>NC_047119.1:53918816-54292924 GCF_902500255.1 Thalassophryne amazonica | reverse complement strand
CTTAAAGAAATTCATTTTTTCTCACACCATTTAACAATAATAATCTTTCTACAGTTTTGTGAATAGTTACTGTTGTGATTGTGACTACTGTTGTCTCAACGCTCTGAGGTCTAGGGGTATTTTCCCAATTTTTTTCATGCCTTCTGTAACTCTAAGGTAATTGTTTTTAGTATAATGCTCATGTGTTGCATATCAAAATGTTCAGAAGAATATCAGATTTCAGAGTATGTAGTACATATGGCAAATGGACTGCATTTATATAGCGCATTACCATCTGCATCAAAAGCTCAAAGCTGTTTACAATGATGCCTCACATTCACCCATTCACACAGAAACAAACACACACACACACACACACACACACACACACACACACACACACACACACACACACACACACACACACACACACACACACACACACAGATGTCAAGGTGCTGCCATGCAATGTGCTCACTATACAGCGGGAGCAACTAGGGGATTAAGGACCTTGCCCAAGGGCCCTTAATGATTTTCCTGTCTGGCTGGGTTTTGAGCTGAGGATGCTCTGGTCTGAAGCCCAACACTTAGCCACAACACCATCACCTTCCCATGTTCTAATCTAGACATATATGTCTAGAAGACTGCATGTCGAAATATTTTGGCTTACAAAAGTAGTGTAATACGAGGTCTGTCCATAAAATATCGTACCTTTTTATTTTTTTCAAAAACTATATGGATTTCATTCATATGTTTTTATGTCAGACACGCTTGAACCCTCGTGCGCATGCGTGAGTTTTTCCACGCCTGTCGGTGACGTCATTCGCCTGTGAGCACGCCTTGGGAAGGGGTGGTCCCGCCCCCTCATCGGATTTTCATTGTCTGGAAATGGCGGAATGAAAAGGACTTTTTTTCCATCAGAATTTTTTCAGAAGCTGTTAGAGACTGGCACCTGGAAACCATTCGAAAAATTTATCTGGCTTTCGGTGAAAATTTTATGGGCTTCACAGAGAATAAGGACTTTAACTACAGTTGGGACATGCCTATCTCGGCTTTCAATGCTTACCAGTCGAGTGAGTATAAGAGAAATTGTGGAGAGCTGGACATGTCCAAACTTGTCCTCTAACACTCTGAAACGGAGGTGTTCCTTTGTCTCGCTTCATCAGTGAATCGGTCGTGACGCGCAAAGCCTCCGCGCGGCTTTCCATGACAAAATCTCTTGTTAAAAGTGAAATCTGCCAGAAAATGGCTGATGTCCAGCTCTTGTGATAACCAGAGAAAGAGGACACAACGGTCTCATATCCACAGAGCAAATCCATTTAGAAATGATCCAGTGGTTTGTGCCTCGTTGTTGCAGCTCGGAGCGTGGCGCACCGACCGTCCTTAAAGGGGTCCTTAAAGCTGTAGTTAAAGTCCTTATTCTTTGTGAAGCCCGTAAAATTTTCACCGAAAGCCAGATACATTTTTCGAATGGTTTCCAGGTGCCAGTCTCTAACAGCTTCTGAAAAAATTCAGATGGAAAAAAGTCCTTTTCATTCCGCCATTTCCAGACAACGAAAATCCGATGAGAAGGCGGGACCACTCCTTCCACAAGGCGTGCTCACAGGCAAATGACGTCATCGACAGGCGTGGAAAAACTCACGCATGCACATGAGGGTTCAAGCATGTCTGACGTAAAAACATATGAATGAAATCCATATAGTTTTTGAAAAAAATAAAAAGGACCGTTACTTTATGGACAGACCTCGTATATGAAGGAAATTGCATATCAATGTAACTATACTCAGCAAAAATATAAACGCAACACTTTTGGTTTTTCTCCCATTTTGTATGAGATGAACTCAAAGATCTAAAACTTTTTCCACATACACAATATCATCATTTCCCTCAAATATTGTTCACAAACCAGTCGAAATCTGTGATAGTGAGCACTTCTCCTTTGCTGAGATAATCCATCCCACCTCACAGGTGTGCCATATCAAGATGCTGATTAGACACCATGATTAGTGCACAGGTGTGCCTTAGATTGCCCACAATAAAAGGCCACTCTGAAAGGTGCAGTTTTATCACACAGCACAATGCCACAGATGTCGCAAGATTTGAGGGCGCGTGCAATTGGCATGCTGACAGCAGGAATGTCAACCAGAGCTGTTGCTCGTGTATTGAATGTTCATTTCTCTACCATAAGCCGTCTCAAAAGGTGTTTCAGAGAATTTGACAGTACATCCAACCAGCCTCACAACCGCAGACCACGTGTAACCACACCAGCCCAGGACCTCCACATCCAGCATGTTCACCTCCAAGATTGTCTGAGACCAGCCACTCGGACAGCTGCTGAAACAATCGGTTTGCATAACCAAAGAATTTCTGCACAAACTGTCAGAAACCGTCTCAGGGAAGCTCATCTGCATGCTTGTTGTCCTCATCGGGGTCTCGACCTGACTCCAGTTCATAGTCGTAACCGACTTGAGTGGGCAAATGCTCACATTCGCTGGCGTTTGGCACGTTGGAGAGGTGTTCTCTTCACGGATGAATCCCGGTTCACACTGTCCAGGGCAGATGGCAGACAGCGTGTGTAGCATTGTGTGGGTGAGCGGTTTTCTGATGTCAATGTTGTGGATCGAGTGTCCCATGGTGGCGGTGGGGTTATGGTATGGGCAGGCGTCTGACATGGACGAAGCACACAGGTGCATTTTATTGATGGCATTCTGAATGCACAGAGATACCGTGACGAGATCCTGAGGCCCATTGTTGTGCCATACATCCAAGAACATCACCTCATGTTGCAGCAGGATAATGCACGGCCCCATGTTGCAAGGATCTGTACACAATTCTTGGAAGCTGAAAATGTCCCAGTTCTTGCATGGCCGGCATACTCACCGGACATGTCACCCATTGAGCATGTTTGGGATGCTCTGGACTGGCGTATACGACAGTGTGTACCAGTTACTGCCAATATCCAGCAACTTCGCATAGCCATTGAAGAGGAGTGGACCAACATTCCACAGGCCACAATTGACAACCTGATCAACTCTATGTGAAGGAGATGTGTTGCACTGCATGAGGCAAATGGTGGTCACACCAGACACTGACTGGTATCCCCCCCAATAAAACAAAACTGCACCTTTCAGAGTGGCCTTTTATTGTGGACAGTCTAAGGCACACCTGTGCACTAATCATGGTGTCTAATCAGCATCTTGATATGGCACACCTGTGAGGTGGGATGGATTATCTCAGCAAAGGAGAAGTGCTCACTATCACAGATTTCGACTGGTTTGTGAACAATATTTGAGGGAAATGGTGATATTGTGTATGTGGAAAAAGTTTTAGATCTTTGAGTTCATCTCATACAAAATGGGAGCAAAACCAAAAGTGTTGCGTTTATATTTTTGTTGAGTGTACGTAACCTGATTTTTAAAGCTAGAAACCCAAACACAACCAGTAATGCTCGGCCTTATACTTTACATTAAAGATTAAGATATTACTTCACATCCCACTTTAGTTAGGCAGAAAAGTTAAATTAACTAAACTTATTTTTATATCACTCAATTAAACTTAGTCCAGAACTATAGTAAAATTTAGGCCCAGAGCAATACCGATTTAAACACTCACACACACACACACACACACACACACACACACACACACACACACACACACACACACACACACACACACACACACACACACACACACACACACACACACACACACACACTCATCTTCAACCGCTTAGTCCAATTAAGGGTCACCGGGGGCTGGAGCCTACCCCAGCAGTCATAGGGCGTGAGTCGGGGTACACCCAGGACAGGACGCCAGTCTGTCACAGGGCCACAAACAGGCAAACAAACACATTCACACCCACTCGCACACCTACGGACAATTTAAAGATTCTAATCCACCTAACCCACATGTCTTTGGATGTGGGAGGAAACCGGAGCACCCGGAGGAAACCCACGCAAACACGGAGAGAACATGCAAACTCCATACAGAAAGGCCACAGGCGGGAAATAAACCCATGACCTTCTCGCTGTGAGGCAACAGTGCTAACCACTAAGCCACCGTGCTGCTCCAATTTACACATTTTAGTTAAAATGTATTATTATAAGTAGTAGCATGAACAGTGTCTTCAAAAGTGGACCTTTAATCAAGGGGTGTTGTGGAGGACACCCCCCCAACAACATCTTTCTGTCTGGATGTACCCCTGGTTTGCAGTCTAAGTAGGAACAATCAAGAATTTGTGTATTTGTGTGGAAAGCGTGACCTGACTGAGAGGTAAGAAGGTTTTATAAGCATATCTTACGTCATGCCATCCTCAGAAAGATTTCAGGCGTATTCTGGAAAAAGAAAAGTGTTTGTTGTTAACACGTCGAGGGTCTGCAGCTGTGTTTTTAGTTTAACCTCAATGAGGACACTGACAGAGACACTCCAAGCAGACATGGAAAGAAAAAAAAAAAAAAACTACATTTGTAAAACTCTGCTCTTTGCTCACAGTGCACTGAGAGACACTCAAACACTCCATCCCCCTCCCCATCTGTTGTGTGGGCCGCCAGAAGAGGAGGTACTGCTGGCCCACCACCAGAGGGCGCCCTGCCTGAAGTGCGGGCTTCAGGCACGAGAGGGTGCTGCCGCCACGGACACAACCGGGAGTGACAACTGTCACACATCAACTCATGACAGCTGTCACCCATCTTCATTTCATCAGGGGCGTCAACCATCTGTTGGACAGCCAATGGAAGAGCAGGGTGCACAGGCGTCGGCTGGAGGCATGATTGGTGAGTTGCAGCAATCCTCACCGCCTTTACCGCTCGGATGGACCTGATGACCGAGCAAAACATCATCCTTAATCGCAGGATGGAGGCTCTCACCGCGCAGGTGGAAGCGCGCGCTCAGGGCGCTGCTGCAGCTCCTCCTCCTGCCGACCCAGTGCCGAATACAGACGTTCCACTGGTCATTCAACGACCCCCCCCCACCATCCCCTGAAGCATACATAAGCCCCCCAGAGCCGTACAGAGGTTGTGTGGAGACGTGCGCGGACTTTCTTATGCAGTGTTCGCTCGTCTTTGCACAGCGTCCCGTGATGTACGCGTCTGATGCCAGTAAGGTGGCTTACGTGATTAATTTGCTTCAAGGTGAGGCACGCGCTTGGGCTACAGCGCTTTGGGAACAAGGTTCATGGCTCCTTGCCTCTTATACTGGGTTTGTGAGGGAGCTCAGAACTGTTTTTGATCACCCCAACAGAGGCGAAACCGCGTCTACCGTGCTGCTGTCAATGAGACAGGGGCGTCGGAGCGCAGCCGAATATGCAGTCGACTTCCGCATCACGGCTGCGAGATCTGGCTGGAATATGACTGCGCTCCGCGCCGCCTTCATAAACGGACTGTCTTCGGTCGCCAGTGAAGGTGCGAGCACTAGATGGCACTCTTCTCCCTTTTATCACACACAAGACACTACCTGTAACCCTGGTAGTGTCTGGGAATCACCGGGAGGAGATTGAGTTTTTTGTAACTACTTCTACCTCCCGCGTGATTTTGGGCTTCCCATGGATGATTAAACACAATCCCCGGATTGATTTGCCATCTGGGGTTGTGGCTCAGTGGAGCGAAACCTGCCACCAGAATTGTTTAGGATCCTCGGTTCCTCCCGGTGTAAACACTAATGAGGAGGTTAAAGTCCCTCCCAATCTGACGGCGGTGCCAGTTGAGTACCACGATCTTGCTGATGTCTTCAGCAAGGATCTGGCACTCACCCTTCCCCCGCACCGTCCGTACGACTGTGCCATTGATTTGGTCCCGGGCGTTGAGTTCCCGTCCAGCAGGCTGTACAATCTCTCACGTCCCGAGTGCGAATCAATGGAGACCTACATCCGGGACTCATTAGCTGCCGGGTTGATCCGGAATTCCACCTCCCCGATGGGTGCAGGTTTCTTTTTTGTGGGCAAGAAAGATGGCGGACTCCATCCATGCATT
This sequence comes from Thalassophryne amazonica, assembly GCF_902500255.1. Classification (NCBI taxonomy): domain Eukaryota; kingdom Metazoa; phylum Chordata; class Actinopteri; order Batrachoidiformes; family Batrachoididae; genus Thalassophryne; species Thalassophryne amazonica. Next base: position 54,286,976 of record NC_047119.1, on the reverse strand, counting down.
GATTACAGGGGGCTGAATGACATAACGGTTCGTAATCGATACCCTTTACCCCTGTTGGATTCAGTGTTCACGCCCCTGCATGGAGCCCAAATTTTCACCAAACTGGACCTCAGGAATGCGTACCACCTGGTTCGGATCCGGAAGGGAGACGAATGGAAGAAGGCATTCAACACCCCATTAGGTCATTTTGAGTACCTGGTCATGCCGTTCGGCCTCACTAAGGCCCCCGCGACGTTCCAAGCTTTGGTTAATGACGTCTTGCGGGACTTCCTGCACCGATTCGTCTTCGTATATCTGGATGACATACTCTTTTCCCCGGACCCTGAGACTCATGTCCAGCATGTACGTCAGGTCCTGCAGTGGTTGTTGGAGAACCGGCTGTTTGTGAAGGGTGAGAAGTGTGAGTTTCACCGCACCTCTTTATCCTTCCTGGGGTTCATCATCTCCTCCAACTCTGTCGCCCCTGATCCGGCCAAGGTTGCGGCGGTGAGAGATTGGCCACAAGCCGTAGGATGCTGCAACAGTTCCTCGGCTTTGCAAATTTCTACAGGAGGTTCATTAAGGGCTACAGTCAGGTAGTTAGCCCCCTGACAGCCCTGACCTCTCCAAAAGTCCCCTTCACCTGGTCTGATCGGAGCGAAGCCGGGTTCAAGGAGTTGAAACGCCGGTTCTCGTCTGCACCAGTTCTGGTGCAGCCCGACCCTAGCCGCCAGTTCGTGGTTGAAGTGGACGCCTCTGACTCAGGGATAGGAGCCGTGCTATCCCAGAGCGGAGAGACCGATAAGGTTCTTCACCCGTGTGCCTACTTTTCTCGCAGGTTGACCCCAGCTGAACGGAACTATGACGTCGGCAATCGAGAACTCCTTGCGGTGAAAGAGGCTCTTGAGGAGTGGAGACACCTGTTGGAGGGAGCGTCTGTGCAGTTCACGGTTTTCACTGACCATCGGAACCTGGAGTATATCAGGACCGCCAAGCGGCTGAACCCCAGGCAAGCCCGCTGGTCACTGTTCATGTGCGTTTGACTTCCGAATCACCTACCGCCCCGGGACCAAGAACCAGAGATCGGATGCCTTGTCCTGGGTGCATGAAGATGAGGTCAAGACTGAGCTGTCGGATCCACCGGAGCCCATCATTCCGGAGTCCACTATCGTGGCCACCCTCACCTGGGACGTGGAGAAGACCGTCCGGGAGGCCCTGGCACGGAGCCCGGACCCCGGAACTGGACCAAAGAACCGTTTATACATCCCACCAGAGGCCAGAGCTGCAGTCTTGGACTTCTGTCATGGGTCCAAGCTCTCCTGTCATCCAGGGGTGCGTAGGACCGTGGCAGTTGTCCGGCAGCGCTTCTGGTGGGCGTCCATGGAGGCCGACGTCCGGGAGTATGTCCAGGCCTGCACCACCTGTGCCAGGGGCAAGGCAGACCACTCCAAGACACAAGGGCTTCTGCAACCGCTTCCGGTGCCTCGTCGCCCCTGGTCTCACATTGGCCTGGACTTCGTCACGGGCCTCCCGCCGTCCCAGGGCATGACGACCATCTTCACGATAGTGAACCGTTTCTCCAAGGCGGCCCACTTCGTGACCCTCCCAAAGCTCCCTACGGCCCAGGAGACAGCAGACCTCCTGGTCCACCACGTCGTACGTCTGCATGGGATACCAACTGACATTGACTCGGACCGTGGTCCTCAGTTCTCCTCACAGGTTTGGAGGAGTTTCTGCAGAGAACTGGGGGCCAACGTGAGCCTCTCGTCCGGGTATCACCCTCAGACGAATGGACAGGCAGAGCGGGCCAACCAAGAACTTGAACAGGCCCTCCGCTGTGTTACATCCGCGCACCCGTCGGCCTGGAGTCACCATCTGGCCTGGATCGAGTATGCCCATAACAGCTAGGTGTCCTCTGCCACCGGCCTCTCCCCATTTGAGGTGTGTCTGGGGTACCAGCCCCCATTGTTCCCCGTGGTGGAGGGAGAGGTCGGTGTGCCCTCGGTCCAGGCCCACCTGCGAAGATGCCGTCAGGTGTGGCGCACCGCCCGTTCTGCCTTGTTGAAGGCCCGGACGAGGGCTAAGGCCCATGCAGACCGCCGGCGTTTCCCGGCCCCTGCTTACCAGCCCGGGCAGGAGGTGTGGCTTTCAACGAAGGACATCCCCCTCCAAGTGGACTCACCCAAACTCAAGGACAGGTATATCGGTCCATTCAAGATCCTCAAAGTCCTCAGTCCGGGTGGACCCGCAGTGAAGCTCCAGCTCCCAGCTTCACTGCGGGTCCACCCGGTTTTTCATGTTTCCCGGATCAAGCCACACCACACCTCACCCCTCTGTGCTCCCGGACCGGCGCCGCCTCCTGCCCTGATCATCGATGGGGAGCCTGCATGGACGGTTCGCAGGCTCCTGGACATCCGTCGGAAGGGCCGGGGGTTTCAGTATCTGGTGGACTGGGAGGGGTATGGACCTGAAGAACGCTCCTGGGTGAAGAGGAGCTTCATCCTGGACCCGGACCTCCTGGCCGACTTCTCCCGACGTCACCCGGACAAGCCTGGTCGGGCGCCAGGAGGCGCCCGTTGAGGGGGGGGTCCTGTTGTGTGGGCCGCCAGAAGAGGAGGTACTACTGGCCCACCACCAGAGGGTGCCCTGCCTGAAGTGCGGGCTTCAGGCACGAGAGGGCGCTGCCGCCACGGACACAACCGGGAGTGACAGCTGTCACACATCAACTCATGACAGCTGTCACCCATCTTCATTTCATCACTCCATAAAAGCCGGATGTCATCTCCACCTCGCTGCCGAGATATCATCTACCTGTGAAGGTAATTCTCTACTAAACTGAAAACACTGACTAATAGTCTGAACTTCTTTGCAGCCGTTTTCCTGTACGTGTTTCCTTATCTGTGCGATTGGCGTTTGGTGTGATCAGTGACGGCTTCGCTTCACACCCCAACCAGATAAGTGGTTAGACAGGAGCTGCACGTGTGTGTGATTAGAGGTGACTTGGCGGCTCCAGTATTCTCCAGGTTCTGTGGCGGTGGAAATAGTGTGGTTCCGGCTTTTCTCAGGACAGACGTCTTCTATCCTCGAGCCTGCCCACACGTTACCTTGGTGTATTGACTGCTGTCAGATTCTGTGATTGTCTGTATCATCGTTGTGCAATTTCACAACATTAAATTGTTACCTTTTGGCTCATCTATTGACCGTTCATTTGCGCCCCCTGTTGTGGGTCTGTGTCACTACACTTTCCCCAACACCGTCCTCCTACAGACAGGACACGATTTGCTGGCAGGACAAAAAACAATATTGAAAAAATCAGTTTTTGAACATTTTGAATGGGGTAAATTTCATATCTTGCATCCAGCCTTGATTCTGCATCAGGGCGGTGTCAGCACGAACGCGGCATTTTGGCAGCCTAATTGACAAAATATAGCAATGGAGAACTTTAATCCCTGTGACTCAGTTGTGTTAAATTAAAGTGAGGGAATATGTATAAATGCATCTCACTCACTCACTCACTCACTCACTCACTCACTCACTCACTCACTCACTCACTCACTCACTCACTCACTCCCTCACTCACTCACTCACTCACTCACTCACTCACTCACTCACTCACTCACACACTCATCTTCAACTGCTTACACCAATTAAGGGTCACAGGAGGCTGGAGTCTATCCTAGCAGTCATAGGGTGTGAGGCGGGGTACACCCTGGACAGGATGGCAGTCTGTCGAAGGACCATAGACAAACAAACACATTCACATCTGCACACACACCTACGGACAATTTAAAGTTTCCAGTCCATTTAACCTACGTGTCTTTGGTTGTGGGAAGAAGCCAGAATGCTCGGAGGGAACCCACGCAGACACGGGGAGAACATGCAAACTCCACACAGAAAGTCCACAGGTGGGAATCGATCCCATGATGTTCTTGCTTTGAGGCAACAGTGCTAACCACTAAGCCACTGTGCTCCCCTATACATGCATTTCATGTTTTATATTTTTAACCATGCTATAAAGATTTTTTTCATGTTGAGATTAAAACATTTCAAAATAAATCGAAAAAATTTTCTTTAATTATTTTTTCCCCATCTGTGAGCTAACTTTGGCAACAGTTGCACATGTGGAGATTTTTGTCAGCCTGTAATACTATTTTCAAAGTGAATGCACACAAACACAAAGCAGAAGCAGTCGTCTCCGGTCGCTACCTCAACGTCGCTAACTCTCCCACATTCTTCCTCTTTACCCACCAACATGCAGAGCACCCACAGTAGCACATTTATTGAGTTTGTGTAAATGTAGGTGCAGTTTGTGTATCTCTGCAGGCACGGCCGCTACATAAAACTGTAGAAGCCGTTTATCATCCTGAACACAAATGAACAGCAGCTAATGGCTTCCCTTGCTGGAAGAAAAACGAGCCATGACATCTCATACTACGCTGAGAGTGTGCAGACAAAGCTGCAGCGACACACAATCCACAAGATTCCACATGAGAGCTCAAAAAAGCCAAATTTCCCCGTGAATTATCTCTGAGGAATAAAGTATTTCCTAGCAGTATCCTGCATGAACAGGACGGAGTTAAAGTGCTGATATCCGTGTACCGCTAACTGTGATAGCTTATCTCCATTGGCAATTAAGGCATAGAAAGTATCAGCAGATATGTCGGTGTGACATTGATAATGAATAAGCTCTGGTCAGCTCCAGGAATCAGGCTAATGAGTTGGTGTTTGTAGAAAGAGGCTAAAATTAGCCTGAAGCTGAGGCTGTCTAGCGTCTAGCGGGAGCGGCTAATAAGGACAGCACAGGAGGTGATACAGACAAAAACTGTTGACTGAGGGAGAAGCCATAAAAACCTCTTTTCAGTGACTTTTATGTTCATGTGTATTTGTTTTCTGGGTATGTGTTGCACTGTAAAGAAGGAACAAAAAGTTTAGAAAAGTTTTAAAAAGTGTGTGCTAATAAGCTACATGGACTGAGTTTATTCCACGTCTGGTTTTGTCAGTTAGTTCTACAAGTTTAACTAAAGTGATATTCTTAAGACTCGACATGTACCCTGCCAAACGCAGTGAGTGAATGAATAAGCGGATAAACTAATGAGGCCATTCAATGGCCATAAAATGAGGATTACCGGATTAAAATGTGGTTAAAGTTGCACAAGAGAGACCGAAAGCAAGTTTGTCTTATTTATGTAATATCTCAAGAAGAGCTTGTGCTACTGTTAATTACTCATCAAATCAAACTTGATTCACGTTTGATCCATTTACAATATTTTTTGTTCTCAAAACTGTGTGTTGATAAAAAATAAGAAAATAAACTTTGACATACAGGAGGAGTCTGGGATTGATCTACCCCACATTTTAATCCAAACAGTGAATTAAAAAAAAAAAACTTGTGCAAATAACATTTTAACAACCCTCAAAAATGAGCTATTAAAAACTATGCTAATCCTGTCAAATTTTTTTCTTCAGACATTTTCTTCTGCACATTCTTTTAGAAAATGAACCTTGATTCCCCGACTTAAAGAGCAATGTAAATCTATCGGAAATTCATAATGGTATTGAAAGTGATTAACAAAATTGAATTTAGTTATTCACATTAAAAAAAAATCATATGATCGGATAAGATATATGAAATATAAATAAAATTATATAAATATGTAAAATGCATGGAGAAAATATATGCAAATATAAAAATAGCTGCATCCCTCATATCTTAACATATACTGTGTGCAGAAAATGTATGCAAGTGATATAAAATATATGCAGATCAGTTACATTTAAATTTTATTTTATTTTTTAATAGATTTTTATTCAAATCATAAACATAAATGAAACATTCATTTATATTTACTACATGCCAAAAAAAACAAAGTTCAATTTGTCAACTTGCAGGTATAAACCACTGAAACTTAATCTTAATTGGATTGCGCAATCAGATGGTGCCCCCCCCGCCAACACCCCCAATGCCAGCCCCGACTTACTTCGTTTGAATTCAGTTGCACTTCACATCCTTGAGTTCGCTGTGTGATTACCAGGAAGATCAGCCTCACACTTTGAGAACCACTGAGGTTGCAAGGGCCTGGAATATATCACAGCATACAAATAAATTAAAAACTAGGATGTGATGATTTAACTCAATAACAGGGAAACAAACAAAGCCACAGGAAATGATTAGTGTAATGAATCGACACTGCATGGCAACTGTGGCTCAGGTGGTGCAGCGAGTTGTCTATAATCGAAAAGTTTGGTGGATGAACCCCTAAGTACACTTGTGCCAAAGTGTCTCTGATGAAGACAATAAATCCTCTCAGCTCAGTAGCAATCAGAGTGAACAGCACTATAAAAAATGAAACGCTATATTTACTTCATCTAGATGGAAATCATAATATACAATTAATTGTAAGAGTTTGTTACAGTTTGCTTCTGCTTTTTTTAAACAACTAAATTTTGTCAATCCAGCTGACATAACTAGATTAAGTAAATACAGCATTTCATTTTCTTAAAGTGAAAGAATAGACAGAATCTGAAACAATTTAAGCTAAACAAATTTATTTTAAGTGTAATGGAATTGAGTTAAGAATTTTAAGTTGGTTAGACCTAATCACTTTGATTAACCTGCCAAACTAAGCTGACCCAACAAACTTGCCCTGAAGTTGTCTAAAATCCAGTCAGTGGCCAGCTGGACATTTGACATGTTTTTTAGCAGTGTAAATGGGTGCATTTTCTGTCTTTCAACACCAGTTTGTTTCAAAGCCCGGTTGATTAAAAGTAACTGATACATGGGAACTCATCGGTGCTCTCAATTGCTTTTTTGGCCATGATCGCCCCGTTGTTGGACAAGTGCCTTTATCAGTTTTTGCTTGAGCCAGAAGTGCATATTTCCTTTGAAAGTAATCAAATTTAACATCTAATGCAGTAAATTGTCCAATGATGGTAAATCACGATGCAGTGCATGTTCCTGTTTTCATTTTGTTTTCTTCCCTGGTACCGCCAGAGGTTTGCACAACTGGGACCATGTAGTCCTGGGAAAAAATATCAGACAGGCAAGAAGGTTCTGTTGGTTCTGATTCTCAATACTGAATGTGTGTGTTGGAGAAACTCTGAAGACTAATGTAGTGAGGACTCTAAAATATGGTTCCTATTGGTGGGTATGCCTACGATTTTAATGAGCTAACACTGGTTTGGATGAGATTTGCTGTGAACAGTGTTCCAGTTTAAGAGAAAGCAAAGAAAGTGATTTCCCAGATTTGGGAAAAGGGGTTGGGCTATATGTAGACCTGGGTTTGATTCTTTGTGATTGGACAAAAACATCTCAACTGCATTGTCCCACATTTTGTTTATGCCACAAGTGTTTTAAAGAGTAGAGACACACAGACAGAAAGCAGAAGAGATTATTTTTAAGGTCCTGTTTGAAGACATTCTGTTGTCTCACGTTGATTTTGTTGGACTACACAGTCGTCTTAATATTATAATATTGGCAACTCATAATCTGCTTTTCTCTAGTGATGATTATTTTATGATTTGTGCTGCTGTGATGATGCATCTGTGTTTCTCACAGGACTGTGAGAGATGGGTGGGTGGACCTCAGACCCTCTTTAAATAAATTATAGAAATAAGATCATGGCGACACGGTGGCTTTGTGGTTAACACCGTCACCTCACAACTAGAAGCTTCTGGAATCATTTCCCACCTGGTCCTTTCCTTCTGTGTGGAGTTTGGATGTTGTGTTTGCGTGGGTTCCCTCCGGGTGCTCCGGCTTCCTCCCACATCCAAACACATGCACGTCAGGTGGAGTGGAAAGTTTAAAATTGGCCGTAGCTGTGAATGTATTTGTCTGTCTTTTTGTGGCCCTGCAGTGGACTGGTGTCCTGTCCAAGGTGTACCCCACCTCTTGCCCAATGAATGCTGGGATTGCAGCCCCCACAGTGACCCAATAAGTGGGTACAGCTCATCTATGTGCACTTCCACACTTGACTGAAAAATTCTAACCATGCATTCAACATTTTAATAAACAATATGGAGCAGCTTGTTTTAGGTAATATAGTCCATTAAAAGGTTTTAGGGTGGGGTATTTTCATAGTATGAAAGATGATGGTTTCTTATTTCTTCATGTCTTTATAGCTGGGCAGGCAGATGGTTACAATTAAAAAAAGAAAAAAAAATTGTCTTAACTGAGTTTATGGAGTCATGAGGTCCCTGGACAGAGGTGTTTGGAGATGCTGATATCTTTGCAGGTGCATGAAGGCCCAAGTCTTTTGGGTCCTGATGCTGCCTGTCTTGCTGTATGGCTATGAGATTTGGATGCTAACTAGTGACCTAAGACAGCGACTGGATGTCTTTGGTACTAGGTCTCTTTGGAGGATCATGTGGTCCCGCTGGAATGACGTTATATCAAAGGAGGGATTACTGAGGAAGACTAAGATGAGAAGGATCACTTGCATTGTGAGGGAGTGTCAACTTTGACATTTTGGCCATGTGAACCGTTTCTCTGCTCAACATCCATCAAGCAGGTGTCTGAGTGTTGAGGAGACCAGTAGCTGGAGAAGGTCAAGGGGATGCCAACTGGTTGTCTGCCTAGGGAGTTGCCATCCAGGAACCAATGCAGTTGGTGTTGTGGATGTGGCAAAGCGCAGCATCAGCGCATGACCAGCGCATGACTTGACTTAATTGGAGACTGTTGTGGAAATAGGGGAGGCCAACAAGGCAATCAATCTCAGCAGTTGCCTAGGGGCCCAAGCTGGAAGGGGGGCCTATTAGAATGCTTTCTTTTGGCTTCTCCCAAGAGAACCCTGTAGAACAAGAATGGGCAAGGTGGTCTTGAACCAGGAACCTGTACAAGGAGAATGGGCATGGGTGGCCTTGAACCGGGAAATTTCTCATTTCAAATAAGACACTACTGTTTAGTCTACTGACCAGTAAATTATGAATTGCAGAGGGTTTGTTAAATGGCCATAGCAGGCCAAAACAGAGGTAGTGTGCACCAGATATAGCCCATGGGCCACACATTGGGGACTGCCGTATCATTGGTTGGTCAAACACCATTTTGCAAATGGATTGTAAATGATGAAACAAAGTGGGTCATGTTTTCTTGTGGTGCAGATGCCACTGTGTAACAAACCTTGCTCGGAATTTGTATTTGTTCCTTGCTGTAGGTCTTAAAGTGTTTCTTGTTGGCTAAAGGCTCTCTTTCCATCATCTTGGCTCAAGATGAGCCAAAGACGCCACAGGTTGGGCAAGAGTGAGAGATGCAGGAAAGGGTCGTGCTTGATTTATAAACAAGACAAAACAGGGAAGATTGATTTCAAAATTGTTGCGATCCGAACTCAGAACTGAAAATAAGTGATTAATTGGCCACAACGATGTTACGTCAATGAAATGTCTTTGTGTCTTAGTCGGTGGTTCTAGCTCACACTCCTGCTGTGTGGAAGTGAAGGGAGCTGATTGACTAACTGGAAGTGAGATGATTTCCTGAAGCAGAGAAGTGTGTCAAAGTATTTTTAGCTCATTATGAAACTGTGGCCGGACTAAATAGACTGTGATGACCTGCCACAGTCTAGGTAGTAAAGACGCATCTGCCTGTTTGTCCGATGGTCTCACCTCAGCGTGACTAATGGATGCATTATACGAGGATGTAAGATAAAAATATGCAACAGCATCAAAATATTGTAAATATTTATTATAATATATAATGCTAGTATTAACATTTTCAGTGACATATTGCTTGACTCTTTATCTGACTGGAGTTATCACTTTCAACTTGCATTCACAGAATTTAAATTTCTGTGTCTACATCTTGATTTCCAGACAAATAATTATTTTTACCCTGTACTTGTTTATAGGTCTGTAACTCAGCCACAGGGGGTGTGCGGCCAATGCATCTGAGTGCCGGTCCCAAACCCGGATAAATGAGGAGTGTTGCGTCAGGAAGGGCATCCAATGTAAAAAGCACCAAAACTGAAGAAAAAGAGAGAGAGAAAAAGGCTGAATGACGTGAAGAGAGTAAATCAGGAAGTACAAGAGAGACGGCAGCTATTAAAAGGATGAAGAGTGGACAGGCAGTTGGTCCAGATGACATTCCGGTGGAGGCAGGTGAAATGGCTTGAGGGGTGGCAGTGGAGTTTCTAGCCAGATTGCTTAATAAATCTTGGAAGGTGAGAGGATGCCTGAGGAGTGGAGATGAAGTGTGCTGGTTTGATTTTAACACAAGGGTGATGTGCAGAGCTGCAGTAACTACAGAGGCATAAAAGTTGATCAGCCACAGCTGAAGTTATGGTAAAGAGTAGTAGAAGCTAGGCTTACAAAACAGGTGAAGACCTGTGAGTAGCAATATGGTTTCATGCCGAAAAAGAGCACAACAGATGCGATGTTTGCTCTGAGAATACTGTTGGAGAGTATAGAGGGCAGAAGGATTTTACATTGTGTTTTTGTGGTTTTACTGAATGATTATGACAGTGTGCCAAGAGAAGAGATGTGCATTGCATGAGGAAGCCTGGAGTGGCAGAGAAGTATGTGATTGCCATGCAGGACATGTACGAGGACAGTGTGACAGCGATGAGATGCGAAGTAGGAATGACAGACTTATTCAAGGTAGAGGGTAGAGGGGTGTGTATGATATTTGCAGATGACATTTTGATCTGCAGTGAGAGTAGAGAACCAGGTTGAGTCTAGCCTGGAGAGGTGGAGATATGCTCTGGAAAGAAGGGGAATGAAGGTCAGTAGGAGCAAGACTGAGAAACATGTGTGTGAATGAGAGGGAGCCCAGTGAATAGTCCGGTTACAAGGAGTAGAAGTGGTGAAAGTAGATGAGTTTAATTACTTGGGGTCACTGTCCAAAGTAATGGAGAGTGTGGTAGAGAGGTGAAGAAGAGCTTGCAGGCAGGGTTGCAATGGGTGGAGAAAGGTGGCAGGAGTGATTTGTGACTAAAGAATATCAGCAAGAGTGAAGAAGAGTGTCCATGAGACAGTAGTGAGACCAGCTATGTTGTACGACTTAAAGATTGGTGGCACTAACAAAAAGACAGGAAGCAGAGCTGGAGGTGGCAGAGCTGAAGGTGTTTGCAATTCTCTTTGGGGAGTGATGAGAATGGACAGGATTAGGAATGAACATATCAGAGGGACAGCTCAGGTGGGATGGCTTGGAGACAAAGTCAGAGAGTCGAGATTGAGATGGTTTGGACATGTGCAGAGGAGGGACCCAGGGTATATAGGGAGAAGGATGCTTGAGGATGGAGCCACCAGGCAGGTGGAGAAGAAGGAGGACAAAGAGGAGTTTATGGATGTGGTGAGGGAGGAATGCAGGTGGTTGGTGTGACAGAGGAAGATACAGAGGACAGGGTGAGATGGAACGATTGATCTGCTGTGGTGACCCCTGAAAGTAGAAGACTTGTTTATAGGTGTGTCTGGATGTACATTTTAATCCAGCTAGAACAGAGTTAAGGTTTCCATTTCCACAAAATCAATGAGAGGCCTTGGAAAGAAGCAAGTTCTACATTGGCCCTGATGCCCATTGTGCAGTTGCTTATCCCTGAAAATGGTAGCATGAAGCCACAGAGACTACAACTCCCTAGACAGGATTCCAGCCCGTCGTATATTTTCCTCAGCCAAGACTGGTAACCATTTACAAACTGGGTGGACATAGACCATACAGATAAAGTGTCTTGTCCAAGACAACAATGATCAGGAATATAACCCATCTATTGGTAGCCAATTCCTTATCCCACTGAGCTACCTCCTCTTTGTTGTAAACATATTAATTAAACAAGATCGTTATTTGCTTCTGGTTCAAAATCTAGTCAACACTTCCTTGATCCAAGACCTACCTATCCACCAATTTCACTGACATGCACTCATGTTTTTTGGGATGTTCTGCTAAAAACCCAAACAGTTTTACCTCCTTGGTGGAGGTTAAATTAAAAAAAAGGCTGTCAATTCAGCAATGAGATTTGAGATGAACCAAGTGTAAATCAAGATAACAATACATTTGTCTGCATTAGAAACTCAAGAGAAAATAAAGCCAGGACATCAAGTTAACAATTTGCCTACGGCTTGTTGATCATGAAGTTGAAATTTACCATAACACATTGTGAATAAGCAATATACCCAAGCAACCAAGCTGCATCTCTGCTGGAGAACCAGTCCCGCTAACTACAGGATGCCACCTCAGAACGGGGCCACCTCCTTCAGTGACAGACTGATTCACCTGAAGTCGATGAGGGACAAGGTATTGCAGGTCTTCTCTTCCTGCTGCTACTGGACTGCACAATCTGCACTGCTCCCATGCAGTAAGTGTATATATATTACTTATGTAATCCCAAATCAATTAACTGTGGAAATCTTTTGTGAAACCTATTTTACTGTACACACACTGGACTTATCCTACCGATTATACGTATTTATACAAGTATATCTTGCTTTCAGTGTGTGTGTATATACTATTTCTCTATTTTCATTCTGTTGATTTTCCATGTCTAAGTATTTACTTTGTCTTCTATTTGCACATTACTCCTGTTACTCTGCTGTTGCGCAATTGCTTTTTACCCAATTGCTGTCACACTGCAAATTTTCCATGTAGGACTAACAAAGGAACATTGACATACAGTTCAGTCTACAAATATTTAGAAAGACAGAAAACTTGTTTTTTAATTTTTAAATAAAATGTGGTCTTAATTTTTGGTAAATTCACCATCAATAGCCATTTACGACATCCTCACCTCGAAGTCTGCTCGGCTGAACTGCGTGTTTGTACGTGAGGCTCTGTGTGGATACAGTATGAAAGGTGCGTGACTGTGATCACAAGCCTGATCTGAAATTTGTGTTACCTATAAAAAAAAAAAAAAAAACAGCCAGGAAGAAATAATTGCCAGCTGTCTGTGATTCAGTGTCAGAAATCAGACCCATTGTGTTTGGCTTAACTGAACATCTCAACAGACCTTTTCATGTGCTCTGACAGCCACAGAGCCATTTTTGGAGATGCTGGTGTTAAACAATTATCATATCTGTAATATGAACATCTCAGCGAGCCAAAACAGGCGCTGGAAGAATGTGGCTTGAAGCCGGTAACCCTGGACAATCCCCTGTGTCTCACCATTTACACAAATCTAAAGTCTGTCTAACTGTCCATACTGTCAAAATTGACACAACCGCTAATGAGAAGAATCCTTCAAATAGCTGGACTTTCAGGTTCTGCTACTGAATGTCTAAAATACTAAATTTTGTAGAGATTCCCAAAGTACGCCAAGTTAGCCATTGTGCCAAAAATAAAATTGCTATATTACAACTTGCCAGCCAAAAGCTTAAACTCTCTGGGGTCTTGGGTAATAATTGGCCGTTTTTGGCTACTTTTGGATTTACCTTCATAATTTACCTTAAAAGACTGTTTACTTTGCCTTGTTTGCTGTCATTTTTTTCAGCACAAACCTCACCTGTGTGACTTTACAGTTTCTTTTCTTTCTGACATACTGTATTAACACAATGAACCTAAATTCCCACAAAACATAAAATCCAATTAGAAAAAAAAAAGTTTTTAACTGTGAAAATCACAAATGTGTTTAGCAAACCATTTTTATAACTTAGAATGCAAATATAATTTTTAAATTTCAAAATATATGTACAAATGTAGTAAACAACATGGTTATATACAACTATTTACATTAAAATGCAGGAAATGCTTCATCTGTTTTTGGTACAAGTAATACAAAACAATAAGATGCCAGACAAATTATTTGCGCCACTCAAAAACAAATTCCTGTCCAACATAAGACAGAGTGCACACAGTCCTGACCCACAAGAGGAATGTCACTCCTCTTGAGTTGGTGCTGGTTGGATGTGTATCTCCTGTATGATCCTGTGAAGCAGAAAGGTCTTTCTCTGTCCTCCGATGTGTGAAAACGCACCATGTCTGAGGAGAAGTTGGCAGGATTGACCATGATGGCGATACACTACACAAAGGCAAAGGAACTTAACACTGAGGGGTGATGTCAAATGCTTCATTCAGGCTCACCCCAGGTGCCTCGTCTGCACCTCTGTGTTATTTGAGTACCAGGAGGATAAATCATGTTGAAGAATGAAAACTCATTAATATCTCCAAATAATGACGTGGCAACTTTCTACTTGCCTGCCTGGTTGTTAGTGTGGAACCTGACAATTATGCTGGGTATACAACAATACTGTCACATTTGATGTCAGAAACTGAATTATTTTTCTATGTATCATCATCTCAACTTGTTAATAAAATTATACCAATTACTTGTTGCAAATGTCTAAAATACATGCTTGATTTGCCTAAGACTGCAGGAAAATGCACCTTTAATTTCTAAATTTTCCGGCAGGGGCATGCCACCACACCCCTAGTCAATCCCAAACCCCCCTTTAAGAAACCTAGATCCGCCACTGTTAATGATTGAAAAAAGAGAATTTCTTTGGACCATTTGAAAGTCCTGCCACACATAAAACAAGACCACACTGCAAAGATGTAAAACCCTGGTTCATCAACCTGCTAAGGTTTTCCACAATATGGATAAGGTTGGACAAAAAGCGGACACCAAGGAACCCTTAACTCTCCCTTTGTGTCAAGGGAGAGTTACTGCCCCAAGTGGAAGAGTTTAAGTATTTCAGGGTTTGTTCACGTGTTAGGGTAAGTTGGAGCTCGAGATCGACAGACGGACTGGGGCTGCGTCTGATGTTTTACAGGCACTGTGCCGGACCATCATGGTGAAGAAGGAGCTGAGAATAAGAGGCTCTCGAGTTACACTCCTATCCTCATGGTCATGAATTTGGGTAATGACCAAAAGAATAGGATACAAGTAGTGGAAATGAGAATTCCTCTGTCAGGTATCTGGACTTACACTCTGAACAGGCTGAGAAGCTCGATTATCAGAGAGGGACTCACTGCTTCTTCATATCGAAAGGAGCCAGCTGAGGTGGTTCGGGCACCTGGTGAGGATGCCCTCTGGTCGTGTCTCTAGGAAGGTCTTCCAGACTGGAAGGAGGCCCCGGAAAGTCCCAGAACACACTGGAGGCATTATATTTCCTCTGGAAGGGTTACAGCGACTTGGCCAAGGATAAGGGAAGTGTGGAATGAGCTGCTTGGTGTGGGGCCACCGCAACCCGACCAGATACGCATCAAAAAATGAATGATGAAGGAAAGACAGATTTCAAACCATGACCCTTCTGGGAAGCAAAACTGGGCATAATCGTTTTAGTATCAGCACGGAAAGACACGTAATTAAAGCAGACTTGACAGCGACTGGACAGCGACGGATCCTTTTTCGCTGCCATCTTGACTGACTGAACAGAAAAGGCTTCCATGTCGCCCACTATAGTTCCAACATCACCACTAGGGGGCGGTGCTGCTGGTGTGTTTTAGGAGATGGTTAAGCACACAAAGGGACTGAAATCAAAGGTGTTTGCAGAAGAAGTAGGTTTTTTGTGTTTGTATAGGCAATGAAGGAGCTGCTGCATCCTGGCAGAAGCATGTACTCATTCATGTCAGTGCCCCTGTAATTAATTAACTACTGTCCTCAGATTTTTTAAATCTATGTGAGTACAAAATCACAAATCATAAGTAATAAAGGGATGTCAGAGTTACACAGTAGCTCCATATCATTTGTAAAGTTGGAGTTTAGAAGTGATTTCACAGTTTTTGCACAGTAAATGCACCTTTAGGGTAAAAGTACATTATTTATTTATTTTTAACTAATCAAATGTCCTGTAGGTCACAACCACATCTCACGTTTTGTTTCAGCAGCACTTTAAGTCAAATAAATGGTGTTTAAGTAAATCTATGAAAAACCCCAACATAGCAACTTAACAAACCTAAAAAAAACAATTTAAAAAATCGCAAATAAAATTTGTGATAAACTCCAAGACAAGTCTTTTTTTCATATGAATTAATTTCATTATTGACTTTAATGAAAGTATCTAGATTCTGTTTAAAATGATCCAAATCAAGCCAGAAAATATATTCTATAAAATACTTGCAACCTTAAACAAAAACAACTTTATTTTGGACTGGCTCACCTGCTTCGGGCTCTCCGCCTACCGCTCCTTCGATCCGGTTGCGCCTCTGGGTGCAAGAGGCGCGCATGACATAATCCTGTTGAAGGAAGGAGGCGCCGCGTGCCGAACCTCCGGTCTGCAGCTGGAGGGATGACATGTGGACTACAGTCCGCTCCGAGAGAGTGAGAGAGAGAGAGAGAGAGAGAGAGAGAGAGAAGAGAGAGAGAGAGAGAGAGAGAGAGAGAGAGAGAGCTTTCCAGCCTCCATAGAATTGATGCTGCCATCGTGTGGTTTTAGGAGGTATACATTACCCCTGCTGTACTTCAAAAATATGCCAAAAAAAAAAAAAAAAACGAAATCGACATGCCTGCACAACATAATTATGGAAATACATGAGCGGCTTTATGGAAGAGTGGTAAATTCCATAGCAAGAAAACAGATCAAATCTAGGCTCAAGTCTCCCATGTGCCTTCTGGCAAAATGTGCGACTGGCGATACAACAGACAAAAGTTGCACGATACACTCTCCCCATCACAGCCAAAGTTGTCGTGAAAGTCTTGGTAGCTTGCCACATTTATCTCCTTGCACGGCGACAAAGTTTCTATTTCTTAATGATTGATGTAAATGAAGTCCAAGACGTATTCAGTGATTTGGAAATAGTCACATGTCCATCATCTGGCTTGTGTAAGGAAAAGTGGCTGTAGAAGTGATCATTTAGATGTGTAAAATTAAAGGGAACACATATTTATGCATTGCAGTATTATTGTTCTTACATGCTTGTACAGTATTTAATTCATATCATGGTGAGATTTTTTTCACATGACTTTAAAGGCATATGTAGTAACTTGAATGTAGAAATGCTCAAATTTGTTTTTAAACTCTTTTGCAAGCCACTGCACATTGACCTTTTTATTTTATTTAATGCACATTATATGATTTACTATCAATTCTGTCACCAACTTTCATGTTATTGTGCCAACACACACCACCAAGAAAAAAAAAATCTGCAGCCACCACTGGTAGACTATAACAATATTGTACAATAAAGTTTTTAATTTTGTGTTTTGTTGATACTGGAAGCTCAGTTTCTTGTGTATGAAATAATTTTGATTTTTCCTCCCTGTGATAGAAACAGTTTAGGCCATGTGCAGCAAAAAAATGTAGATGAGTGGTGAGTGAGTGAGTGGGTTAGTTTGTGAAAGCAGTAACTCAAAAACAATATTATAATCTTATAACTAACCAAAATAAGAGTTCACAATGAGAAATTGTGATTCACAGTGCTTCAGTTTGATGCACCAGATCAGTGAAAAAATAGCTTTGTTTGGCCTGTGTAATATACCATAGACATGTTTTGATACATGCTGGATGCGGTGCGCATGATGCATCCAAATACTGGATGAAATATACAAAAGAATGACAAAGTAAAACCATAACTGTTGGATAAATGTGTGAATAGAGATAATACAAAAAAAAAATCTTTCATTTCTGCAAATTACTCAGTGCAAACTCAAAGCAGCTCCAAAATATTTCAAAACCTTGAATCATGCGTGTTTTGAAACGTTGTTGCAGAGTTTGTACAGCTGAGCCAAGCCAGCTGGGGAGCAATGATCCACCAGGAGTAGAAGTCTTTGAAAAACATGCAGGCAATCAACACAGAGGAGAAAGCAGAAGATCCTGACCAGCAGAAGCTTTCTGCAGCAACCCCAGCGTCTTACAGAAACACAGCATGACAAGACTGGGCCTGTTCAGTCATCTCCTGGTCCACCATCCCATCTGGGAATGGATCAGGGATTGCCACGACGACGACATAGACATCCCAAACCACATTGGCGCGGCTGTTTTGTCAAGTTGGGAGGATGGTCCAAACACCCAAATTTGCGTAGTCTTGAAAGGTTTTTGCGGTAGCAGGATTAGCATGTGAAACAATAGCAGTACCATCAAGAATAACTGCATCCATTCCAGGAGTACTTTGTAGCTCAGATGCCACTGGAGGTTCAGGGCATTGCAGTAGAGCCCAACCGATATATATCAGCCCGGTCAATATTATTGGCCGATATTATCAGCCGATATAAAGTCGTTTTCAAAGTACTCAGCATCGGCCGAAATTTTGCCGATAGAACGCTGATAATTTCTCAGAAACAGAACAGTTACTGAAATAATGTTTGTGTCGGCAATGTAAAATGTCCTTGCACTGCTTGCCCAGTAGATGGAGCTCTGACTCCATTCAACTGAGAGCTGCTTACACCCCATAAGGATGTTGTATGTAATAACTTTGCGATTACATTCACCCCACATTTCTCCCGTTTCAGTTCAACTCAGTTTGAATTAACCAGTTATGTAGTAATGTGTCAAATATGCTTCATTGCGTCGGTCACGAGCTTTTTATTAGCCCACGTTGTGTAGACCTTATTTCTAGCATGAAAAAACTTCGTTTACTGCTAAGAGGTTGAAACATTGATTCGCTGGTCACCCAATCCTCTGGGGCCGCCGGCCGTCGTATACGACGGCCGGGACCAAGTTTTACTAAATTGTAAATAACTTTTTAATGATATGAGATAGAAACTTACTCTTTTTTTGCTTCACGGACTTTCGATCCACCATTGGCCATCTTGGTACTCCTCATAGAAGATGTGTGATGACGTGCAATGTGAGTGTCCAATCGGAATTGGTTCTCCGTCACATGGTTTTCCAAAATCCAATTGTAGGGCAGATTTACCTCATGTGATATGGCAAAGATCATTTTCAGGAGCGATAGCTTACTAGTTGGCCCATTTGAATAACCCCCTAACTGCTCCAACTGCATTTTTGCATTTTTTGAACTGAAAAATTCTTCTCTGTTATAAAGTTAATCAATATGAGGACAAAGCTTCAGCTTTTAGCTCATACCTTTTTTGTTAAGGGTCCAAAAAGAACATTTTATTCATTAAAAAAAAACAAAATCGGCTGATTTATCGGCTATCGGCAAATCAGCTGATTTATCGATTATCAGCATTTTTTCATCCAAATATCGCTATTCAAAGATTCAAAGAAATTTTATTTTCATATGCACAGTACAGAAGAACATCCTCCCTGCACAATGAAATGTGGCTACTGCATTTAACCCATCCTATTTGCCAGTAGGAGCAGAAGTCGCCATTAGGCGCCCGGGGACCAGCTCCAGATGTACATCCCTGCCTTGGTCAACAACAGGGCTGAGCAAACCAACACCGACCCATAACAAACAACACACACACAACACACAACACATAGGCCGGCCCGGTACATAAAACATATATATGAAAGCAAAACACGAGGGAAAAGGAGAAGAAAAAAAAACCCTGTTCGGCGCCGTCAACGGCCTTGTCCGACAGTCCTGGAGGGGGGAGGGAACAGCCCTGCGCAGTCTGAGAAGTCCTGGACAGTTCTAACACAGTTCACATCAGAGCTGGAGAAGCTGAGGGGAGGGGGGAAGACCAGGGAGCAAGGCTTAAGTGTTGATCTTCTGAGGAGGTTTTTATCACAGCGACCTTGAAGTGCAGCTGTATTTGGGGAAGCCAAATGAATAGCCAGAATAACAACGCCTGAAAGATTCCACAGTTCTGAGAACAGAGTGGCTCTCAATGCATCTGAATGTAGAATGTGGTCTTCACAGACGGTCATAGCGGGTTTCCAGGGCTGCGATCTTGCTCGAGATGTTTTCCAACGCGCGTTAACCCCCGGCGACTGCGCAGCCACTGCCTTCCCAATCGAATCAATCATATAGGCAGCCTGGAAGGACCAATCAAAGCTGCTTCCACTTTCTTGATTGTCCGGTAAACCAGCAGAGTGCCCGCACCACACATCAGAAAGCCGGTCACCACCAAGCCGAATATGTACATATCTTCGATGTCCTCCACAGAAAGCATGTAAAGGGCACATGACCTGCCATCTCTCCACGAGTCCATCACGTAACCCATCACATGCGTCCCAGCAGGACAGGTCGGGTCCTCTGCTCCCGAATGTCTTGTAGAAAAAATAGTGTCAATTGCGTTCAGAGATCACTTTAACAGATCCATTTTTGTCGTTTCCAGAAGAGCAAAGCTGCAGCCTCACAGACAACACGCCACAGAAGCAGGAAAGATAGGGAGGGAGGGAGAGAAGAAAAGTGCGTCCGTCTCGGTCGAGTGCAAGCTGGCAAAAAAAAAAATCGGCATCGGCCTCAAAAATCCATATCGGTCGGGCTCTACATTGTAGTAAATCAGTCTTGGTTTCCAGTTATCGTGAGCTGGTGAGGCTCGGCCTCCTTCTCAAGAGAGAAAAAGTGGTTGAGATCTCCACCCCTTGTTTGGCAGTAAACAGAACCTGGAGAAAAGGTTGCGGTCGATCTTTAGTGCTGCAAACGGTAACTTTTCTTTTGAAGAAGACTTCACAGCAGGGTGGCTGTGAAGTCAGAGGTCAGCTGTTTTTTTTTATTTTTTATTTGGCAGCGTTTCTGTGACTGGCTTCACTGACTGCTGTCAGCTGCTTGGGTCAACCAAAACATGTTTCTTCATCACCACAGGACTTTACACTCTCTTGCCGCCAGTTAAGGTGTGACCAGCAGGGTACCTGGAAGACACCAAAAGCTGAGTTGTCTGGGGCTTTACAGTAGGACCAGGAAACCTGAAACTGCACGTGCAGTGATAAAATGAGACATCCAGTTGTGACACATTCCAAACATGAATTGCTATTCGGCCCAAGACAGATGCCAGTGTGTAAAATTCTTCTTCTTCCTTTCTGTGAATTAAAACAACTTTAATTCAAAGGCAAGATCCAGTTTTCAGGGACAACTAACTGAAAGCAGCAAGCATACAGCAAGAATAACAGTGATTCCAAAGGTCACTGACCCCTGTAGGTCATTAGAGGTCAGCTCATGGATGCCTCCACGTCTGAAAATAAACTTTAGCTCATTTAGGTGTGCCAAATTTAATGCTTTCATTACAAAAAACATAATTATTTTGCCTGTCCTGCTACAAGTTGTTAAAGGTGCTTAATTAATATATACTTATTTTCCAATTCTTTTCTTGTGATGTTACTTAAAGACACCCTGAATAAAACAAATTTTGTAATAAAGATTTTTATTGTTTATTGTTCCATAAAAATAAAGAAAAACCAGATGCACCTGTGACTACTTGTGAAAGGGGGCGGAGTTTAGTCAATACAACAGAAAGAAAAAACTTGTGCTGCCTTCAGGTGCGCTCTGTCAATTTATTCTTCATTATATATAATTAAAAATCAGCAGGGGTGGTGTGAAGTGGTTATCTGCTTGGTTTCAGTGCGAAAAGTTCCTGCTACGAACCCCACCCCTGCCACATTTTAATCAGAGCGTAAAACTTGTACCAGTTCAACATGTAGATGTACTTCAGATCTGCTGTGGCGACCCCGAGTGAAAACAAGGGAGCAGCCGGAGGGACTTACGATGAACATTTTAAAAAATAATAAATACATTTTGACCAGGCTTACATACTGTAGAGAACACTCACACAATTAAAATGGTCAAAGAATAGATTGCAGCCCACCACAAGATAGATGAATAAATAAATAAATTGAACTTATTGCTGCAGCCATTAGAACAGTAATAACACACAAAGGATCAACTGTGTTATAAACACGAGTTGTGACGTATTAGTAACAGGTAGCAAAACACCAACAACACCTGAACGCATCAGCGCGAGCAGGAAAAAAACAAAACAAAACAAAACAAACCCCGCGTTAACAGGATCAAGCGAAGTGACCCAGCACATTAACCTGTGACATGAATGAGGTCGGAATGAATTAAGTCTCCGCGTCGTTTAATTAGAATGGCTAAACTTCCAGGGAACGCCGGCGTGTCGGTGCTAGGCGACAAGTCGGTGGAGTTTTACCGGAACCCGGTGAGTTTCTGCCGGCAGGAGATGGACAAAACCCGGAGCCGAGTGTTCCTGAGCCGCTTGCTGAACAGACCCACCGCCTATATCGGCTCCGTACAGGCATCCCGGGAGCTGCTGGGCGGTAAGTACGCGTTTATTTCAAGAACTAAAGAAAACTTCAAATAAAACCATTCAAATAAATAAAGAAATCAATAAATAGGGGAGAGCGGGAACCAGTGTAACACCTGTTATACAGTACTGTGCATCTACGTTTAAAGAAAAAAAAGCTTCAATATCTAATATTTGTGGTCAAATATGACGTTCTCACTTTTTCTTTTTTTTTTTCTTTTTATAAAATTTGTAGGGGTTTGAAATATGCAGGTGCACTCCAAGTTTGGGGTATCACAGTTTGTGAAAAATAATATTTTAAATTTAAAATATTTTGCACTATTGGGAATTAACTCATTTCATACCTTGAATTATAAATCAAGTCACGAGGGTACTTTTTAAATGTGCTCAGGTGTTTTTTTTTGGGGGGGGGGGGGGTGAGTAAAGTGTATTTCTGCTTAAAACATTCTATTTTGATCAGAAACACCACTCTGCACACGTTCACATATTTTCTGTAATATGCTAAATTTAAAAATTTAAATTAAGCATATTTGAAGTACCCCACAGGTTTTACTACCTCCCCAAAAACACCTGAATAGCACTACATAAAAAGTATCATGGTGACTTGATTTGGAGTCATTCTCATTGTGTCTGAGAATTGTGTCAACCAACACTACCCCGACCTTGGTGACATGAAATATGGGGTTCCACAGGGATCCGTCTTCGGTCCCAAGTACACCTGGGGGGGTGTACTTGCAGTGCTGAAATGTTTTATCTTTTTGGATTAACTATGGTTTAGATTCATATTAAGCATTCTCAAATTCACACAATGCTTTGTATACAAAAGGAGAAACTAACCTGCTCTCAAAATTTAAGCCTGAATAATATATATTATAATAAGTGACCCCCCGTGCGTGTGTATGGCTTTGATCACGCAAAAACCGGGAAGAGTTGACATTTGCCGTTTGGCATTCTTATGTATTTTGGGTCAAGGATGAACACTGCAAAAATGGAAAGTTGATAGAACAAATATTCTTGGAGAACTTAGCAATTTTAGTTAACCAATAATCAGTGGATGTTTGTGCTGTGCTGCAATGCACTATGGGAGTTCGGGGTTTTGAGATTTTAAATGTTGTTATTGTGGTTTATGTTAGTTTAACAGTGTTGTTCCTGTTATTGATTTATTGTGTTTTTGTAGCTCAATTGTTTTAGTCAGTTTAGATAAGTCTCATATTGCTATTACCATGAGTGACTTAAATTTCATGTTGGTACCATGTGTGTAATGTTTAGTGGTGTAATGTCTTCAGCCACTGTATTGTTTGTCAAATTAAAACCACCTGTTTACAGCAGCTGTGGGTGTGTATTGCTAACTACTTTCAGGACTCATGCCATTCCAGAAGGGGGCGGTAAGTCATTATTATATTAAAAGTGTGAATGATTTTAAGGTCAATGTAAGTACATAATGTAATTGTAAATGTGTTAATAATACATGGATGACACAAGAAAGTGAAAACACTTATTTCCATTGTGGTGCATTTAAAAGTCAAATGACAAAATAGAAGTAGAAATAAAATAATCGTGATATGATAACAAAACCTAAATAATTTCTAAATACATTAAGACAGCAAATTAACATTAAAATGACATAATTAATAGGAAATTAAAGGGTTGAGTTCTTCTGAAAATTGTTGAGGTCTTAGGTTCTAAAAACATTCTGGACTCACACACCAACTCAATATACAAGCTTTGCTTAATTTGTTACCACTCTTACCACAAAAATGTCTTACGTCACAGAAGTGCACATTTGGACTCCCACTTTCTCTTTCAGACACCCCACAAAGTCTGAGGGAGAGCAAGAGACAGCTGTCTTCAAAGGAAGACTTTGACCTTCTGGAGTCTTGGCTATTTTGGGCGTTTTGACTACTTTTGATTTTACCTTCGTAATTTACCTTAAAAAAATCTGTTTACCTTGCCCTGTTTGGTGTCATTTTTTCCAGCACAGCCTCACCTGTGTGACTATACAGTTTTTCTTTCATTCTGACATACTGCATTAAATCAGTGACCCAATATTCACCCCAAAACCTAAAATATTTTGTGAAAACCAGAAATATTTTTAACAAACCATTTTCATAACTTAAAATGCAAATATAAATTGTAAACTTCAAAAATATATTTAAAAATGTAGCATAAACAAAGTTATATCCAGCAATTCACATTAAAATGGAGGAAATGCTTCAAGCCTTTTTTGTGGCTATTTACATGCAATAAGATGCCACACAAATTGTATATGTGCAACTCAGAAAAACAATTCCTGTTCAATGCACATCAGAAGCTCCAAGAATTTGTACAGATATTCCACCTCAATATCCATGTTTATTTGTCCCTAATTCCTTGTTTTTGTAGCATTTTTATTGGTATTGGTACAGACTGTTTTGGCTGTGTTAGTGGCCAAAAAAAAAAAAAAAAAAAACAACAGAAGAGGGTGTTTTGGACTTGGGAGGAAGTCTCTGCCTGAACTCCTGTGTTCTCTGCCACTGGAGCCTGTTCTATACTCCAGGAGTCGGGGCTGTAGCAGAAACGCAGAGTCCTGGAGAACATGGAATGAGAAGCAAGCGGTCTGGTCCACTGCACAAATCTGTGCGCACAGATCAGTGAATCCACCTGCTTTCGTTCGTCCAGACTAGAACAATAAAGTCCACTTCATCATCAGGTTGATCACGCTCTGGTTCAGAGTCTGATGGGGCACTCCACGGTTTGATCGCTTTCATTCAGTTAAAAAAAAAAAAGAGACGCGCTGTTCCAGACACCTGATTATTTTGACACACTAATAAATAAATAAAAAACTACACTACACACGCTAAAACACTCCACCACACACACTAAAACACACTCCAAGCACGGCAAATAACACACAACTTTCAAAACTGATTGCTTTCTCCTTTTTGCTCCGCATGAAACCACAATTTCCCTTCGCTCAGCAAGCAAATTATGTGGATTGGGGATCATTGTTTATTTGGTAATATATTTTACACCAGTGAAAAATTTGTGTATTTTTTTACCTGTTTGCTGTCACAGAGAGAGGCACGGAAAAAGTCCCATTCGCAAAACGCACACACACACAGACCCACCCACGTGGTGGGTCTGTGCAGTCTCATCAAACCCACGTGAAGTTGGCAAACGTGATTTATTAGTTACTGAGTTTTCCACCAATGGTAACACTCCTTTCTCCTGCTGCAGTTGAGGGAGTCCTGTTTCTTCCCCCTTCTCGCTCTTTCAGCTGAAAGGAGGAAATGAGTCATTTTGATGCAGCTGTGTGCAAAATGCGCAGCGAATAATGAGAATATCATCCCCAAAAAAACGTGCATAAATTATTAATCATAATTCAAGTTATACTTGGCCTATTGACAAAATTTAAAAAACGGTTTGGAGGTTGAAGTCTCCACATTCAACATGCAAACAGACACTCAGAGTGGAGCCGATTGTGTGCTATGTCAGTTTAATTAGATCGTGTGACTTTTGACGTGAGGGTGCGTCATTTGACTCCAGAGGGTTCATCTGTGCTTTGAGACACCTGGTGTTCTTTGTTATCCTGATGAAAACACACAGAGCCCTGTGAGTAGACACCTCCAAAAATAGGGAGTTTGAGCATTAGTGTGTTTGTGTTTCAGAGAAGTCCAATGTGTTTCTTAAGGATCCAACGGATTTGATGACCAACGTGTATGGTAACACACTCGTGACCACCAACGGTAAATGCAACACGGACACTTTTATGCTGCTGTCTGCAAGCTGATGTTACAATCTGTCATTTTTCCCCAAACGTATGAGCTTGGTTTCATCAGGAACACAACATTAAACCTG
Organism: Thalassophryne amazonica; assembly: GCF_902500255.1. NCBI lineage: Eukaryota > Metazoa > Chordata > Actinopteri > Batrachoidiformes > Batrachoididae > Thalassophryne > Thalassophryne amazonica. The sequence continues at coordinate 54,261,192 of NC_047119.1, read as the reverse complement.
ATAAGTTAAATGGAAAAAGACAGAAAACACGAGTAACATCCCTGTCACACCTTGATGATTTAGCCAGCGTATGCCGCCGTATTAAAAATGCTGGGATATATCTAATAAGTTAGGGGAGGTGATGGTCTAGTGGTTAAGGGTTGCGCTTGAGACCAGATCATCCTTGGTTCAAACCCCAGCCTGATCGGAAAATCACTAAGGGCCCTTGGACAAGGTCCTTAATTAATTTCCAAGTTGCTCCGGGAGTGTAGTGACGCCTGGCATGGCAGCACCCTGACATTGGTGTGAGAGTGTGTCTGTGTGAATGTGAGGCATAATTGTAAAATGCTTTGAGTGACTGATGCAGATGGAAAAGCGCTATATAAATGCAGTCCATTTACCATTTATGGGTAAGTTTTGTATAAGTTAAGAGCACGTTGAAGCACACTGATAATGTCGTCATACAGCGAGTACCTCGAAAAAGTTTGGGCATGCACAATATTTTCAACGTATACGGCTCATACGTCCCGCATATGTGGGACATTAGCTGTAGGTAAGTTATGCACACACCCACACACATTACTTGTAAGTGATTCATAAGTTGAAATACAGTGAGATAATTTTAGTGTACCCAAAACTTATTTATAGCCTATGAGTAACATGCTGTGAATCTATATGTAACTTATTTGACGTGTTCCTGACGACCACAGAACTTACTGAACCTGTCAGCTACATATAATGGCGTATTGACAGCAGCTGGTAGTAAAATAGGGTTTGGAAGGAGGTACCCGTCAATACTCGCCAGACTACATGGTGAACAGACATGTAGGATCCAGCAAAGCAACAAGAACACGTTCGAACTTTCCTCCAACATCAGCATGATCTCATGGCTTTGACACTGCACCAGCTGCCTGCCAACAGAGCCATGAGAAGAAGAGATGAACGAAGGAGAAGGATTTGGGTGAGAACATGGATCGGGAGGCAACGGAAGTTTGGCACGTATGGCTAGCACATGTTGGAACTCTGTAACCACAACCATGCATCCTACACCAACTTCCTGGGTGATGCTTGACAAGCTGCTAGCCAGAGTGGGTCCAAGGATAGCCAAGCAGTACACCTTCTTCATGGATTCCCTTGAGCCCGGCATGAAGCTTGCCCTGACTTTGCATCACCTTGCCTCTGGGACATTATGCTTTGATGAAGTTTAGCTGCAGGGTCCCTCACAACACTCGGCCCATAAAAGAAGTCTGTCAAGCCATTATTGATGAATATGTGAATGAGGTCATGCTTTGCACAAGTAATCCTGATGGTTGGTCCACCATAGCTGAAAAGTTCTTACAAAGATGGAACTTTCCAGACAGTTGTGTGGTACTTGATGGGAAGTACGTGGCTTGCCGCTGTCCTCCAGAGAGTGGGTCCCAATTCATCATGTACAAAGGATTCTACTCTCTCTCTGCTCTACTGGCCCTTGTGGATGGCGACTACAAATTTATTTGGGCAGATGTCGGTGGTCCTGGATGAGCAACGATGCGCAGATGTACTGTATAATCACAGTGAGCTTAAGTAATGCATTGAAAATGGTACCCTTGGTTTCCCTGACCCCTGAGCGTCTTCCCAACGCCAACCAGGATGTGCCCTACTTTTCATCGGATGATGCCTTCGCCCTACGAGCAACCATGATGAAGCCATACAGCCTTCGGGAGTCTTCATCTGCAGGCTTTCCTGAGCAAGGAGGGTAGTAGAAAATGCAATTGGCATCCTGGCTAACAGATTTCAGGTTATATTAACGATCATGCAGCATCACCCCTTTGTCAGCTCATCGTGAAAGCCTGCTTGAGCCTGCACAACCTAATGAGGATCAGGTAATTCATGTACATAGCATATTTTTAATAATGCATGAAAAAATGTGTAACATTTTATGAATAATGGCGTTATTTTTATTGTAACTGGGCCTTAATGTTTTTATTGCAGTTACCCAGGACTACACAACGACAACTATGAATTTGTTCCAGGAGCATGGTGAGAGGGACATCTCTTGGAGGACACACACACAGCTACTGGCCCCAACACTGCCTCCAAGGATGGAAAGAAACAGAAATCTCCTCATGCACTGTGTGAACCACCGTCAGCTGGTGCAGTTCCGTGGCAAGATAAAATGATCTAGTTGATATTTGTGTTACTGCATTGGTCAGGCAATAAAGGACCTCAGACATAATAAGTTTGCGCTTGAAGCTATTTTTCATATACGGACCATAGTCGAGCCACAGTCTTGATATTTGGCTGTATTTCACCTGCACTGTGTGTTTGTACTCATGTAAAAGCTCCTTTGCAATAATGCTGTGAGAGTGTTATATTGTAACACTCTATTTCAGGGGTGGCCAAGTTTGGTCCTCGACAGCCACCTTCCTGACACTCTTAGTTGTCTCCCTGCTCCACTTCCTGACACTCTTAGTTGTCTCCCTGCTCCAAGGTTGGAGCAGGGAGACAACTAAGAGTGTCAGGAAGGTGGCTGTCGAGGACCGAACTTGGCCACCCCTGCTCTATTTATAGCCCTCTTCAAAAATGCACCAAAAAAATATCCTAAGAACAAAATGGCACAAAAACATTGTTTTGAAATCTAGAGAAAACAAATTTTGCACAGAATGGAACAGAAGTTGCTCTATACAATTGTGATAACCCGTAAATACAAAAACTGTTGGGGAAAGTGTAGTGACACGGACCCACAACAGGGGGCACAAATGAACGGTCAATAGATGAGCCAAAAGGTAACAATTTAATGTTGTGAATGTGCACAACGAATATACAGACAATCACAGAATCTAATAGCAGTCAATCCACAAAAGTGACGTGTGGGCAGGCTCGAGGATAGAAGACGTCTGTCCTGAGAAGAGCCGGAACCACACGATTTCCACCGCCACAGAACCCGGTGAATACTGGAGTCGCCAAGTCCCGAATTCCCAGGTGATCACCGTCCCCGACTGTCGGATCTGGTACTGCTGGCGAGGAGCACAAACAATGAGACGTGGGTGTGTGCACACCCAGTAACAAAAACAGTCAGAAGGTGGAAAATCACCTCCACCTCTAACACACACTCGTGCAGCTCCTGACAAACACTTATCTGGTTGGGGTGTGAAGTGAAGCCGTCGCGGATTACGCCAACCTCACTGATAAGGCACTCCACAGGAAAGCAGCTGCAAAATGAATTCAGACTAGGACAGTTAGTTTCTGGCTGAGGATATTACCTTCACAGGTAGATGATATCTCGGCAACGAGGTGGAGATGATGTCCGGTCTTTATGGAGTGAGATGATGTAGAGTAGATGGGTGACAGCTGTCAAGAGATAATGAGTGACAGCTGTCACCCCCGGCTGTGTCCGTGGAGGTGGCGCCCTCTCGTGCCTGAAGCCCGCACTTCAGGCAGGGCGCCCTCTGGTGGTGGGCCAGCAGTACCTCCTCTTCAGGCAGCCCACACAACAAAAACACTGGTTTAGCCTGAGGAAAAAAATTAAAAGTTAATTACAGTAGCACAAAAACACTGTTTCGAAATCCTGAGAAAATGGGACAACACTAGGTTGACATCCTGAGAGCTATGACACAGAAGTAGCTAAAAACTGTAATAAAATTGCAAGAAACTGTACATTAAATAAAGCATATATAGACTGTTTTAAAATCCTGTGAAAAAATAAAATGTATTTGCAGAGTAGCACAAAGAACACTGTTTTGAAATCCTGAAAAAATGGGCCAAAAACTAGATTGACATCCTGAGAATAAAAGATTATGTACAAAATAGTACAGAAGTAGCTAAACAAAAAAAAAAAAAATCCATAAAAATGCAGGAAACTGTACACACAAAAAGGCATAAAAACACCGTTTTAAAACACAGAAACAAAAACAAACAAGAGCAGTCAGAGATTACTGATGTCCATCAATCTGGGTCCGGATCCATGCCCTAATATCTATTTGTGGTGCAAATTTTGAGAGAATCCGTGGAGTAGTTTTGAGGTAATCCTTCAAAGCCTGTATAAAGTGAAACTTGATCCTGAATCCAGATTTGTATCCAGGTCACCTCCAAAATTTTATGGTGTCTTCCATGGCCTAATATGTATCAGTTGTGAAAATTTGGTAGTAGTTTTGACTTAATCCTTCAAAGCCTATATAAAGTGAAACTTGATCCAGAATCCATATTCTGATCCAGATCACCTCCAAGCATTAATGGTGTCTTCCATGGCCTAATATGTATCTGTATTGAAACTTTTGTCAAAATCCATGCAGTAGTTTTGACATAATCCTGCTAACAGTAATCCTTCAAAGTCTATATAAATTGAAACTTGATCCAGAATCCGGAACTGGATCACCTCCAAAATGTATTGGGTTCTTCCACGGCCTAATATCTATCTGTTGTGAAAATTTTGTCAAAATCCATGCAGTAGTTTTGACGTAATCCTGCTAAAAGGCAGACAAAAAATGCCAATGGTTTTATTACATCCTTGGTGGATGTAATTGGGCAGCGCAGCCTCGTGTGAGGACAGTCGCTAAAGGGGTAAAATATGACGCATATGGCGTAATTTCTCTACTTCCGGGGGCTTTCCATGACAAAATCTCTTGTTAAAAGTGAAATCTGCCAGAAAATGGCTGATGTCCAGCTCTTGTGATAACCAGAGAAAGAGGACACAACGGTCTCATATCCACAGAGCAAATCCATTTAGAAATGATCCAGTGGTTTGTGCCTCGTTGTTGCAGCTCGGAGCGTGGCGCACCGACCGTCCTTAAAGGGGTCCTTAAAGCTGTAGTTAAAGTCCTTATTCTTTGTGAAGCCCGTAAAATTTTCACCGAAAGCCAGATACATTTTTCGAATGGTTTCCAGGTGCCAGTCTCTAACAGCTTCTGAAAAAATTCAGATGGAAAAAAGTCCTTTTCATTCCATTTCCAGACAACGAAAATCCGATGAGAAGGCGGGACCACTCCTTCCACAAGGCGTGCTCACAGGCAAATGACGTCATCGACAGGCGTGGAAAAACTCACGCATGCACATGAGGGTTCAAGCATGTCTGACGTAAAAACATATGAATGAAATCCATATAGTTTTTGAAAAAAATAAAAAGGACCGTTACTTTATGGACAGACCTCGTATATGAAGGAAATTGCATATCAATGTAACTATACTCAGCAAAAATATAAACGCAACACTTTTGGTTTTTCTCCCATTTTGTATGAGATGAACTCAAAGATCTAAAACTTTTTCCACATACACAATATCATCATTTCCCTCAAATATTGTTCACAAACCAGTCGAAATCTGTGATAGTGAGCACTTCTCCTTTGCTGAGATAATCCATCCCACCTCACAGGTGTGCCATATCAAGATGCTGATTAGACACCATGATTAGTGCACAGGTGTGCCTTAGATTGCCCACAATAAAAGGCCACTCTGAAAGGTGCAGTTTTATCACACAGCACAATGCCACAGATGTCGCAAGATTTGAGGGCGCGTGCAATTGGCATGCTGACAGCAGGAATGTCAACCAGAGCTGTTGCTCGTGTATTGAATGTTCATTTCTCTACCATAAGCCGTCTCAAAAGGTGTTTCAGAGAATTTGACAGTACATCCAACCAGCCTCACAACCGCAGACCACGTGTAACCACACCAGCCCAGGACCTCCACATCCAGCATGTTCACCTCCAAGATTGTCTGAGACCAGCCACTCGGACAGCTGCTGAAACAATCGGTTTGCATAACCAAAGAATTTCTGCACAAACTGTCAGAAACCGTCTCAGGGAAGCTCATCTGCATGCTTGTTGTCCTCATCGGGGTCTCGACCTGACTCCAGTTCATAGTCGTAACCGACTAGAGTGGGCAAATGCTCACATTCGCTGGCGTTTGGCACGTTGGAGAGTTTCTTCACGGATGAATCCCGGTTCACACTGTCCAGGGCAGATGGCAGACAGCGTGTGTAGCATTGTGTGGGTGAGCGGTTTTCTGATGTCAATGTTGTGGATCGAGTGTCCCATGGTGGCGGTGGGGTTATGGTATGGGCAGGCGTCTGACATGGACGACACACAGGTGCATTTTATTGATGGCATTCTGAATGCACAGAGATACCGTGACGAGATCCTGAGGCCCATTGTTGTGCCATACATCCAAGAACATCACCTCATGTTGCAGCAGGATAATGCACGGCCCCATGTTGCAAGGATCTGTACACAATTCTTGGAAGCTGAAAATGTCCCAGTTCTTGCATGGCCGGCATACTCACCGGACATGTCACCCATTGAGCATGTTTGGGATGCTCTGGACTGGCGTATACGACAGTGTGTACCAGTTACTGCCAATATCCAGCAACTTCGCATAGCCATTGAAGAGGAGTGGACCAACATTCCACAGGCCACAATTGACAACCTGATCAACTCTATGTGAAGGAGATGTGTTGCACTGCATGAGGCAAATGGTGGTCACACCAGACACTGACTGGTATCCCCCCCAATAAAACAAAACTGCACCTTTCAGAGTGGCCTTTTATTGTGGACAGTCTAAGGCACACCTGTGCACTAATCATGGTGTCTAATCAGCATCTTGATATGGCACACCTGTGAGGTGGGATGGATTATCTCAGCAAAGGAGAAGTGCTCACTATCACAGATTTCGACTGGTTTGTGAACAATATTTGAGGGAAATGGTGATATTGTGTATGTGGAAAAAGTTTTAGATCTTTGAGTTCATCTCATACAAAATGGGAGCAAAACCAAAAGTGTTGCGTTTATATTTTTGTTGAGTGTACGTAACCTGATTTTTAAAGCTAGAAACCCAAACACAACCAGTAATGCTCGGCCTTATACTTTACATTAAAGATTAAGATATTACTTCACATCCCACTTTAGTTAGGCAGAAAAGTTAAATTAACTAAACTTATTTTTATATCACTCAATTAAACTTAGTCCAGAACTATAGTAAAATTTAGGCCCAGAGCAATACCGATTTAAACACTCACACACACACACACACCACACACACACACACACACACACACACACACACACACACACACACACACACAACACCACACACACACACACACACACACACACACTCATCTTCAACCGCTTAGTCCAATTAAGGGTCACCGGGGGCTGGAGCCTACCCCAGCAGTCATAGGGCGAGTCGGGGTACACCCAGGACAGGACGCCAGTCTGTCACAGGGCCACAAACAGGCAAACAAACACATTCACACCCACTCGCACACCTACGGACAATTTAAAGATTCTAATCCACCTAACCCACATGTCTTTGGATGTGGGAGGAACCGGAGCACCCGGAGGAAACCCACGCAAACACGGAGAGAACATGCAAACTCCATACAGAAAGGCCACAGGCGGGAAATAAACCCATGACCTTCTCGCTGTGAGGCAACAGTGCTAACCACTAAGCCACCGTGCTGCTCCAATTTACACATTTTAGTTAAAATGTATTATATAAGTAGTAGCATGAACAGTGTCTTCAAAAGTGGACCTTTAATCAAGGGGTGTTGTGGAGGACACCCCCCCAACAACATCTTTCTGTCTGGATGTACCCCTGGTTTGCAGTCTAAGTAGGAACAATCAAGAATTTGTGTATTTGTGTGGAAAGCGTGACCTGACTGAGAGGTAAGAAGGTTTTATAAGCATATCTTACGTCATGCCATCCTCAGAAAGATTTCAGGCGTATTCTGGAAAAAGAAAAGTGTTTGTTGTTAACACGTCGAGGGTCTGCAGCTGTGTTTTTAGTTTAACCTCAATGAGGACACTGACAGAGACACTCCAAGCAGACATGGAAAGAAAAAAAAAAAAAACTACATTTGTAAACTCTGCTCTTTGCTCACAGTGCACTGAGAGACACTCAACACTCCATCCCCCTCCCCATCTGTAGTGTGGGCCGCCAGAAGAGGAGGTACTGCTGGCCCACCACCAGAGGGCGCCCTGCCTGAAGTGCGGGCTTCAGGCACGAGAGGGTGCTGCCGCCACGGACACAACCGGGAGTGACAACTGTCACACATCAACTCATGACAGCTGTCACCCATCTTCATTTCATCAGGGGCGTCAACCATCTGTTGGACAGCCAATGGAAGAGCAGGGTGCACAGGCGTCGGCTGGAGGCATGATTGGTGAGTTGCAGCAATCCTCACCGCCTTTACCGCTCGGATGGACCTGATGACCGAGCAAAACATCATCCTTAATCGCAGGATGGAGGCTCTCACCGCGCAGGTGGAAGCGCGCGCTCAGGGCGCTGCTGCAGCTCCTCCTCCTGCCGACCCAGTGCCGAATACAGACGTTCCACTGGTCATTCAACGACCCCCCCCCACCATCCCCTGAAGCATACATAAGCCCCCCAGAGCCGTACAGAGGTTGTGTGGAGACGTGCGCGGACTTTCTTATGCAGTGTTCGCTCGTCTTTGCACAGCGTCCCGTGATGTACGCGTCTGATGCCAGTAAGGTGGCTTACGTGATTAATTTGCTTCAAGGTGAGGCACGCGCTTGGGCTACAGCGCTTTGGGAACAAGGTTCATGGCTCCTTGCCTCTTATACTGGGTTTGTGAGGGAGCTCAGAACTGTTTTTGATCACCCCAACAGAGGCGAAACCGCGTCTACCGTGCTGCTGTCAATGAGACAGGGGCGTCGGAGCGCAGCCGAATATGCAGTCGACTTCCGCATCACGGCTGCGAGATCTGGCTGGAATATGACTGCGCTCCGCGCCGCCTTCATAAACGGACTGTCTTCGGTCGCCAGTGAAGGTGCGAGCACTAGATGGCACTCTTCTCCCTTTTATCACACACAAGACACTACCTGTAACCCTGGTAGTGTCTGGGAATCACCGGGAGGATTGAGTTTTTTGTAACTACTTCTACCTCCCGCGTGATTTTGGGCTTCCCATGGATGATTAAACACAATCCCCGGATTGATTTGCCATCTGGGGTTGTGGCTCAGTGGAGCGAAACCTGCCACCAGAATTGTTTAGGATCCTCGGTTCCTCCCTGTAAACACTAATGAGGAGGTTAAAGTCCCTCCCAATCTGACGGCGGTGCCAGTTGAGTACCACGATCTTGCTGATGTCTTCAGCAAGGATCTGGCACTCACCCTTCCCCCGCACCGTCCGTACGACTGTGCCATTGATTTGGTCCCGGGCGTTGAGTTCCCGTCCAGCAGGCTGTACAATCTCTCGTCCCGAGCGAATCAATGGAGACCTACATCCGGACTCATTAGCTGCCGGGTTGATCCGGAATTCCACCTCCCCGATGGGTGCAGGTTTCTTTTTTGTGGGCAAGAAAGATGGCGGACTCCATCCATGCATTGATTACAGGGGGCTGAATGACATAACGGTTCGTAATCGATACCCTTTACCCCTGTTGGATTCAGTGTTCACGCCCCTGCATGGAGCCCAAATTTTCACCAAACTGGACCTCAGGAATGCGTACCACCTGGTTCGGATCCGGAAGGGAGACGAATGGAAGAAGGCATTCAACACCCCATTAGGTCATTTTGAGTACCTGGTCATGCCGTTCGGCCTCACTAAGGCCCCCGCGACGTTCCAAGCTTTGGTTAATGACGTCTTGCGGGACTTCCTGCACCGATTCGTCTTCGTATATCTGGATGACATACTCTTTTCCCCGGACCCTGAGACTCATGTCCAGCATGTACGTCAGGTCCTGCAGTGGTTGTTGGAGAACCGGCTGTTTGTGAAGGGTGAGAAGTGTGAGTTTCACCGCACCTCTTTATCCTTCCTGGGGTTCATCATCTCCTCCAACTCTGTCGCCCCTGATCCGGCCAAGGTTGCGGCGGTGAGAGATTGGCCACAAGCCGTAGGATGCTGCAACAGTTCCTCGGCTTTGCAAATTTCTACAGGAGGTTCATTAAGGGCTACAGTCAGGTAGTTAGCCCCCTGACAGCCCTGACCTCTCCAAAAGTCCCCTTCACCTGGTCTGATCGGAGCGAAGCCGGTTCAAGGAGTTGAAACGCCGGTTCTCGTCTGCACCAGTTCTGGTGCAGCCCGACCCTAGCCGCCAGTTCGTGGTTGAAGTGGACGCCTCTGACTCAGGGATAGGAGCCGTGCTATCCCAGAGCGGAGAGACCGATAAGGTTCTTCACCCGTGTGCCTACTTTTCTCGCAGGTTGACCCAGCTGAACGGAACTATGACGTCGGCAATCGAGAACTCCTTGCGGTGAAAGAGGCTCTTGAGGAGTGGAGACACCTGTTGGAGGGAGCGTCTGTGCAGTTCACGGTTTTCACTGACCATCGGAACCTGGAGTATATCAGGACCGCCAAGCGGCTGAACCCCAGGCAAGCCCGCTGGTCACTGTTCATGTGCGTTTTGACTTCCGAATCACCTACCGCCCCGGGACCAAGAACCAGAGATCGGATGCCTTGTCCTGGGTGCATGAAGATGAGGTCAAGACTGAGCTGTCGGATCCACCGGAGCCCATCATTCCGGAGTCCACTATCGTGGCCACCCTCACCTGGGACGTGGAGAAGACCGTCCGGGAGGCCCTGGCACGGAGCCCGGACCCCGGAACTGGACCAAAGAACCGTTTATACATCCCACCAGAGGCCAGAGCTGCAGTCTTGGACTTCTGTCATGGGTCCAAGCTCTCCTGTCATCCAGGGGTGCGTAGGACCGTGGCAGTTGTCCGGCAGCGCTTCTGGTGGGCGTCCATGGAGGCCGACGTCCGGGAGTATGTCCAGGCCTGCACCACCTGTGCCAGGGGCAAGGCAGACCACTCCAAGACACAAGGGCTTCTGCAACCGCTTCCGGTGCCTCGTCGCCCCTGGTCTCACATTGGCCTGGACTTCGTCACGGGCCTCCCGCCGTCCCAGGCATGACGACCATCTTCACGATAGTGACCGTTTCTCCAAGGCGGCCCACTTCGTGACCCTCCCAAAGCTCCCTACGGCCCAGGAGACAGCAGACCTCCTGGTCCACCACGTCGTACTCTGCATGGGATACCAACTGACATTGACTCGGACCGTGGTCCTCAGTTCTCCTCACAGGTTTGGAGGAGTTTCTGCAGAGAACTGGGGGCCAACGTGAGCCTCTCGTCCGGGTATCACCCTCAGACGAATGGACAGGCAGAGCGGGCCAACCAAGAACTTGAACAGGCCCTCCGCTGTGTTACATCCGCGCACACCGTCGGCCTGGAGTACCATCTGGCCTGGATCGAGTATGCCAATAACAGCTAGGTGTCCTCTGCCACGCCTCTCCCCATTTGAGGTGTGTCTGGGGTACCAGCCCCCATTGTTCCCCGTGGTGGAGGGAGAGGCGGTGTGCCCTCGGTCCAGGCCCACCTGCGAAGATGCGTCAGTGTGGCGCACCGCCCGTTCTGCCTTGTTGAAGGCACCGGACGAGGGCTAAGGCCCATGCAGACCGCCGGCGTTTCCGGCCCCTGCTTACCAGCCCGGGCAGGAGGTGTGGCTTTCAACGAAGGACATCCCCCTCCAAGTGGACTCACCCAACTCAAGGACAGGTATATCGGTCCATTCAGATCCTCAAAGTCCTCAGTCCGGGTGGACCCGCAGTGAAGCTCCAGCTCCCAGCTTCACTGCGGGTCCACCCGGTTTTCATGTTTCCCGGATCAAGCACACCACACCTCACCCCTCTGTTCTCCCGGGACCGGCGCCGCCTCCTGCCCTGATCACGATGGGGAGCCTGCATGGACGGTTCGCAGGCTCCTGGACATCCGTCGGAAGGGCCGGGGGTTTCAGTATCTGGTGGACTGGGAGGGGTATGGACCTGAAGAACGCTCCTGGGTGAAGAGGAGCTTCATCCTGGACCCGGACCTCCTGGCCGACTTCTCCCGACGTCACCCGGACAAGCCTGGTCGGGCGCCAGGAGGCGCCCGTTGAGGGGGGGGTCCTGTTGTGTGGGCCGCCAGAAGAGGAGGTACTACTGGCCCACCACCAGAGGGTGCCCTGCCTGAAGTGCGGGGCTTCAGGCACGAGAGGGCGCTGCCGCCACGGACACAACCGGGAGTGACAGCTGTCACACATCAAATCATGACAGCTTGTCACCCATCTTCATTTCATCACTCCATAAAAGCCGGATGTCATCTCCACCTCGCTGCCGAGATATCATCTACCTGTGAAGGTAATTCTCTACTAAACTGAAAACACTGACTAATAGTCTGAACTTCTTTGCAGCCGTTTTCCTGTACGTGTTTCCTTATCTGTGCGATTGGCGTTTGGTGTGATCAGTGACGGCTTCGCTTCACACCCCAACCAGATAAGTGGTTAGACAGGAGCTGCACGTGTGTGTGATTAGAGGTGACTTGGCGGCTCCAGTATTCTCCAGGTTCTGTGGCGGTGGAAATAGTGTGGTTTCCGGCTTTTCTCAGGACAGGACGTCTTCTATCCTCGAGCCTGCCCACACGTTACCTTGGTGTATTGACTGCTGTCAGATTCTGTGATTGTCTGTATCATCGTTGTGCAATTTCACAACATTAAATTGCTACCTTTTGGCTCATCTATTGACCGTTCATTGCGCCCCTGTTGTGGGTCTGTGTCACTACACTTTCCCCAACACCGTCCTCCTACAGACAGGACACGATTTGCTGGCAGGACAAAAAACAATATTGAAAAATCAGTTTTTGAACATTTTGAATGGGGTAAATTTCATATCTTGCATCCAGCCTTGATTCTGCATCAGGGCGGTGTCAGCACGAACGCGGCATTTTGGCAGCCTAATTGACAAAATATAGCAATGGAGAACTTTAATCCCTGTGACTCAGTTGTGTTAAATTAAAGTGAGGGAATATGTATAAATGCATCTCACTCACTCACTCACTCACTCACTCACTCACTCACTCACTCACTCACTCACTCACTCACTCACTCACTCACTCACTCACTCACTCACTCACTCACTCACTCACTCACTCACTCACTCACACACTCATCTTCAACTGCTTACACCAATTAAGGGTCACAGGAGGCTGGAGTCTATCCTAGCAGTCATAGGGTGTGAGGCGGGGTACACCCTGGACAGGATGGCAGTCTGTCGAAGGACCATAGACAAACAAACACATTCACATCTGCACACACACCTACGGACAATTTAAAGTTTCCAGTCCATTTAACCTACGTGTCTTTGGTTGTGGGAAGAAGCCAGAATGCTCGGAGGGAACCCACGCAGACACGGGGAGAACATGCAAACTCCACACAGAAAGTCCACAGGTGGGAATCGATCCCATGATGTTCTTGCTTTGAGGCAACAGTGCTAACCACTAATCCACTGTGCTCCCCTATACATGCATTTCATGTTTTATATTTTTAACCATGCTATAAAGATTTTTTTCATGTTGAGATTAAAACATTTCAAAATAAATCGAAAAAATTTTCTTTTAATTATTTTTTCCCCATCTGTGAGCTAACTTTGGCAACAGTTGCACATGTGGAGATTTTTGTCAGCCTGTAATACTATTTTCAAAGTGAATGCACACAAACACAAAGCAGAAGCAGTCGTCTCCGGTCGCTACCTCAACGTCGCTAACTCTCCCACATTCTTCCTCTTTACCCACCAACATGCAGAGCACCCACAGTAGCACATTTATTGAGTTTGTGTAAATGTAGGTGCAGTTTGTGTATCTCTGCAGGCACGGCCGCTACATAAAACTGTAGAAGCCGTTTATCATCCTGAACACAAATGAACAGCAGCTAATGGCTTCCCTTGCTGGAAGAAAACGAGCCATGACATCTCATACTACGCTGAGAGTGTGCAGACAAAGCTGCAGCGACACACAATCCACAAGATTCCACATGAGAGCTCAAAAAGCCAAATTTCCCCGTGAATTATCTCTGAGGAATAAAGTATTTCCTAGCAGTATCCTGCATGAACAGGACGGAGGTTAAAGTGCTGATATCCGTGTGTACCGCTAACTGTGATAGCTATCTCCATTGGCAATTAAGGCATAGAACGTATCAGCAGATATGTCGGTTGTGACATTGATAATGAATAAGCTCTGGTCAGCTCCAGGAATCAGGCTAATGAGTTGGTGTTTGTAGAAAGAGGCTAAAATTAGCCTGAAGCTGAGGCTGTCTAGCGTCTAGCGGGAGCGGCTAATAAGGACAGCACAGGAGGTGATACAGACAAAAACTGTTGACTGAGGGAGAAAGCCATAAAAACCTCTTTTCAGTGACTTTTATGTTCATGTGTATTTGTTTCTGGGTATGTGTTGCACTGTAAAGAAGGAACAAAAAGTTTAGAAAAGTTTTTAAAAAGTGTGTGCTAATAAGCTACATGGACTGAGTTTATTCCACGTCTGGTTTGTCAGTTAGTTCTACAAGTTTAACTAAAGTGATATTCTTAAGACTCGACATGTACCCTGCCAAACGCAGTGAGTGAATGAATAAGCGGATAAACTAATGAGGCCATTCAATGGCCATAAAATGAGGATTACGGATTAAAATGTGGTTTAAAGTTGCACAAGAGAGACCGAAAGCAAGTTGTCTTATTTATGTAATATCTCAAGAAGAGCTTGTGCTACTGTTAATTACTCATCAAATCAAACTTGATTCACGTTTGATCCATTTACAATATTTTTTGTTCTCAAAACTGTGTGTTGATAAAAAATAAGAAAATAAACTTTGACTACAGGAGGAGTCTGGGATTGAATCTACCCCACATTTTAATCCAAACAGTGAATTAAAAAAAAAAAACTTGTGCAAATAACATTTTAACAACCCTCAAAAATGAGCTATTAAAAACTATGCTAATCCTGTCAAATTTTTTTCTTCAGACATTTTCTTCTGCACATTCTTTTAGAAAATGAACCTTGATTCCCCGACTTAAAGAGCAATGTAAATCTATCGGAAATTCATAATGGTATTGAAAGTGATTAACAAAATTGAATTTAGTTATTCACATTAAAAAAAAATCATATGATCGGATAAGATATATGAAATATAAATAAAATTATATAAATATGTAAAATGCATGGAGAAAATATATGCAAATATAAAAATAGCTGCATCCCTCATATCTTAACATATACTGTGTGCAGAAAATGTATGCAAGTGATATAAAATATATGCAGATCAGTTACATTTAAATTTTATTTTATTTTTTAATAGATTTTTATTCAAATCATAAACATAAATGAAACATTCATTTATATTTACTACATGCCAAAAAAAACAAAGTTCAATTTGTCAACTTGCAGGTATAAACCACTGAAACTTAATCTTAATTGGATTGCGCAATCAGATGGTGCCCCCCCCCCCGCCAACGCCCCCAATGCCAGCCCCGACTTACTTCGTTTGAATTCAGTTGCACTTCACATCCTTGAGTTCGCTGTGTGATTACCAGGAAGATCAGCCTCACACTTTGAGAACCACTGAGGTTGCAAGGGCCTGGAATATATCACAGCATACAAATAAATTAAAAACTAGGATGTGATGATTAACTCAATAACAGGGAAAACAAACAAAGCCACAGGAAATGATTAGTGTAATGAATCGACACTGCATGGCAACTGTGGCTCAGGTGGTGCAGCGAGTTGTCTATAATCGAAAAGTTTGGTGGATGAACCCCTAAGTACACTTGTGCCAAAGTGTCTCTGATGAAGACAATAAATCCTCTCAGCTCAGTAGCAATCAGAGTGAACAGCACTATAAAAAATGAAACGCTATATTTACTTCATCTAGATGGAAATCATAATATACAATTAATTGTAAGAGTTTGTTACAGTTTGCTTCTGCTTTTTTTAAACAACTAAATTTTGTCAATCCAGCTGACATAACTAGATTAAGTAAATACAGCATTTCATTTTCTTAAAGTGAAAGAATAGACAGAATCTGAAACAATTTAAGCTAACAAATTTATTTTAAGTGTAATGGAATGAGTTAAGAATTTTAAGTTGGTTAGACCTAATCACTTTGATTAACCTGCCAAACTAAGCTGACCCAACAAACTTGCCCTGAAGTTGTCTAAAATCCAGTCAGTGGCCAGCTGGACATTTGACATGTTTTTTAGCAGTGTAAATGGGTGCATTTTCTGTCTTTCAACACCAGTTTGTTTCAAAGCCCGGTTGATTAAAAGTAACTGATACATGGGAACTCATCGGTGCTCTCAATTGCTTTTTGGCCATGATCGCCCCGTTGTTGGACAAGTGCCTTTATCAGTTTTTGCTTGAGCCAGAAGTGCATATTTCCTTTGAAAGTAATCAAATTTAACATCTAATGCAGTAAATTGTCCAATGATGGTAAATCACGATGCAGTGCATGTTCCTGTTTTCATTTTGTTTTCTTCCCTGGTACCGCCAGAGGTTTGCACAACTGGGACCATGTAGTCCTGGGAAAAAATATCAGACAGGCAAGAAGGTTCTGTTGGTTCTGATTCTCAATACTGAATGTGTGTGTTGGAGAAACTCTGAAGACTAATGTAGTGAGGACTCTAAAATATGGTTCCTATTGGTGGGTATGCCTACGATTTTTAATGAGCTAACCACTGGTTTGGATGAGATTTGCTGTGAACAGTGTTCCAGTTTAAGAGAAAGCAAAGAAAGTGATTTCCCAGATTTGGGAAAAGGGGTTGGGCTATATGTAGACCTGGGTTTGATTCTTTGTGATTGGACAAAAACATCTCAACTGCATTGTCCCACATTTTGTTTATGCCACAAGTGTTTTAAAGAGTAGAGACACACAGACAGAAAGCAGAAGAGATTATTTTAAGGTCCTGTTTGAAGACATTCTGTTGTCTCACGTTGATTTTGTTGGACTACACAGTCGTCTTAATATTATAATATTGGCAACTCATAATCTGCTTTTCTCTAGTGATGATTATTTTATGATTTGTGCTGCTGTGATGATGCATCTGTGTTTCTCACAGGACTGTGAGAGATGGGTGGGTGGACCTCAGACCCTCTTTAAATAAATTATAGAAATAAGATCATGGCGACACGGTGGCTTTGTGGTTAACACCGTCACCTCACAACTAGAAGCTTCTGGAATCATTTCCCACCTGGTCCTTTCCTTCTGTGTGGAGTTTGGATGTTGTGTTTGCGTGGGTTCCCTCCGGGTGCTCCGGCTTCCTCCCACATCCAAACACATGCACGTCAGGTGGAGTGGAAAGTTTAAATTGGCCGTAGCTGTGAATGTATTTGTCTGTCTTTTTGTGGCCCTGCAGTGGACTGGTGTCCTGTCCAAGGTGTACCCCACCTCTTGCCCAATGAATGCTGGGATTGCAGCCCCCACAGTGACCCAATAAGTGGGTACAGCTCATCTATGTGCACTTCCACACTTGACTGAAAAATTCTAACCATGCATTCAACATTTTAATAAACAATATGGAGCAGCTTGTTTTAGGTAATATAGTCCATTAAAAGGTTTTAGGGTGGGGTATTTTCATAGTATGAAAGATGATGGTTTCTTATTTCTTCATGTCTTTTATAGCTGGGCAGGCAGATGGTTACAATTAAAAAAAGAAAAAAAAATTGTCTTTAACTGAGTTTATGGAGTCATGAGGTCCCTGGACAGAGGTGTTTGGAGATGCTGATATCTTTGCAGGTGCATGAAGGCCCAAGTCTTTTGGGTCCTGATGCTGCCTGTCTTGCTGTATGGCTATGAGATTTGGATGCTAACTAGTGACCTAAGACAGCGACTGGATGTCTTTGGTACTAGGTCTCTTTGGAGGATCATGTGGTCCCGCTGGAATGACGTTATATCAAAGGAGGGATTACTGAGGAAGACTAAGATGAGAAGGATCACTTGCATTGTGAGGGAGTGTCAACTTTGACATTTTGGCCATGTGAACCGTTTCTCTGCTCAACATCCATCAAGCAGGTGTGTCTGAGTGTTGAGGAGACCAGTAGCTGGAGAAGGTCAAGGGGATGCCAACTGGTTGTCTGCCTAGGGAGTTGCCATCCAGGAACCAATGCAGTTGGTGTTGTGGATGTGGCAAAGCGCAGCATCAGCGCATGACCAGCGCATGACTTGACTTAATTGGAGACTGTTGTGGAAATAGGGGAGGCCAACAAGGCAATCAATCTCAGCAGTTGCCTAGGGGCCCAAGCTGGAAGGGGGCCTATTAGAATGCTTTCTTTTGGCTTCTCCCAAGAGAACCCTGTAGAACAAGAATGGGCAAGGTGGTCTTGAACCAGGAACCTGTACAAGGAGAATGGGCATGGGTGGCCTTGAACCGGGAAATTTCTCATTTCAAAATAAGACACTACTGTTTAGTCTACTGACCAGTAAATTATGAATTTGCAGAGGGTTTGTTAAATGGCCATAGCAGGCCAAAACAGAGGTAGTGTGCACCAGATATAGCCCATGGGCCACACATTGGGGACTGCCGTATCATTGGTTGGTCAAACACCATTTTGCAAATGGATTGTAAATGATGAAACAAAGTGGGTCATGTTTTCTTGTGGTGCAGATGCCACTGTGTAACAAACCTTGCTCGGAATTTGTATTTGTTCCTTGCTGTAGGTCTTAAAGTGTTTCTTGTTGGCTAAAGGCTCTCTTTCCATCATCTTGGCTCAAGATGAGCCAAAGATGCCACAGGTTGGGCAAGAGTGAGAGATGCAAGGAAAGGGTCGTGCTTGATTTATAAACAAGACAAAACAGGAAGATTGATTTCAAAATTGTTGCGATCCGAACTCAGAACTGAAAAATAAGTGATTAATTGGCCACAACGATGTTACGTCAATGAAATGTCTTTGTGTCTTAGTCGGGTGGTTCTAGCTCACACTCCTGCTGTGTGGAAGTGAAGGGAGCTGATTGACTAACTGGAAGTGAGATGATTTCCTGAAGCAGAGAAGTGTGTCAAAGTATTTTTAGCTCATTATGAAACTGTGGCCGGACTAAATAGACTGTGATGACCTGCCACAGTCTAGGTAGTAAAGACGCATCTGCCTGTTTGTCCGATGGTCTCACCTCAGCGTGACTAATGGATGCATTTATACGAGGATGTAAGATAAAAATATGCAACAGCATCAAAATATTGTAAATATTTATTATAATATATAATGCTAGTATTAACATTTTCAGTGACATATTGCTTGACTCTTTATCTGACTGGAGTTATCACTTTCAAACTTGCATTCACAGAATTTAAATTTTCTGTGTCTACATCTTGATTTCCAGACAAATAATTATTTTTACCCTGTACTTGTTTATAGGTCTGTAACTCAGCCACATGGGGTGTGCGGCCAATGCATTCTGAGTGCCGGTCCCAAACCCGGATAAATGAGGAGTGTTGCGTCAGGAAGGGCATCCAATGTAAAAAGCACCAAAACTGAAGAAAAAGAGAGAGAGAAAAAGGCTGAATGACGTGAAGAGAGTAAATCAGGAAGTACAAGAGAGACGGCAGCTATTAAAAGGATGAAGAGTGGACAGGCAGTTGGTCCAGATGACATTCCGGTGGAGGCAGGGAAATGGCTTGGAGGGGTGGCAGTGGAGTTTCTAGCCAGATTGCTTAATAAAATCTTGGAAGGTGAGAGGATGCCTGAGGAGTGGAGATGAAGTGTGCTGGTTTTGATTTTTAACAACAAGGGTGATGTGCAGAGCTGCAGTAACTACAGAGGCATAAAGTTGATCAGCCACAGCATGAAGTTATGGGAAAGAGTAGTAGAAGCTAGGCTTACAAAACAGGTGAAGACCTGTGAGTAGCAATATGGTTTCATGCCGAAAAAGAGCACAACAGATGCGATGTTTGCTCTGAGAATACTGTTGGAGAAGTATAGAGGGCAGAAGGATTTACATTGTGTTTTTGTGGTTTTACTGAATGATTATGACAGTGTGCCAAGAGAAGAGATGTGGCATTGCATGAGGAAGCCTGGAGTGGCAGAGAAGTATGTGAGTGCCATGCAGGACATGTACGAGGACAGTGTGACAGCGATGAGATGCGAAGTAGGAATGACAGACTTATTCAAGGTAGAGGGGTAGAGGGGTGTGTATGATATTTGCAGATGACATTTTGATCTGCAGTGAGAGTAGAGAACAGGTTGAGTCTAGCCTGGAGAGGTGGAGATATGCTCTGGAAAGAAGGGGAATGAAGGTCAGTAGGAGCAAGACTGAGAACATGTGTGTGAATGAGAGGGAGCCCAGTGGAATAGTCCGGTTACAAGGAGTAGAAGTGGTGAAAGTAGATGAGTTTAATTACTTGGGGTCAACTGTCCAAAGTAATGGAGAGTGTGGTAGAGAGGTGAAGAAGAGCTTGCAGGCAGGGTGCAATGGGTGGAGAAAGGTGGCAGGAGTGATTTGTGACTAAAGAATATCAGCAAGAGTGAAGAAGAGTGTCCATGAGACAGTAGTGAGACCAGCTATGTTGTACGACTTAAAGATGGTGGCACTAACAAAAAGACAGGAAGCAGAGCTGGAGGTGGCAGAGCTGAAGGTGTTGCAATTCTCTTTGGGAGTGATGAGAATGGACAGGATTAGGAATGAACATATCAGAGGGACAGCTCAGGTGGGATGGCTTGGAGACAAAGTCAGAGAGTCGAGATTGAGATGGTTTGGACATGTGCAGAGGAGGGACCCAGGGTATATAGGGAGAAGGATGCTGAGGATGGAGCCACCAGGCAGGTGGAGAAGAAGGAGGACAAAGAGGAGGTTTATGGATGTGGTGAGGGAGGACATGCAGGTGGTTGGTGTGACAGAGGAAGATACAGAGGACAGGGTGAGATGGAAACGATTGATCTGCTGTGGTGACCCCTGAAAGTAGAAGACTTGTTTATAGGTGTGTCTGGATGTACATTTTTAATCCAGCTAGAACAGAGTTAAGGTTTCCATTTCACAAAAATCAATGAGAGGCCTTGGAAAGAAGCAAGTTCTACATTGGCCCTGATGCCCATTGTGCAGTTGCTTATCCCTGAAAATGGTAGCATGAAGCCACAGAGACTACAACTCCCTAGACAGGATTCCAGCCCGTCGTAGATTTTCCCTCAGCCAAGACTGGTAACCATTTACAACTGGGTGGACATAGACCATACAGATAAAGTGTCTTGTCCAAGAACACAATGATCAGGAATATAACCCATCTATTGGTAGCCAATTCCTTATCCCACTGAGCTACCTCCTCTTTGTTGTAAACATATTAATTAAACAAGATCGTTTATTTGCTTCTGGTTCAAAATCTATTCAACACTTCCTTGATCCAAGACCTACCTATCCACCAATTTCACTGACATGCACTCATGTGTTTTTGGGATGTTCTGCTAAAACCCAAACAGTTTTACCTCCTTGGTGGAGGTTAAATTAAAAAAAAGGCTGTCAATGTCAGCAATGAGATTTGAGATGAACCAAGTGTAAAATCAAGATAACAATACCATTTGTCTGCATTAGAACTCAAGAGAAAATAAAGCCCAGGACATCAAGTTAACAATTTGCCTACGGCTTGTTGATCATGAAGTTTGAAATTTACCATATACACATTGTGAATAAGCAATATACCCAAGCAACCAAGCTGCCATCTCTGCTGGAGAACCAGTCCCGCTAACTACAGGATGCCACCTCAGAACGGGGCACCTCCTTCAGTGACAGACTGATTCACCTGAAGTCTATGAGGGACAGGTATTGCAGGTCTTCTCTTCCTGCTGCTACTGGACTGCACAATCTGCACTGCTCCCATGCAGTAAGTGTATATATATTTACTTATGTAAATCCCAAATCAATGAACTGTGGAATACTTTTGTGAAACCTATTTTACTGTACACACACTGGACTTATCCTACCGATTATACGTATTTATACAAGTATATCTTGCTTTCAGTGTGTGTGTATATACTATTTCTCTATTTTTCATTCTGTTGATTTTCCATGTCTAAGTATTTACTTTGTCTTCTATTTGCACATTTACTCACTGTTACTCTGCTGTTGCGCAATTGCTTTTACCCAATTGCTGTCACACTGCAAATTTTTCCATGTAGGACTAACAAAGGAACATTGACATACAGTTCAGTCTACAAATATTTAGAAAGACAGAAAACTTGTTTTTTAATTTTTAAATAAAATGTGGTCTTAATTTTTGGTAAATTCACCATCAATAGCCATTTACGACATCCTCACCTCGAAGTCTGCTCGGCTGAATGCGTGTTTGTACGTGAGGCTCTGTGTGGATACAGTATGAAAGGTGCGTGACTGTGATCACAAGCCTGATCTGAAATTTGTGTTCCTATAAAAAAAAAAAAAAAAACAGCCAGGAAGAAATAATTGCCAGCTGTCTGTGATTCAGTGTCAGAAATCAGACCCATTGTGTTTGGCTTAACTGAACATCTCAACAGACCTTTTCATGTGCTCTGACAGCCACAGAGCCATTTTTGGAGATGCTGGTGTTAAACAATTATCATATCTGTAATATGAACATCTCAGCGAGCCAAAACAGGCGCTGGAAGAATGTGGCTTGAAGCCGGTAACCCTGGACAATCCCCTGGTGTCTCACCATTTACACAAATCTAAAGTCTGTCTAACTGTCCATACTGTCAAAATTGACACACCGCTAATGAGAAGAATCCCTTCAAATAGCTGGACTTTCAGGTTCTGCTACTGATGTCTAAAATACTAAATTTTGTAGAGATTCCCAAAGTACGCCAAAGTTAGCCATTGTGCCAAAAATAAAATTGCTATATTACAACTTGCCAGCCAAAAGCTTAACTCTCTGGGGTCTTGGGTATAATTGGCCGTTTTTGGCTACTTTTGGATTTACCTTCATAATTTACCTTAAAAGACTGTTTACTTTGCCTTGTTTGCTGTCATTTTTTTCAGCACAACCTCACCTGTGTGACTTTACAGTTTCTTTCTTTCTGACATACTGTATTAACACAATGAACCTAAATTCCCACAAAAACATAAAATCCAATTAGAAAAAAAAAGTTTTTTAACTGTGAAAATCACAAATGTGTTTAGCAAACCATTTTTATAACTTAGAATGCAAATATAATTTTTAAATTTCAAAAATATATGTACAAATGTAGTAAACAACATGGTTATATACAACTATTTACATTAAAATGCAGGAAATGCTTCATCTGTTTTTGTACAAGTATATACAAAACAATAAGATGCCAGACAAATTATTTGCGCCACTCAAAAAACAATTCCTGTCCAACATAAGACAGAGTGCACACAGTCCTGACCCACAAGAGGAATGTCACTCCTCTTGAGTTGGTGCTGGTTGGATGTGTATCTCCTGTATGATCCTGTGAAGCAGAAAGGTCTTTCTCTGTCCTCCGATGTGTGAAAACGCACCATGTCTGAGGAGAAGTTGGCAGGATTGACCATGATGGCGATACACTACACAAAGGCAAAGGAACTTAACACTGAGGGTGATGTCAAATGCTTCATTCAGGCTCACCCCAGGTGCCTCTTCTGCACCTCTGTGTTATTTGAGTACCAGGAGGATAAATCATGTTGAAGAATGAAAACTCATTAATATCTCCAAATAATGACGTGGCAACTTTCTACTTGCCTGCCTGGTTGTTAGTGTGGAACCTGACAATTATGCTGGGTATACAACAATACTGTCACATTTGATGTCAGAAACTGAATTATTTTTCTATGTATCATCCATCTCAACTTGTTAATAAAATTATACCAATTACTTGTTGCAAATGTCTAAAATACATGCTTGATTTGCCTAAGACTGCAGGAAAATGCACCTTTAATTTCTAAATTTTCCGGCAGGGGCATGCCACCACACCCCTAGTCAATCCCCAAACCCCCCTTTAAGAAACCTAGATCCGCCACTGTTAATGATTGAAAAAAGAGAATTTCTTTGACCATTTGAAAGTCCTGCCACACATAAAACAAGACCACACTGCAAAGATGTAAAACCCTGGTTCATCACCTGCTAAGGTTTTCCACAATATGGATAAGGTTGGAAAAAAGCGGACACCAAGGAACCCTTAACTCTCCCTTTGTGTCAAGGGAGAGTTACTGCCCCAAGTGGAAGAGTTTAAGTATTTCAGGGTTTTGTTCACGTGTTAGGGTAAGTTGGAGCTCGAGATCGACAGACGGACTGGGGCTGCGTCTGATGTTTTACAGGCACTGTGCCGGACCATCATGGTGAAGAAGGAGCTGAGAATAAGAGGCTCTCGAGTTACACTCCTATCCTCATGGTCATGAATTTTGGGTAATGACCAAAAGAATAAGGATACAAGTAGTGGAAATGAGATTCCTCTGTCAGGTATCTGGACTTACACTCCTGAACAGGCTGAGAAGCTCGATTATCAGAGAGGGACTCACTGCTTCTTCATATCGAAAGGAGCCAGCTGAGGTGGTTCGGGCACCTGGTGAGGATGCCCTCTGGTCGTGTCTCTAGGAAGGTCTTCCAGACTGGAAGGAGGCCCCGGAAAGTCCCAGAACACACTGGAGGCATTATATTTCCTCTGGAAGGGTTACAGGACTTGGCCAAGGATAGGGAAGTGTGGAATGAGCTGCTTGGTGTGGGGCCACCGCAACCCGGACCAGGATACGCATCAAAAAATGAATGAATGAAGGAAAAGACAAGATTTCAAACCATGACCCTTCTGGGAAGCAAACGGGGCATAATCGTTTTAGTATCACACGGAAAGACACGTAATTAAGAGCAGACGTGACAGCGACTGGACAGCGACGGATCCTTTTTCGCTGCCATCTTGACTGACTGAACAGAAAGCTTCATGTCGCCCACTATAGTTCCACATCACCACTAGGGGGCGGTGCTGCTGGTGTGTTTTAGGAGATGGTTAAAGCACACAAAGGGACTGAAATCAAAGGTGTTGCAGAAGAAGTAGGTTTTTTTGTGTTTGTAAGGATGAAGGAGCTGCTGCATCCTGGCAGAAGCATGTACTCATGCATGTCAGTGCCCCTGTAATTAATTAACACTGTCCTCAGATTTTTTAAATCTATGTGAGTACAAAATCACAAATCATAAGTAATAAAGGGATGTCAGAGTTACACAGTAGCTCCATATCATTTGTAAAGTTGGAGTTTAGAAGTGATTTCACAGTTTTTGCACAGTAAATGCACCTTTAGGGTAAAAGTACATTTATTTATTTATTTTTAACTAATCAAATGTCCTGTATGTCACAACCACATCTCACGTTTTGTTCAGCAGCACTTTTAAGTCAAATAAATGGTGTTTAAGTAAATCTATGAAAAACCCCAACATAGCAACTTAACAAACCTAAAAAAAAACAATTTAAAAAAATCGCAAATAAAAATTTGTGATAAACTCCAAGACAAGTCTTTTTTTCATATGAATTAATTTCATTATTGGCTTTAATGAAAGTATCTAGATTCTGTTTAAAATGATCCAAATCAAGCCAGAAAATATATTCTATAAAATACTTGCAACCTTAAAACAAAAACAACTTTATTTTGGACTGGCTCACCTGCTTCGGGCTCTCCGCCTCCGCTCCTTCGATCCGGTTGCGCCTCTGGGTGCAAGAGGCGCGCATGACATAATCCTGTTGAAGGAAGGAGGCGCCGCGTGCCGAACCTCCGGTCTGCAGCTGGAGGGATGACATGTGGACTACAGTCCGCTCCGAGAGAGTGAGAGAGAGAGAGAGAGAGAGAGAGAGAGAGAGAGAGAGAGAGAGAGAGAGAGAGAGAGAGAGAGAGCTTTCCAGCCTCCATAGAATTGATGCTGCCATCGTGTGGTTTTAGGAGGTACTACATTACCCTGCTGTACTTCAAAAATATGCCAAAAAAAAAAAAAAAAACGAAATCGACATGCCTGCACAACATAATTATGTGAAATACATGAGCGGCTTTATGGAAGAGTGGTAGAATTCCATAGCAAGAAAACAGATCAAATCTAGGCTCAAGTCTCCCATGTGCCTTCTGGCAAAATGTGCGACTGGCGATACAACAGACAAAAGTTGCACGATACACTCTCCCATCACAGCCAAAGTTGTCGTGAAAGTCTTGGTAGCTTGCCACATTTATCTCCTTGCACGGCGACAAAGTTTCTATTTCTTAATGATTGATGTAAATGAAGTCCAAGACGTATTCAGTGATTTGGAAATAGTCACATGTCCATCATCTGGCTTGTGTAAGGAAAAGTGGCTGTAGAAGTGATCATTTAGATGTGTAAAATTAAAGGGAACACATATTTATGCATTGCAGTATTATTGTTCTTACATGCTTGTACAGTATTTAATTCATATCATGGTGAGATTTTTTTTCACATGACTTTAAAAGGCATATGTAGTAACTTGAATGTAGAAATGCTCAAATTTGTTTTTAAACTCTTTTGCAAGCCACTGCACATTGACCTTTTTATTTTATTTAATGCACATTATATGATTTACTATCAATTCTGTCACCAACTTTCATGTTATTGTGCCAACACACACCACCAAGAAAAAAAAATCTGCAGCCACCACTGGTAGACTATAACAATATTGTACAATAAAGTTTTTAATTTTGTGTTTTGTTGATACTGGAAGCTCAGTTTCTTGTGTATGAAATAATTTTGATTTTTCCTCCCTGTGATAGAAACAGTTTAGGCCATGTGCAGCAAAAAAATGTAGATGAGTGGGTGAGTGAGTGAGTGGGTTAGTTTGTGAAAGCAGTAACTCAAAAACAATATTATAATCTTATAACTAACCAAAATAAGAGTTCACAATGAGAAATTGTGATTCACAGTGCTTCAGTTTGATGCACCAGATCAGTGAAAAAATAGCTTTGTTTGGCCTGTGTAATATACCATAGACATGTTTGATACATGCTGGATGCGGTGCGCATGATGCATCCAAATACTGGATGAAATATACAAAAGAATGACAAAGTAAAACCATAACTGTTGGATAAATGTGTGAATAGAGATAATACAAAAAAAAATCTTTCATTTCTGCAAATTACTCAGTGCAAACTCAAAGCAGCTCCAAAATATTTCAAAACCTTGAATCATGCGTGTTTTGAAACGTTGTTGCAGAGTTTGTACAGCTGAGCCAAGCCAGCTGGGGAGCAATGATCCACACAGGAGTAGAAGTCTTTGAAAAACATGCAGGCAATCAACACAGAGGAGAAAGCAGAAGATCCTGACCAGCAGAAGCTTTCTGCAGCAACCACAGCGTCTTACAGAAACACAGCATGACAAGACTGGGCCTGTTCAGTCATCTCCTGGTCCACCATCCCATCTGGGAATGGATCAGGGGATTGCCACGACGACGACATAGACATCCCAAACCACATTGGCGCGGCTGGTTTTGTCAAGTTGGGAGGATGGTCCAAACACCAAATTTGCGTAGTCTTGAAAGGTTTTTGCTGTAGCAGGATTTAGCATGTGAACAATAGCAGTACCATCAAGAATAACTGCATCCATTCCAGGAGTACTTTGTAGCTCAGATGCCACTGGAGGTTCAGGGCATTGCAGTAGAGCCCAACCGATATATATCAGCCGGTCAATATTATTGGCCGATATTATCAGCCGATATAAGTCGTTTTCAAAGTACTCAGCATCGGCCGAAATTTTGCCGATAGAACGCTGATAATTTCTCAGAAACAGAACAGTTACTGAAATAATGTTTGTGTCGGCAATGTAAAATGTCCTTGCACTGCTTGCCCAGTAGATGGAGCTCTGACTCCATTCAACTGAGAGCTGCTTACACCCCCATAAGGATGTTGTATGTAATAACTTTGCGATTACATTCACCCCACATTTCTCCCGTTTCAGTTCAACTCAGTTTGATTAACCAGTTTATGTAGTAATGTGTCAAATATGCTTCATTGCGTCGGTCACGCTTTTTATTAAGCCCACGTTGTGTAGACCTTATTTCTAGCATGAAAAACTTTCGTTTACTGCTAAGAGGTTGAAACATTGATTCGCTGGTCACCCAATCCTCTGGGGCCGACGCCGTCGTATACGACGGCCGGGACCAAGTTTTACTAAATTGTAAATAACTTTTTAATGATATGAGATAGAAACTTACTCTTTTTTTGCTTCACGGACTTTCGATCCACCATTGGCCATCTTGGTACTCCTCATAGAAGATGTGTGATGACGTGCAATGTGAGTGTCCAATCGGAATTGGTTCTCCGTCACATGGTTTTCCAAAATCCAATTGTAGGGCAGATTTACCTCATGTGATATGGCAAAGATCATTTTCAGGAGCGATAGCTTACTAGTTGGCCCATTTGAATAACCCCCTAACTGCTCCAACTGCATTTTTGCATTTTTTGAACTGAAAAATTCTTCTCTGTTATAAAGTTAATCAATATGAGGACAAAGCTTCAGCTTTTAGCTCATACCTTTTTTGTTAAGGGTCCAAAAAAGAACATTTTATTCATTAAAAAAAAACAAAATCGGCTGATTTATCGGCTATCGGCAAATCAGCTGATTTATCGATTATCAGCATTTTTTCATCCAAATATCGCTATTCAAAGATTCAAAGAAATTTTATTTTCATATGCACAGTACAGAAGAACATCCTCCCTGCACAATGAAATGTGGCTACTGCATTTAACCCATCCTATTTGCCAGTAGGAGCAGAAGTCGCCATTAGGCGCCCGGGGACCAGCTCCAGATGTACATCCCTGCCTTGGTCAACAACAGGGCTGAGCAAACCAACACCGACCCATAACAAACAACACACACACAACACACAACACATAGGCCGGCCCGGTACATAAAACATATATATGAAAGCAAAACACGAGGGAAAAGGAGAAGAAAAAAAAACCCTGTTCAGCGCCGTCAACGGCCTTGTCCGACAGTCCTGGAGGGGGGAGGGAACAGCCCTGCGCAGTCTGAGAAGTCCTGGACAGTTCTAACACAGTTCACATCAGAGCTGGAGAAGCTGAGGGGAGGGGGGAAGACCAGGGAGCAAGGCTTAAGTGTTGATCTTCTGAGGAGGTTTTTATCACAGCGACCTTGAAGTGCAGCTGTATTTGGGGAAGCCAAATGAATAGCCAGAATAACAGACGCCTGAAAGATTCCACAGTTCTGAGAACAGAGTGGCTCTCAATGCATCTGAATGTAGAATGTGGTCTTCACAGACGGTCATAGCGGGTTTCCAGGGCTGCGATCTTGCTCGAGATGTTTTCCAACGCGCGGTTAACCCCCGGCGACTGCGCAGCCACTGCCTTCCCAATCGAATCAATCATATAGGGCAGCCTGGAAGGACCAATCAAAGCTGCTTCCACTTTCTTGATTTTCCGGTAAACCAGCAGAGTGCCCGCACCACACATCAGAAAGCCGGTCACCACCAAGCCGAATATGTACATATCTTCGATGTCCTCCACAGAAAGCATGTAAAGGCACATGACCTGCCATCTCCTCCACGAGTCCATCACGTAACCCATCACATGCGTCCCAGCAGGACAGGTCGGGTCCTCTGCTCCCGAATGTCTTGTAGAAAAAATAGTGTCAATTGCGTTCAGAGATCACTTTAACAGATCCATTTTTGTCGTTTCCAGAAGAGCAAAGCTGCAGCCTCACAGACAACACGCCACAGAAGCAGGAAAGATAGGGAGGGAGGGAGAGAAGAAAAGTGCGTCCGTCTCGGTCGAGTGCAAGCTGGCAAAAAAAAAATCGGCATCGGCCTCAAAAATCCATATCGGTCGGGCTCTACATTGTAGTAAATCAGTCTTGGTTTCCAGTTATCGTGAGCTGGTGAGGCTCGGCCTCCTTCTCAAGAGAGAAAAAGTGGTTGAGATCTCCACCCCTTGTTTGGCATGTAAAACAGAACCTGGAGAAAAGGTTGCAGTCGATCTTTAGTGCTGCAAACGGTAACTTTTCTTTTGAAGAAGACTTCACAGCAGGGTGGCTGTGAAGTCAGAGGTCAGCTGTTTTTTTTTATTTTTTATTTTGGCAGCGTTTCTGTGACTGGCTTCACTGACTGCTGTCAGCTGCTTGGGTCAACCAAAACATGTTTCTTCATCACCACAGGACTTTACACTCTCTGCCGCCAGTTAAGGTGTGACCAGCAGGGTACCTGGAAGACACCAAAAGCTGAGTTGTCTGGGCTTTACAGTAGGACAGGAAACCTGAAA
The DNA here is from genome assembly GCF_902500255.1 of Thalassophryne amazonica. Classification (NCBI taxonomy): domain Eukaryota; kingdom Metazoa; phylum Chordata; class Actinopteri; order Batrachoidiformes; family Batrachoididae; genus Thalassophryne; species Thalassophryne amazonica. The sequence goes on along the minus strand of NC_047119.1, from coordinate 54,231,282 downwards.
CTGCACGTGCAGTGATAAAATGAGACATCCAGTTGTGACACATTCCAAACATGAATTGCTATTCGGCCCAAGACAGATGCCAGTGTGTAAAATTCTTCTTCTTCCTTTCTGTGAATTAAAACAACTTTAATTCAAAGGCAAGATCCAGTTTTCAGGGACAACTAACTGAAAGCAGCAAGCATACAGCAAGAATAACAGTGATTCCAAAGGTCACTGACCCCTGTAGGTCATTAGAGGTCAGCTCATGGATGCCTCCACGTCTGAAAATAAACTTTAGCTCATTTAGGTGTGCCAAATTTAATGCTTTCATTACAAAAAACATAATTATTTTGCCTGTCTGCTACAAGTTGTTAAAGGTGCTTAATTAATATATACTTATTTTCCAATTCTTTTCTTGTGATGTTACTTAAAGACACCCTGAATAAAACAAATTTTGTAATAAAGATTTTTATTGTTTATTGTTCCATAAAAATAAAGAAAAACCAGATGCACCTGTGACTACTTGTGAAAGGGGGCGGAGTTTAGTCAATACAACAGAAAGAAAAAACTTGTGCTGCCTTCAGGTGCGCTCTGTCAATTTATTCTTCATTATATATAATTAAAAATCAGCAGGGGTGGTGTGAAGTGGTTATTCTGCTTGGTTTCAGTGCGAAAAGTTCCTGCTACGAACCCCACCCCTGCCACATTTTAATCAGGCGTAAAACTTGTACCAGTTCAACATGTAGATGTACTTCAGATCTGCTGTGGCGACCCCGAGTGAAAACAAGGGAGCAGCCGGAGGGACTTACGATGAACATTTTAAAAAATAATAAATACATTTTGACCAGGCTTACATACTGTAGAGAACACTCACACAATTAAAATGGTCAAAGAATAGATTGCAGCACCACCACAAGATAGATGAATAAATAAATAAATGAACTTATTGCTGCAGCCATTAGAACAGTAATAACACACAAAGGATTCAACTGTGTTATAAACACGAGTTGTGACGTATTAGTAACAGGTAGCAAAACACCAACAACACCTGAACGCATCAGCGCGAGCAGGAAAAAAACAAAACAAAACAAAACAAACCTCCGGCGTTAACAGGATCAAAGCGAAGTGACCCAGCACATTAACCTGTGACATGAATGAGGTCGGAATGAATTAAGTCTCCGCGTCGTTTAATTAGAATGGCTAAACTTCCAGGGAACGCCGGCGTGTCGGTGCTAGGCGACAAGTCGGTGGAGTTTTACCGGAACCCGGTGAGTTTCTGCCGGCAGGAGATGGACAAACACCGGAGCCGAGTGTTCCTGAGCCGCTTGCTGAACAGACCCACCGCCTATATCGGCTCCGTACAGGCATCCCGGGAGCTGCTGGGCGGTAAGTACGCGTTTATTTCAAGAACTAAAGAAAACTTCAAATAAAACCATTCAAATAAATAAAGAAATCAATAAATAGGGGAGAGCGGAACCAGTGTAACACCTGTTATACAGTACTGTGCATCTACGTTTAAAAGAAAAAAAAGCTTCAATATCTAATATTTGTGGTCAAATATGACGTTCTCACTTTTTCTTTTTTTTTTTTCTTTTTATAAAATTTGTAGGGGTTTGAAATATGCAGGTGCACTCCAAGTTTGGGGTATCACAGTTTGTGAAAAATAATATTTTAAATTTAAAATATTTTGCACTATTGGGAATTAACTCATTTCATACCTTGAATTATAAATCAAGTCACGAGGGTACTTTTTAAATGTGCTCAGGTGTTTTTTTTTGGGGGGGGGGGGGGGGTGAGTAAAGTGTATTTCTGCTTAAAACATTCTATTTTGATCAGAAACACCACTCTGCACACGTTCACATATTTTCTGTAATATGCTAAATTTAAAAATTTAAATTAAGCATATTTGAAGTACCCCACAGGTTTTACTACCTCCCCAAAAACACCTGAATAGCACTACATAAAAAGTATCATGGTGACTTGATTTGGAGTCATTCTCATTGTGTCTGAGAATTGTGTCAACCAACACTACCCCGACCTTGGTGACATGAAATATGGGGTTCCACAGGGATCCGTCTTCGGTCCCAAGTACACCTGGGGGGGTGTACTTGCAGTGCTGAAATGTTTTTATCTTTTTGGATTAACTATGGTTTAGATTTCATATTAAGCATTCTCAAATTCACACAATGCTTTGTATACAAAAGGAGAAACTAACCTGCTCTCAAAATTTAAGCCTGAATAATATATATTATAATAAAGTGACCCCCCGTGCGTGTGTATGGCTTTGATCACGCAAAAACCGGGAAGAGTTGACATTTGCCGTTTGGCATTCTTATGTATTTTGGGTCAAGGATGAACACTGCAAAAATGGAAAGTTGATAGAACAAATATTCTTGGAGAACTTAGCAATTTTAGTTAACCAATAATCAGTGGATGTTTGTGCTGTGCTGCAATGCACTATGGGAGTTCGGGGTTTTGAGATTTTAAATGTTGTTATTGTGGTTTATGTTAGTTTAACAGTGTTGTTCCTGTTATTGATTTATTGTGTTTTTGTAGCTCAATTGTTTTAGTCAGTTTAGATAAGTCTCATATTGCTATTACCATGAGTGACTTAAATTTCATGTTGGTACCATGTGTGTAATGTTTAGTGGTGTAATGTCTTCAGCCACTGTATTTGTTTGTCAAATTAAAACCACCTGTTTACAGCAGCTGTGGGTGTGTATTGCTAACTACTTTCAGGACTCATGCCATTCCAGAAGGGGGCGGTAAGTCATTATTATATTAAAAGTGTGAATGATTTTAAGGTCAATGTAAGTACATAATGTAATTGTAAATGTGTTAATAATACATGGATGACACAAGAAAGTGAAAACACTTATTTCCATTGTGGTGCATTTAAAAGTCAAATGACAAAATAGAAGTAGAAATAAAATAATAATCGTGTATATGATAACAAGAACCTAAATAATTTCTAAATACATTAAGACAGCAAATTAACATTAAAATGACATAATTAATAGGAAATTAAAGGGTTGAGTTCTTCTGAAAATTGTTGAGGTCTTAGGTTCTAAAAACATTCTGGACTCACACACCAACTCAATATACAAGCTTTGCTTAATTTGTTACCACTCTTACCACAAAAATGTCTTACGTCACAGAAGTGCACATTTGGACTCCCACTTTCTCTTTCAGACACCCCACAAAGTCTGAGGGAGAGCAAGAGACAGCTGTCTTCAAAGGAAGACTTTGACCTTCTGGAGTCTTGGCTATTTTGGGCGTTTTGACTACTTTTGATTTTACCTTCGTAATTTACCTTAAAAAAATCTGTTTACCTTGCCCTGTTTGGTGTCATTTTTTCCAGCACAGCCTCACCTGTGTGACTATACAGTTTTTCTTTCATTCTGACATACTGCATTAAATCAGTGACCCAATATTCACCCCAAAACCTAAAATATTTTGTGAAAACCAGAAATATTTTTAACAAACCATTTTCATAACTTAGAATGCAAATATAAATTGTAAACTTCAAAAATATATTTAAAAATGTAGCATAAACAAAGTTATATCCAGCAATTCACATTAAAATGGAGGAAATGCTTCAAGCCTTTTTTGTGGCTATTTACATGCAATAAGATGCCACACAAATTGTATATGTGCAACTCAGAAAAACAATTCCTGTTCAATGCACATCAGAAGCTCCAAGAATTTGTACAGATATTCCACCTCAATATCCATGTTTATTTGTCCCTAATTCCTTGTTTTTGTAGCATTTTTATTGGTATTGGTACAGACTGTTTTGGCTGTGTTAGTGGCCAAAAAAAAAAAAAAAAAAAAACAACAGAAGAGGGTGTTTTGGACTTTGGGGGAGGAAGTCTCTGCCTGAACTCCTGTGTTCTCTGCCACTGGAGCCTGTTCTATACTCCAGGAGTCGGGGCTGTAGCAGAAACGCAGAGTCCTGGAGAACATGGAATGAGAAGCAAGCGGTCTGGTCCACTGCACAAATCTGTGCGCACAGATCAGTGAATCCACCTGCTTTCGTTCGTCCAGACTAGAACAATAAAGTCCACTTCATCATCAGGTTGATCACGCTCTGGTTCAGAGTCTGATGGGGCACTCCACGGTTTGATCGCTTTCATTCAGTTAAAAAAAAAAAAGAGACGACGCGCTGTTCCAGACACCTGATTATTTTGACACACTAAATAAATAAATAAAAAACTACACTACACACGCTAAAACACTCCACCACACACACTAAAACACACTCCAAGCACGGCAAATAACACACAACTTTCAAAACTGATTGCTTTCTCCTTTTTGCTCCGCATGAAACCACAATTTCCCTTCGCTCAGCAAGCAAATTATGTGGATTGGGGATCATTGTTTATTTGGTAATATATTTTACACCAGTGAAAAATTTGTGTATTTTTTTACCTGTTTGCTGTCACAGAGAGAGGCACGGAAGAAAAGTCCCATTCGCAAAACGCACACACACACACAGACCCACCCACGTGGGTGGGTCTGTGCAGTCTCATCAAACCCACGTGAAGTTGGCAAACGTGATTTATTAGTTACTGAGTTTTCCACCAATGGTAACACTCCTTTCTCCTGCTGCAGTTGAGGGAGTCCTGTTTCTTCCCAGCCTTCTCGCTCTTTCAGCTGAAAGGAGGAAATGAGTCATTTTGATGCAGCTGTGTGCAAAATGCGCAGCGAATAATGAGAATATCATCCCCAAAAAAACGTGCATAAATTATTAATCATAATTCAAGTTATACTTGGCCTATTGACAAAATTTAAAAAACGGTTTGGAGGTTGAAGTCTCCACATTCAACATGCAAACAGACACTCAGAGTGGAGCCGATTGTGTGCTATGTCAGTTTAATTAGATCGTGTGACTTTTGACGTGAGGGTGCGTCATTTGACTCCAGAGGGTTCATCTGTGCTTTGAGACACCTGATGTTCTTTGTTATCCTGATGAAAACACACAGAGCCCTGTGAGTAGACACCCTCCAAAAATAGGGAGTTTGAGCATTAGTGTGTTTGTGTTTCAGAGAAGTCCAATGTGTTTCTTAAGGATCCAACGGATTTGATGACCAACGTGTATGGTAACACACTCGTGACCACCAACGGTAAATGCAACACGGACACTTTTATGCTGCTGTCTGCAAGCTGATGTTACAATCTGTCATTTTTCCCCAAACGTATGAGCTTGGTTTCATCAGGAACACAAACATTAAACCTGATAAGTTAAATGGAAAAAGACAGAAAACACGAGTAACATCCCTGTCACACCTTGATGATTTAGCCAGCGTATGCCGACCGTATTAAAAATGCTGGGATATATCTAATAAGTTAGGGGAGGTGATGGTCTAGTGGTTAAGGGTTGCGCTTGAGACCAGATCATCCTTGGTTCAAACCCCAGCCTGATCGGAAAATCACTAAGGGCCCTTGGACAAGGTCCTTAATTAATTTCCAAGTTGCTCCGGGAGTGTAGTGAGCGCCTGGCATGGCAGCACCCTGACATTGGTGTGAGAGTGTGTCTGTGTGAATGTGAGGCATAATTGTAAAATGCTTTGAGTGACTGATGCAGATGGAAAAGCGCTATATAAATGCAGTCCATTTACCATTTATGGGTAAGTTTTGTATAAGTTAAGAGCACGTTGAAGCACACTGATATATGTCGTCATACAGCGAGTACCTCGAAAAAGTTTGGGCATGCACAATATTTTCAACGTATACGGCTCATACGTCCCGCATATGTGGGACATTAGCTGTAGGTAAGTTATGCACACACCCACACACATTACTTGTAAGTGATTCATAAGTTGAAATACAGTGAGATAATTTTTAGTGTACCCAAAACTTATTTATAGCCTATGAGTAACATGCTGTGAATCTATATGTAACTTATTTGACGTGTTCCTGACGACCACAGAACTTACTGAACCTGTCAGCTACATATAATGGCGTATTGACAGCAGCTGGTAGTAAAATAGGGTTTGGAAGGAGGTACCCGTCAATACTCGCCAGACTACATGGTGAACAGACATGTAGGATCCAGCAAAGCAACAAGAACACGTTCGAACTTTCCTCCAACATCAGCATGATCTCATGGCTTTGACACTGCACCAGCTGCCTGCCAACAGAGCCATGAGAAGAAGAGATGAACGAAGGAGAAGGATTTGGGTGAGAACATGGATCGGGAGGCAACGGAAGTTTGGCACGTATGGCTAGCACATGTTGGAACTCTGTAACCACAACCATGCATCCTACACCAACTTCCTGGGTGATGCTTGACAAGCTGCTAGCCAGAGTGGGTCCAAGGATAGCCAAGCAGTACACCTTCTTCATGGATTCCCTTGAGCCCGGCATGAAGCTTGCCCTGACTTTGCATCACCTTGCCTCTGGGACATTATGCTTTGATGAAGTTTAGCTGCAGGGTCCCTCACAACACTCGGCCCATAAAAGAAGTCTGTCAAGCCATTATTGATGAATATGTGAATGAGGTCATGCTTTGCACAAGTAATCCTGATGGTTGGTCCACCATAGCTGAAAAGTTCTTACAAAGATGGAACTTTCCAGACAGTTGTGTGGTACTTGATGGGAAGTACGTGGCTTGCCGCTGTCCTCCAGAGAGTGGGTCCCAATTCATCATGTACAAAGGATTCTACTCTGCTCTTCTACTGGCCCTTGTGGATGGCGACTACAAATTTATTTGGGCAGATGTCGGTGGTCCTGGATGAGCAACAGATGCGCAGATGTACTGTATAATCACAGTGAGCTTAAGTAATGCATTGAAAATGGTACCCTTGGTTTCCCTGACCCCTGAGCGTCTTCCCAACGCCAACCAGGATGTGCCCTACTTTTTCATCGGGATGATGCCTTCGCCCTACGAGCAACCATGATGAAGCCATACAGCCTTCGGGAGTCTTCATCTGCAGGCTTTCCTGAGCAAGGAGGGTAGTAGAAAATGCAATTGGCATCCTGGCTAACAGATTTCAGGTTATATTAACGATCATGCAGCATCACCCCTTTGTCAGCTCATCGTGAAAGCCTGCTTGAGCCTGCACAACCTAATGAGGATCAGGTAATTCATGTACATAGCATATTTTATAATAATGCATGAAAAAAATGTGTAACATTTTATGAATAATGGCGTTATTTTTATTGTAACTGGGCCTTAATGTTTTTATTGCAGTTACCCAGGACTACACAACGACAACTATGAATTTGTTCCAGGAGCATGGTGAGAGGGACATCTCTTGGAGGACACACACACACAGCTACTGGCCCCAACACTGCCTCCAAGGATGGAAAGAAACAGAAATCTCCTCATGCACTGTGTGAACCACCGTCAGCTGGTGCAGTTCCGTGGCAAGATAAAATGATCTAGTTGATATTTGTGTTACTGCATTGGTCAGGCAATAAAGGACCTCAGACATAATAAGTTTGCGCTTGAAGCTATTTTTCATATACGGACCATAGTCGAGCCACAGTCTTGATATTTGGCTGTATTTCACCTGCACTGTGTGTTTGTACTCATGTAAAAGCTCCTTTGCAATAATGCTGTGAGAGTGTTATATTGTAACACTCTATTTCAGGGGTGGCCAAGTTTGGTCCTCGACAGCCACCTTCCTGACACTCTTAGTTGTCTCCCTGCTCCACTTCCTGACACTCTTAGTTGTCTCCCTGCTCCAAGGTTGGAGCAGGGAGACAACTAAGAGTGTCAGGAAGGTGGCTGTCGAGGACCGAACTTGGCCACCCCTGCTCTATTTTATAGCCCTCTTCAAAAATGCACCAAAAAACATAATATCCTAAGAACAAAATGGCACAAAAACATTGTTTTGAAATCTAGAGAAAACAAATTTTGCACAGAATGGAACAGAAGTTGCTCTATACAATTGTGATAACCCGTAAATACAAAAACTGTTGGGGAAAGTGTAGTGACACGGACCCACAACAGGGGGCACAAATGAACGGTCAATAGATGAGCCAAAAGGTAACAATTTAATGTTGTGAATGTGCACAACGAATATACAGACAATCACAGAATCTAATAGCAGTCAATCCACAAAAGTGACGTGTGGGCAGGCTCGAGGATAGAAGACGTCTGTCCTGAGAAGAGCCGGAACCACACGATTTCCACCGCCACAGAACCCGGTGAATACTGGAGTCGCCAAGTCCCGAATTCCCAGGTGATCACCGTCCCCGACTGTCGGATCTGGTACTGCTGGCGAGGAGCACAAACAATGAGACGTGGGTGTGTGCACACCCAGTAACAAAAACAGTCAGAAGGTGGAAAATCACCTCCACCTCTAACACACACTCGTGCAGCTCCTGACAAACACTTATCTGGTTGGGGTGTGAAGTGAAGCCGTCGCGGATTACGCCAACCTCACTGATAAGGCACTCCACAGGAAAGCAGCTGCAAAATGAATTCAGACTAGGACAGTTAGTTTCTGGCTGAGGATATTACCTTCACAGGTAGATGATATCTCGGCAACGAGGTGGAGATGATGTCCGGTCTTTATGGAGTGAGATGATGTAGAGTAGATGGGTGACAGCTGTCAAGAGATAATGAGTGACAGCTGTCACCCCCGGCTGTGTCCGTGGAGGTGGCGCCCTCTCGTGCCTGAAGCCCGCACTTCAGGCAGGGCGCCCTCTGGTGGTGGGCCAGCAGTACCTCCTCTTCAGGCAGCCCACACAACAAAAACACTGGTTTAGCCTGAGGAAAAAAATTAAAAAGTTAATTACAGTAGCACAAAAACACTGTTTCGAAATCCTGAGAAAATGGGACAACACTAGGTTGACATCCTGAGAGCTATGACACAGAAGTAGCTAAAAACTGTAATAAAATTGCAAGAAACTGTACATTAAATAAAGCATATATAGACTGTTTTAAAATCCTGTGAAAAAATAAAATGTATTTGCAGAGTAGCACAAAGAACACTGTTTTGAAATCCTGAAAAAATGGGCCAAAAACTAGATTGACATCCTGAGAATAAAAGATTATGTACAAAATAGTACAGAAGTAGCTAAACAAAAAAAAAAAAAAATCCATAAAAATGCAGGAAACTGTACACACAAAAAGGCATAAAAACACCGTTTTAAAACACAGAAACAAAAACAAACAAGAGCAGTCAGAGATTACTGATGTCCATCAATCTGGGTCCGGATCCATGCCCTAATATCTATTTGTGGTGCAAATTTTGAGAGAATCCGTGGAGTAGTTTTGAGGTAATCCTTCAAAGCCTGTATAAAGTGAAACTTGATCCTGAATCCAGATTTGTATCCAGGTCACCTCCAAAATTTTATGGTGTCTTCCATGGCCTAATATGTATCAGTTGTGAAAATTTGGTAGTAGTTTTGACTTAATCCTTCAAAGCCTATATAAAGTGAAACTTGATCCAGAATCCATATTCTGATCCAGATCACCTCCAAGCATTAATGGTGTCTTCCATGGCCTAATATGTATCTGTATTAAAACTTTTGTCAAAATCCATGCAGTAGTTTTGACATAATCCTGCTAACAGTAATCCTTCAAAGTCTATATAAATTGAAACTTGATCCAGAATCCGGAACTGGATCACCTCCAAAATGTATTGGGTTCTTCCACGGCCTAATATCTATCTGTTGTGAAAATTTTGTCAAAATCCATGCAGTAGTTTTGACGTAATCCTGCTAAAAGGCAGACAAACAAATGCCAATGGTTTTATTACATCCTTGGTGGATGTAATTGGGCAGCGCAGCCTCGTGTGAGGACAGTCGCTAAAGGGGTAAAATATGACGCATATGGCGTAATTTCTCTACTTCCGGGGGGAAAAAAAATCACGGCATTTTCTCTGAGTTTTTGGGCAAATTACACACAAAGTGAAACGTGTCCATGCAGCTACTCTGGTTAGCTGTGTAGGCAAACACTTACCAACACGATGCCTCATCTTCCCTTCTCCACTAGGAACCGAAAAAAAAATAAAAATTCGCGACTGCTTCGGTGATTGCAACCAAAAACAAAACAGTACACCATTTTTCCATGTGAAGTTATGCTGTGTATATATTGCACAATGAGAGCAGAGGTCCCTATAAGTTGGTTACATCCCACGACATCACGCAGGGTTCAAACAAGACTGCACTGCCATATTACGTACAAAATGGCATAGCGGTCATGACAAGCACTGTCACTGTGGTGGAGGTGTAGACAGACTGCTTGGAGCAACAGGACCACTGGACAGGGTGAACAGTCCAGAGAGCAGAGAGATGTTTAGACTGACTGCTGGTCTCAAGGGTATGAAGGATCAAAGTGATCAAAATTAATTGAAATATTGAATGTGGTAAATATGAACGCAGTAAAACATAGATTGTGGTAAAAATGAAAGCAGTAAAACTTTGAATGTGGTGAAAATGAAAGCAGTAAAACAATGTGGTTAAAAGTGAAAGCAGTAAATATTGAATGTGGTTAAAAAATCAAAAGGGTAAAACTGGACTTGATAAAAATGGAAGGTATGAAGTACTAAACATGAAAAACATCTGATTAATATTGGCCCTTTGAAAATTAGAATTGTTAAATCTGGATGTCATTAAAATCACATTATGATAAATATTAATCTTATAAATATTATGTCTTAAAAATTTAATTCACTGCCTCGATTTTAGTACCTCTACTTTACCCACTTCAATTGTATCATTTGCTGTACTCAGTTTAATGTTGAATGTTTTCATTCACTGCCTCAATTTTAGCAGGTCCACTTTACCCACTTCAGTTTTATCATTCACCGCGTCAACTGTGCAATTTTGCTAACTTCCGCTGGATCGGAATACGGCAGCAGCCACTGTTGCGACAGCGGAAATTTGTAGTCCAGAGCCACTGCGCATATCACTGACCGCGGGGTGGCACCATTGGGAGTCGCAGGCGAAGAGCGCCCAAATGATGTCGTTTTATAGGCGACACAAACATAAACAATGGCGGACTCCGTGTGTTTGCTGCTCTGTGAGTTGAAAGTTGCTGGCGACAAGACGAAACACACTTCAAAAGTACAGAAGACTTTGGGAATTCATACAACAATATGAAGACGAGAAGATACGAGCTGCTACAAACGAAGAGACAAAGCATGACGGTAAGCTAATCGTTAGCTCATAAACAAGTAATAACTGCAGGCTGTCGCTATTAAGTATTAAAATTGTTGTCAAAATAAAGCATTAATTTAGATTAATTAATTACAGCACCTGTCACACTGCTCCATTTTGTTTAGACGTCAGTGACTTGGTCTGTAAATGAAGACACGTTTCTGAGAGCAATAAATGTTGGATGTCAATACTTTTTATACTGAAGTAACTTGCTTTGATAACTATTGTTAAAAATCAAACGTGGGAGTTTGTGCGTTTACTGACTTTCATGCACAAAAGGTTAATTTGGTTTTAATGACCGTTAATTAACGTCATCACTGAACTCAAACAGGTTAAAACGCATTAAAAATATTTGATTTGTTTTTCATCCAGATTTAAATGTTCAATAGACAAATTTAAATATGAAATGTCATAAGATAATTATTAAAGGAGTCATATTGTGCAGAAAGAACCAGCTTCCAAACTCCCACAATTCTGTTTTTATAGGCATTCTTTATAATACAACCTTTTATTGTCATTGTACACATAAATACAATGTATTTTGTCTGCATTTAACCCATCCAAATTACAGTTAGACACTTCTCCCAATTTAAGATCAATTTACAGCTTAATACCTGCTTGATGTGTAACAGAAATAACCCACACCATGTTTACCAGATTATTAAATGCCCCAAACACACAGATTTTTTTAAATATACCTGCTAAATAATCACAAACCCTGTAATCAATTATATAATTTTTTTAATAACCTGACAGCACTAATTAAAATATGTATGCTGTATGTGTGTGTTTCAGATGGTTTCTCAGACACCACCGAAAGGGTTCATGCCACGGAATGGGATACCTGTCATCATTTGCCTACATGTCATACACCGGTTATGTTTCACTGTGAATTTTAAATAAACTTTTGTACTTTTTGCTAAAATGTCTCCACTTTTGTGTAACATCAATTTGATTTGTAAAAGTTACCAAGGTTTACTGATTTAAATTAAATGCTAACAGTTTGAAAAGCCGTTTAAGCAAAATCCAGTAGTAAAATGTTTTACATTTAATGGGGTCATAAATGTAAATGGAAGTAAACAGACAGTAAAACTGGTTGTTCAAAATATCTAAATAAATTATACGAGGGCTGTCAATAAAGTTACGGTCCTTTTTATTTTTTTCAAAAACTATATGGATTTCATTCATATGTTTTTACGTCAGACATGCTTGAACCCTCGTGCGCATGCGTGAGTTTTTCCACGCCTGTCGGTGACGTCATTCGCCTGTGAGCACTCCTTGTGGGAGGAGTCGTCCAGCCCCTCGTCGGAATTCCTTTGTCTGAGAAGTTGCTGAGAGACTGGCGCGTTGTTTGATCAAAATTTTTTCTAAACCTGTGAGACACATCGAAGTGGACACGGTTCGAAAAATTAAGCTGGTTTCAGCTTGAAACAGGCTGACGACGGCGCCTGGGAGCGCTGCGCGACGTCCCGCTCCGTGGGAAGTCCTTAAACCGACAGTATCACCTCAAAATTTCTCATCAGCCGTTAAAATTTTCACCAAAAACCAGCTTAATTTTTCTAACCGTGTCCACTTCGATGTGCCTCACAGGTTTAGAAAAAATTTTGATCAAACAAAGCGCCAATCTCTCAGCAACTTCTCAGACAAAGGAATTCCGACGAGGGGCTGGACGACTCCTCCTACAAGGAGTGCTCACAGGCGAATGACATCACCGACAGGCGTGGAAAAACTCACGCATGCGCACGAGGGTTCAAGCATGTCTGACGTAAAAACATATGAATGAAATCCATATAGTTTTTGAAAAAATAAAAAGGACCTATACTTTATTGACAGACCTCGGGTACACGTACGTCCTCCGCACGTCTTTTCATGACAAAAAACTCCTGTAACAGTGAAATGTGCCGTTCATTTCCAAAGTAAACGCTTTGTTGATCCGGGACGTCATCTGACTACCACAGAAATGGCAGAAGAGTTTGACATCAGCACTTTTTCGGCATGAAAAGACGTGCGGAGGGATTCGCGCGTCGGGACGGAGGGGCAGGGCACAGAACAAAAAGCAACGCCGTGATGAAGCCTCACAGGACATGTTGTGGCATGTCCAGCTCGTCCACAATTTCTCGGATAGTCACACGACTGAAAAGCCACCGAAAGCCGTCTGAATCTTCCGAATGGTGCAAGAGCAGGGCATGCTAGTGCTTGTCCTGTGAGACCAACACGGAGGTGCTTTCGTCCCGTGCCATGAGCGGCTCCGTGGCGAATTTCTCCACTCCTCTTTCCATTACACAAACTCCTGTAACAGTGGAATGTGCTGAAAAAGTGCTATGTCCAGCTGTCTTGCCATTTCTCTGGTAGTCAGACGACGTCCCGGATCAACAAAGCGTTCACTTTGGAAATGATCTGGTCGTTTGAGCCTGTCGATCGCCGCTTGGTGTGCGGCGCGCCATCCGCCACTGTGGGCCGTCTTTAATCCAGTTGTAATTGTCCTTAATCTCTGTGATCCCCATAAGATCTTCACCGAAATCCGTCTGAATTTTCCAAATGGTTTCCACCTGGCGGTCTCTCACACTTTCTGAAAAAATTTTGATGAAGCAAAGCGGCAGTCGATCAGCCAATTTCCTGACAATGAAAATCCGACGAGGGGGCTGGACCACTGCTCCCACAAGGCCTGCTCACAGGCGAATGACCCAACCGACAGGCATGAAAAAACTCACGCATGCGCACGAAGGTTCAAGCTTCAATCCATATAGTTTTTGCAAAAAAAAAAAAAAAGGTCCGTTACTTTTCTAACAGACCTCGTACTGCTTTCATTTTCACCACATTCAAAGATTTACTGCTTTCATTTTTACCACAATCTGTGTTTTACTGTGTTCATATTTACCACATTCAATATTTCAATTAATTTTTATCACTTTGACCCTTCATACAAGGGTGCTTAGGCTCGGGTGCCGTAACTGGCCAGCTGAATTTAAAGCAGCAGATATAGAGGTGGATCTTTGCTGTGTGATTCCATGCGGAGGCCGAAACCCATCTGCTGTACATGCTGCTGCTGGTGCTGCATGTACAGGTCTACATACCCAGCTGGATGTGAACCCAAGACTGATGAAGTAGATGGTGCTTGGTATCTCCACATGTGGAGAAGTGGCTGGTAATTGCCTGTGGGAGTGTAGGCAGCTGGCGCAGAAACTGGTCGCACAGCAACAGGCACAGGAACGGTGGTGAATTGGGGAAGTTCTTGCTCACTGTCCTTGTCCATCAGGTCACTGAGGATGGTGTTTATCTGTGAACATACCTTCCTGAACTTGCTCTTGGACATGCTGACCAAACTGTCACGCACATAATTTGCAAAGAGTGCAGTGGCTGTGATGGGCTGAGGCTGAACGAAACCTTTGAGGACCTCCCCAGACTCATACACCCTCTTCTGCATTGAATGCAGCAACTGATCATCTTCCTGGCCACGCTTGTCCCTGGGCAGTGTTGAGCAGGGAATAGGGAAGAGTGTGCTGTCAGAAGCCCCCACGATGTCTGCACAGGCAGCCTTGGCAGCCTCAAGGTCCCCGGTATGTGCTGTGATGGTTTCCTTCACCTGCAATTGTGAAAGCTGATTAAAATACAAGGCAACAATACAAGAGAAATTCATTTTTTGTAAAGCAGCTGTGTCCCCTAGGCAAAAAAAACATTTTAACCTTCACACACACATACACCTCCACACGTGCACACGTGGCCCGCACACACTCTCACGTGGCCCCCACACACTCACACGCTCTCACGTGGCCAACACACACACACACCCTTGCCTTGTGAATAGAATCGGCCTATTATAAATACATATTAACATTATTTGTACCTACACAGTAGACGGGCTCGGCACGATGGTGGACCACAGTTTTGAGGAAGGCGAAGCTTGCCTTCACCCACTGCTCCCTCTCAGTCAGTTTTGGGGCGCCGTCTCTGCCCTTTTTCTTGTTGAGACGGGTGTGGGTGATGGGTGTGGGTTTCTCATTGTCACTCTTCTTAATGTCCCACAGGCATGCATTCTCATGAATTAAATCACACTTGAGCTGCTGCTCTTGGACATTAAGACAAAACAGCATCTTCTTGGCCCTCCTCTTCTTGGCAAGTGGAGCGTCCATAGGGGCCACGGACGCAGCAACCAACGCCATGGACAAAGCCCGAGAGGTGTTGGAGCCTGCATCTTCTCCAGAGGTTGACTGGGTGATCATGGCACCTTTCACCCCCAGCCTCAGCCAAGAGAGTTCTTGCTAGCAGGTTGTTGCAACATGCTGATCTTCCGATGTCGAGTGCGGTGATTGTCAAGCGCAGCCATATATAGGTCTACAACATGTGATCGCCCCGTGCTCGTCAGTGATACTCTGCCACACACTTTGCGTAAGACAGATATTGTTAGGCGTAAATTGCATGTGTAACCCGCAACATGCTATGCAGTCGTTGGTGTTAATTAATTGAAACATTATATATATATAAGTTAGGAATACGACATGTATATGTCCAACTGGTTATGAATGCGCTATGTATACATCCAGCAGTGAAAAAAAATTCAGCGTATGTCAGAGTTTTTAATACGGTCGACATACGCTGCTTAAATCATCAAGGTGTGACAGGGTCCTAAGATAAGGAAAAGCTGTTCAATGAACAATCCTACAACTGCTAATATAAACAACAGATTGGTCATTATTAGCAGTGTTCCACAGCAGGCTATATGCAAGGTTCTTGAAATGAAGCTTTGTCTCCACCTGCTGGACATTTAGCATTACTAGATACAATAGAGTTTTGCCAAGAGCTCTAGTTTTAAAAGAATACTTCAATAGCTCGCGCAAGTTTGGTTCAATAGCTCCAAAATGGTGAATCACACATATTTTCATTAAATTTGCAAATACCAGCACTTTTATTCAAATTTTATTCCCTTTTATTCAAATAAGATTGCCATACACTTTGATGTGCAAGTGAAAAACTACAAACTGAGCTGTTATCTTGGATTTGGGCTACGCTCACAGCGCAGGGAAATCTCTTTTTTTCACTCAAATCAGATCTTTTGAGACAAACTGTCTGCACTGCCGTCACTGTGGATTTGATGTCGTCATTGTATTTAAAGCGACAGAAAAGACATGTTTGAAATCCAATTTATGCATCCAGACAGATGCTTCTTAAGAAATCAGATTGGAATTTTAAACCACTTTCAAACACACTTTGAATCAGATTTGCAAAAATGTGATGCTCAGACTTTCAAGAATAAATCTGAATAAAATCTGAATATGCCAAAGTATGGATTTGGGTTGACAGCCTGACCAAAACCTTGGATGTTTGGTTCTACAGCTTATTCAAACCTGATCAGTTATGAGGACCATGTGGCTCCTGGGAGAAGGGTCAGAACACTGAGATCTGATCTTTTGAACAGTGTGAACATGCCATATCAGTCTCCCCCCCACCCAGGTAATTTGGGGTAATTCCGTATTTTAATTTAACCAGGTTAGTCTAATTGAGATCAAGATCTTTTTTTTTACAAGCGATCTGGACAATTTAAAGTTTCCAGTTCACCTAACCTGCATGTCTTTAGCTGTGAGAGGAAGCCGGAGCACCTGGAGAGAATCCACGCAAACACAGGGAGAACATGCAAACTCCACACAGAAAGGCCACAGGTGGAAATTGATCCCATGACCTTCTTGCTGTCAGGTAACAGTGTGAACCACTAATCCACCATGCTGCATATGATCCGAGGTCTGACACAGATCTAACCTCTAACAGTGTGACTGCTGAAAGAATAATCAGACCAGATCCGTTTCACTTCGAAACATGAATTTGAACAGTCTAGAGGGATAAAGAAAGGAGAAAAAAAAAATCAATTTCAGGCTGTTTCAATTAGTAATGTGAATGTAGCCAAAGATGCATCAAATCATTGTTGGATGTTTTATTTTAAAGCCATTTCCTGTTAGATTAATTTCACCTCACCTTGAATATAATTGCTTGTTAGTTTTAAAATAAAATGTGGTTTAACTTGAGTGTGAATGAAAACATGGCTAACTTGTATCTGTACATTTTAGGGGAAGAGGCGTGTCTCCTCCGTCTGTCTCTCAACAGTCTGTTGACAGGGAGTTGTTTGGGGTCATGGAGTGATTATATCTCCAGGTACAGGAAGTATTATAATAACAAAAGGTATATTTGTTTGTTTTATACATGAAGATTTGTGTGTGACACTTTGCAGGCAGTGACAATTTCATACGTTCTAAGAAGCCCTAATTTATCAGTTTGGTTGCAATAAGACTGTGTGATTTGTCCAAACCTTTTTAAATCCACATCAGAGGTTTTCTTAACAGAAATTAGTTCTTTTTCATTCCAGAGCTCTAACTAATGATTATTTTTATAAATTGATGAATTTCTCGCTTAGTTGTGAGTTCCATAAAATGTAATAAAAAAACCACACAACCTTTGAAAAGTATTGATCAGTGCCATCCAGAGCCTAAAATGATGCCTTCAAATGTCTTGTGTCTACAACCCAAAGATGCAGGAAAATAAGCCAGAAAATATTCACATTTATGTAAAAAAATAAAAAATCAGCAAATTTGGACACAAAAAACTGAAAATGATTAGTCAAGTTATCAAAATAATTGTCTACCAGTTTAATAGTTGCTGAATAGTTGATGAATTGTTGCAGCTGTAGTTTTTCCAAGTGACTAACCAGTTAATAATTGAAATATTTGACAGTCGAATGAATAATGAAAATAATGTCATATTCTATATTTTGGCTGTCTGGGGTAAAAATATATTTTTTCTGTACGTCCTGTCTGCAGTGTGTGCGAGCGCTGTCTGAAGGATCTCACTCTCAGGTATCTCATTTACTTTTGATAAACTGTGCAAATATATTGTTTTGTGGTGCGAAAGTTACCTGATAAAACCAGTCAACGGCTGGCGTGTGTGTGTGTAGCGGTCAGCCGCTGTTGTCTATTCTATTTTAAGAGTCTGGGAACAGAGTTGGTATTGGGCCTGTTTCTGAATGTACGAGCAGAGGAGCAGCCTGAAGTATACCAGGAAATCACACAGCTCTGTACCCGGCACTGGCACGGTATGAATGCACATAATAACCCGTAAAACCACATCTCATGTGTACATCTGCTCACTGAAAGCACACTGAAAGTGCACAATGTGGCCAGTGCCGTACTGTGCACTTTCATAATGCTGCTGACCTCTGCAAAAGGCTGCACAGTGTTTCAAATCGGGTATTTTACATTAGAGATGTTCC
The DNA here is from genome assembly GCF_902500255.1 of Thalassophryne amazonica. Taxonomy (NCBI): domain Eukaryota; kingdom Metazoa; phylum Chordata; class Actinopteri; order Batrachoidiformes; family Batrachoididae; genus Thalassophryne; species Thalassophryne amazonica. Next base: position 54,212,933 of record NC_047119.1, on the reverse strand, counting down.
CATCACATTTTTCAGCCTCCAGTTTTGAGAAATGGCTGCTGTTGAGTTTGACAGATACCTCTGATTATGTTGTGTGGGCCGCTGAAGAGGAGGTACTGCTGGCCCACCACCACCAGAGGGCGCCCTGCTTGGAGTGCGGGCTCCAAGCACGAGAGGGCGCCAGACCCAGAAGAAGTGACAGCTGTCACTCATCCTCTGCACCAGCTGTCACTCGTTCATCATCACCACCATAAAAGCCGGACTGCAACTCCACCTCCCCGCCGAGAAATCGACTACCATTACCAAGGTAATTTCTCTGTGAACTTAAGACTGTATATCTGTCTAAACTCTTCTTTGCAGCCGTTTTCCTGTCGGTGAGACTCGTCTGTGGAGGTGGCGTTTGAGGTGTTCAGCGACGGCTTCGCAACACCTCCCACCCAGATAAGTGCTCAAACAGGAGCTGCACGAGTGTGTGGTTGGAGGTGGAGGCGCTTCCTCCGTCGTTAACTGTGGATTTACTGAGTGTGCGGACTCACACTCACTCATCATATTTCTGCTTTCTGCCAGCAGTACCAGGGTCGACAGCCGAAGACAGAGGCCACCTGGGGACTCGGGACTTGGCGGCTCCGGTGTTCTTCAGACCGTTGGTGGTGGAAGCCGTGTGGGACGCAGCTTCTCTCTCGTCGGGGGTCTTCTATCTTCGAGCTTGCCCACACGTCACCTGGTGTTAAATTGACTGTGCAGATTATAGTACGTTTCGTTGTGTATTATCGCAACATTAAATTGTTACCTTTTTGGCTTATTCATTGTCCGTTCATTTGCACCCCCTGTTGTGGGTCCGTGCTACGACACCTTCCCAACAGGATTTCTCGGCCATCGTCATGGATTCCGAGGGGCGTCAACCCGAGCTTGAACGGCCAATGGAAGAGCCAGGAGCGCAGGCGTCAGCGGGAGGCGTGTTGAGTGAGCTGCAGCAGATCTTAACCGCCTTCACGGCTCGGTTAGATTTAGTGACCGAGCAGAATGTCCTCCTTCATCGGAGTGTGGAGGCTCTCACTGCCAGGGTGGAAGCGCGCGACCAGGGCGCTGCTGCAGCCACTCCTCTGGCTGTTCCTGGGCCTGTATCAGACGTTCCACTGGTCGTTCAACAAACCCCCCCTCCGTCCCCTGAAGCATACATAAGCCTTCCGGAACCGTACGGGGGCTGTGTCGAGACGTGCGCGGACTTCCTCATGCAGTGTTCACTCGTCTTTTCACAGCGCCCTGTCATGTACGCATCAGACGCTAGCCGGGTGGCTTATGTTATTAATTTGCTTCGAGGAGAGGCACGCGCATGGGCTACGGCGCTTTGGGAGCAGAATTCACGGCTCCTAACGTCTTATGCTGGGTTTGTACGGGAGTTCAAACAAGTGTTTGATCATCCCAACAGAGGCGAGACCGCTTCGAATATGCTGCTGTCGATGAGACAGGGGCACCGTAGCGCAGCCGAGTATGCAGTCGACTTCCGCATCGCGGCAGCGAGGTCCGGCTGGAATAACGTTGCGCTCCGCGCCGCCTTTGTAAACGGACTGTCCCCGGTCCTTAAGGAGCACCTACTGGCTAAGGAGGAACCCCGGGATTTTGACGGGCTTGTCGATTTAGTTATACGCTTAGACAACCGTTTAAACGAGCATCGTCGGGAGCAGGCCGGGGGGCGTAACCGGGCACGAGCCATCCCTCCCCCTTCCGGTTCCGACAAGGTGACGTCGTCCCCACGCTTCACTGCCAGAGAGCTCCGTGTGGCTACAGCTCCCCCTGCTGAGGAGGCTATGGACACGAGCAGGGCCAAATTAAGATCAAATATCAGACAAAGGAGGCTGGCCCGCGGGGAGTGTTTTGTCTGCGGCTCTTGCGAGCACATGCAGAAGGACTGCCCCAAACGGTCAAACTACAACGCCCGTCCTTAGAAACTGGGCTAAGGGTGGGCCATAACACGCACGCGGGAAAACCCCGCAAATCTGCACGAATCCCAGTAACAATCCTTTGTGGGGATTTAACCCTTCACGCCCCAGCACTGGTAGACACGGGGTCTGAAGGGAATCTGCTGGACAGCAGATGGTAAAGGAAGTAGGGCTCCCTCTGGTGGTGGCTCTGCCGACAACCATTGCGGGTGCGAGCACTAGATGGCACCCTGCTCCATTAATCACACATCAGACACAACCAGTGACTTTGGTTGTGTCTGGGAATCACAGGGAGGAGATAGTGTTCCATGTAACACTTTCCACCTCCCGAGTGATTTTGGGCTTTCCATGGATGGTGAAGCACAATCCCCGGATAGATTGGCCGTCCGGGGTTGTCACGCAGTGGAGCGAAACCTGCCACCGGGAGTGTTTAGGATCCTCGGTCCCTCCCGGCACTACGGCTAATGAGGAGGTCAAAGTCCCCCCCAATCTATCCGGCGGTGCCAAAGGAGTACCATGATCTTGCTGACGTTTTCAGCAAGGAATCTGGCGCTCACTCTTCCCCCGCACCGACCGTATGATTGTGCCATCGATTTGGTCCCGGGCGCTGAGTACCCGTCCAGTAGGTTGTACAACCTCTCACGTCCGGAACGCGAATCAATGGAGACCTACATCCGGGACTCCTTAGCTGCCGGGCTGATCCGGAACTCCCCCTCCCCGATGGGTGCTGGTTTCTTTTTGTAGGTAAAAAAGACGGCGGACTCCGTCCATGCATTGATTACAGAGGGCTGAACGAGATCACGGTTCGCAACCGATACCCGTTACCTCTGTTGGATTCAGTGTTCACGCCCCTGCATGGAGCCCAAATTTTCACTAAATTGGATCTTAGAAACGCGTACCACCTGGTTCGGATCCGGAAGGGAGACGAATGGAAGACGGCATTCAACACCCCGTTAGGTCATTTTGAGTATCTGGTCATGCCGTTCGGCCTCACTAACGCCCCCGCGACGTTCCAAGCTTTGGTAAATGACGTCTTGCGGGACTTCCTGCATCGGTTCGTCTTCGTATATCTGGACGATATACTCATCTTTTCCCCGGACCCTGAGACCCATGTCTAGCATGTACGTCAGGTCCTACAGCGGTTGTTGGAGAACCGGCTGTTTGTGAAGGGCGAGAAGTGCAAGTTCCACCGCACTTCTTTGTCCTTCCTGGGGTTCATCATCTCCTCCAACTCCGTCGCCCCTGATCCGGCTAAGGTTGCGGCAGTGAGAGATTGGCCCCAACCAACAAGCCGCAGGAAACTACAGCAGTTCCTAGGCTTTGCAAATTTCTACAGGAGGTTCATTAAAGGTTACAGTCAGGTAGTTAGCCCCCTGACTGCCCTGACCTCCACCAAGGTCCCCTTCGCCTGGTCGGATCGGTGCGAAGCCGCGTTCCAAGAGTTGAAACGCCGGTTCTCGACTGCACCAGTTCTGGTGCAGCCTGATCCTGATCGCCAGTACATAGTAGAAGTGGACGCCTCTGACTCAGGGATAGGAGCCGTGCTATCCCAGAGCGTGGAGGTTGATAAGGTTCTCCATCCTTGTGCCTTTTATTCCCGGAGGTTGACCCCCGCTGAACGGAACTATGACGTCGGCAATCGGGAACTTCTTGCGGTGAAGGAGGCTCTTGAAGAGTGGAGACACCTGCTGGAGGGGGCGTCGTTGCCCTTCACGGTTTTCACGGACCATCGGAACCTGGAGTACATTCGGACCGCCAAGCGGCTGAACCCCAGGCAAGCCCGCTGGTCTCTGTTCTTCAGGCGCTTTGACTTCCAGATCACGTATCGCCCCGGGACCAAGAACCAAAAACCAGATGCATTGTCCCGGGTGCACGAAGAAGAAGCCAAAGCTGGGCTGTCGAACTGTCGTGGCCACCCTCACCTGGGACGTGGAGAAGACCGTCCGGGAGGCCCTGACAAGGAGCCCGGACCCGGGGACTGGCCCCAAGAACCGACTGTACGTCCCACCAGAGGCAAGAGCTGCCGTACTGGACTTCTGTCACGGGTCCAAGCTGTCATAGGACCGTGGCAGTAGTCCAGCAGCGCTTCTGGTGGGCGTCCCCTGGAAACCGACGTCCAGGACTACGTCCAGGCCTGTACCATCTGCGCCAGGGGCAAGGCAGACCATCGGAGGACGACGGGCCTCCTCCAACCCCTGCCAGTGCCTCATCGCCCCTGGTCTCACATCGGCCTGGATTTCATCACGGGCCTCCCGCCGTCCCAGGGCAACACCGTGATTCTCACGATAGTGGACCGGTTCTCCAAGGCGGCCCACTTCGTGGCCCTCCCGAAGCTCCCGACGGCCCAGGAGACGGCAGACCTCCTGGTCCACCACGTCATGCGGCTGCATGGGATACCATCAGACGTTGTATCAGATCGTGGTCCCCAGTTCTCTTCACAGGTGTGGAAGAGTTTCTGCAAGGAGCTGGGGGCCACCGTGAGTCTCTCGTCCGGGTACCACCCCCAGACCAACGGCCAGGCAGAGCGGGCCAACCAGGAGTTGGAGCAGGCCCTTCGGTGTGTCACCTCTGCGCATCCGGCGGCCTGGAGTCACCATCTGGCCTGGATCGAGTATGCCCACAACAGCCAAGTTTCGTCTGCTACCGGCCTCTCCCCTTTTGAGGCATGTTTGGGGTACCAGCCCCCATTGTTCCCACTGGTGGAGGGAGAGGTCGGTGTGCCCTCGGTCCAGGCCCACCTCAGGAGGTGCCGCCGGGTGTGGCGGACCGCCCGCTCTGCCCTATTACAGGCCCGGACGAGGGCTAAGACCCATGCGGACCGCTGACGTTCCCCGGCCCCCACATACCGGCCCGGGCAGGAGGTGTGGCTTTCAACAAAGGACATCCCCCTTTGTGTGGACTCCCCTAAGTTAAAGGACAGGTACATTGGACCATTTCACATCCTCAAGATCATCAATCCGGCGGATCCACCCTGTATTCCACGTGTCCCGCATCAAGCCATACCGCACCTCGCCCCTCTGTGCACCTGGACCTACGCCGCCTCCTGCCCGGCTCATCGACGGGGAGCCTGCTTGGACGGTCCGCAGGCTCCTGGACGTCCGTCGTAAGGGCCGGGGGTTCCAATACCTGGTGGACTGGGAGGGGTATGGACCTGAAGAACGCTCCTGGGTGAAGAGGAGCTTCATCCTGGACCCGGCCCTCCTGGCCGAGTTCTACGCAAGACACCCGGACAAGCCTGGTCGGGCGCCAGGAGGCGCCCGTTGAGGGGGGGGGTCCTGTTGTGTGGGCCGCTGAAGAGGAGGTACTGCTGGCCCACCACCACCAGAGGGCACCCTGCTTGGAGTGCGGGCTCCAAGCACGAGAGGGCGCCAGACCCAGAAGAAGTGACAGCTGTCACTCATCCTCTGCACCAGCTGTCACTCGTTCATCATCACCACCATAAAAGCCGGACTGCAACTCCACCTCCCCGCCGAGAAATCGACTACCATTACCAAGGTAATTTCTCTGTGAACTTAAGACTGTATATCTGTCTAAACTCTTCTTTGCAGCCGTTTTCCTGTCGGTGAGACTCGTCTGTGGAGGTGGCGTTTGAGGTGTTCAGCGACGGCTTCGCAACACCTCCCACCCAGATAAGTGCTCAAACAGGAGCTGCACGAGTGTGTGCTTGGAGGTGGAGGCGCTTCCTCCCTCGTTAACTGTGGATTTACTGAGTGTGCGGACTCACACTCACTCATCATATTTCTGCTTTCTGCCAGGAGTACCAGGGTCGACAGCCAAAGACAGAGGCCACCTGGGGACTCGGGACTTGGCGGCTCCGGTGTTCTTCAGACCGTTGGTGGTGGAAGCCGTGTGGGACGCAGCTTCTCTCTCGTCGGGGGTCTTCTATCTTCGAGCCTGCCCTCACGTCACCTGGTGTTAAATTGACTGTGCAGATTATAGTACGTTTCGTTGTGTATTATCGCAACATTAAATTGTTACCTTTTTGGCTTATTCATTGTCCGTTCATTTGCGCCCCCTGTTGTGGGTCCGTGCTACGACACCTTCCCAACAGATTATTTCCTTTTCCTGTTTAATTATATACACGTTTTGTGCTGCTAGATTTTACAGAAGCACCACTATCTCAGACCAAAACACAAGTGTTCCCAACAATCCCTCCTCCACACTTAGAAGCAGGAACGTCAGTTTGGACTCAGGTTGCAGGTCTGTATCAGATAGGTCAAACCTCTGATTCTTGTCCAACCACATTTTTAGTTGGAGGCCTCTTTAGAGTCTGAATGTGATTTCTTGAGGGATTTCTGGAAGTGGACTATGTGGGCGGCTGTTACGGTGTTTTCATGCACGTGGAGAGGGACAATAGTTTCACTGCATCTCTTTACACGTTTGTCACAGTTGGATGGACGGACTCGTTATATAGATGCGTTTTGCAAGTCAGTTTATTGTGCAATGAAGTGTTGCATAAAAGTTACACTTCCTCCTTTAGTTCAATTAGTTCTGCTTTTTTCCTCCCTCCGCCGCAGGTCTTACGTCTGCTCCGGTGAGCGTGAAGGTTCCTATGTGGTCGTCAGGTTTCTGCGCCGCGATGGACGCTCGAGCCAAACTGATGAAAATCATCAAAGACAAACTGGAGAATGATACAAATGGGTGAGGCTGCGTTTAGTCTAGGTTTTTTTGAGTGACACCAAGTTTTACCAGATGATTTTTTTTTCCACATGAGGAGCCTGTGGGGTAAAAATCGTAGTTACACACTGAAGCCTGGTGCTTTTCCTTCTCAGGGACAAGTACCATGCTGCAGGAGGACCTGATTCAAACAGGTCTTCTGTGTCCACTGGAGTGATCAAGGACTTTTTTTTTGGCTCAGTCTCAGGGGTAGGACTTTTTATCATTTCAGCTCCGAACTAGTGGAGTCAAACAAAATTGATTGGTCAAACTCCTCATGTATGAAAACAAAACTGTTTTACTTGCGCAACAACAAAACACAACAGCTTTTTTTTTTTTTTTTTTTTTTTTTTTTTTACATCTTTAGTACATTAAATAGGTGTATATTCTGTGGTGGTTAATAAACTGAAATAACTTTTCATATGCAAGCAGGTTATTTTTTTAACATTCGTAAAAGTTAAAAACATGTAAATGAGCCAGAGGCAGGCAAAAAAGAAAATTTTCAGTTGTCCCCAATCAGGTTGTAATGAAGGCAATATAAAACACAAGTACTGCAATAAAATATTAAATGTTTACAATACATGAAGTACATCAAGTAAATTAAACAATAAGGGAGTGTAAAGTCCAATATATAAAGATCAGCATTCCTCAGTATAATGAGAACCCCCCCCCCACACACACACACAGAAACAAGGGGGGAGGGGGGGAACTCATGCAATATCTTATCAGCACACACGTTCTGTCAGGATGGGGGTCAGAAACTGAAGCCTTCTTGGCTTCTCCGAAGTGACAGCTACGGAGGCTCCCAACTCTTCACGAATGATCAATCTTCTCACCCTACCATCCTCCCCCCTGAGGAAGCCCATTTCAGCCACTTGTACTTGTGATCTAGTTCTTTCGGTCATGAACCAACTGCATGACCATAGGTGAAAGTAGGAATGAAGACTAACCAGCTGATTGAGAGCTTCGCCTTTTGGCTCGGCTCCCTTGTCGTCACAATAGTACGGCAGAGTGAATGTAACACCTTCCCTGCTGCACAGATTCTCCGGCCAGTCTCATGCTCCATTGTCCCCTCACTCATGAACACAACCCAGAGGTATTTGAACTTCTTCACTTGGGGCATGACCTCATTTCCTACCCAGAGTAGGCAATTCATCAGTTTCCTGCTGAGAACCAATGGCCTCAGATTTAGAGGTGTTGATCCTCATCCCAGCTGCTTGATACTCAGCTGTGAACCAACCCAGTGAGTGCTGGAGGTCACAGGCTGATGAAGCCAACAGGACCACATCATATGCAAAAAGCAGTGATGAGACCCTCAGCCCCCCAAACTGAAGACCCTCTCCCCCCCAACTATGCTTTGATATCTTGCCCATGAATATCACAAACAAGGTGGACGCCAACCCAGAAATGAAGCCGACTTACTGCCAAGAACCTGAACACAGCTCTCACTTTGTGAGTACAGAGATTGGATGGCCCTGAGAAGGATCTCCCTTGCTCCATACTCCTGCAGCACCTCCCACAGTATCTTAGACTTAGACTCATTTTATTGTCTTTCAGTAAAAAAAACAGCACAGATGCTGTCACATAAAAAAAATATTGATGCACTGCTCAAATAGATAACAACACAGAATAAAGCACAGAATAAAAGTCCAAGGGGTGTGATAGTGATAAATAGGTTTTAAAAAACTATTGATAACTGTCTCTGTATCTGTGTATACACAACATACAATGAATAAATAAAGGACACGGGATATTGCACATATGAAGATGCTACGAGGATAAAGTTGCTATCTGATGCTACAGTGTATTCTATATCCTACATTCTATATTGCACAGTTCTTTCTATCAATTTGTATTTAACTGTCTTATGGTGGTTGGGTAAAAGCTGTTTTGCAGTTCAGGCTGCAGTACCATCTTCTGAGGGCAGGAGGGAAAACAGATTGTTAAAGGGATGTGAAGAGTCCCTGATTATCCTTCTTGTCCTGGACAAGCAGTGCTGTTCTGCCAGTTCACCAGTGGTTGGCAGCCTGGCCCTGATAATCTTCTCTGCTGCCCTCATGACCCTCCCCAGTGCCTGTCTGCAAGGCTGCTACTTTCATGCCACAGAGACATACTACTGGTTATTACACTCTCTATTGTTCATCTATAGATGGAGGTGAGCTCAGATGGGCACTATTTAAGCCTAGACCTGCCGGTCATCGATATATAGCAGACCGTCATCAATGACGCTCTCTGTTGTTCCTCGAAATATTGCTCCCTGGAGAAACTTCCATTGAGTGCCGGTCCACTAAATTTAGTGTTTGACATTAAATATAATAAAAATAAATTCTTGATAATTTCTAGACTTAATTTTATGCATACTTTTACTAAAAGAGAACTGTGTAATATCTCGTCTTGCTCATTGCCATATTTAAAGATGTGCTCCTGATAAGCATGCTATTGTGCCAAAAGTCAGCACAACATCGCCCTATGGAACCGTCCTGGGTCGTGATTGGCTACCACGCTGCCAGATCACCAGTCTTCCCTGCTAGCTATCTAGCAAAGTCAAGATCCATGACCCTTTGCTCACTGAAAAAACTGGACTCCACAACGTTACCAAACACTCAGTCCATGCAAGGACTGAAGATGACATTCTGGACAAACAGAAACGCACTTTGTTGCTTTGTTGTAGCTACTTCAAATAAAGGTGCATATCTCTCTGTCTCTCTCTCTCTCTCTCAACTTTGAGGTGGAGACCCGTCACCATGCGATATCAGACCCTGATTATTTGCACAGAGTGCTGCTGGAGGTGCAGAGGCTCTGGCCTCCTTTCATTGGTGGATGCAGAATTGCTGGTCAGGTGAGACTGAATGTGGGACCTCATCATTTTCATGTTGCAGAAAGTTACATGACAGTTTGTTGTCCTTTATTGTGAGACACATTATCCATATGTTGCTTCATGATGTTTTGGAGCAATGTCTACATGTTCTGCATTAGAATAAAGTCACAACACGTGCAGGGTTACCGCCAATGTTCAAGAAATGTTAGTGGACCTCACAATGTTTGCTAGACCCGGTGCACCTCCTCGGTGCCTGTTGCTAGTAAAAACAGAGAGGAAACCACAAAAACGAAAAGGCGATCATGTGTTATACAAACAAACTTGTGAGTATTCATGAATATGTCTGACGTTTAGCTGAAGACTGACTATTGAAATCCCTTAATTTGTACAGTTAGGCAGTTTTTAATGAAATTATTTCCTGTACTTCCCAGGTACTGTATATTATTATGGTGCCTCTGAGGGTTTTTAATACTTTGTACAAAAAGGGACATGAGTCAGAAGTTCCTTATTGTTTTGTGAATTGCACTGGCTTCCTCTAGATGGCGTTCTGTTACTATGGGTGTTTCTCCCCTCACATCATAAAGTACCAGCAGGTACAGAGAGGGTCATAAACCACCATAATTCACTGTTTGAGCCCTGCAGCAAGTTCAGTGTTCAAAGGTTTTAGTCAGACTGAAGATCATCAAGGCCTACCTTGAAATCAGACTTCCAAACAAATGCCCTTATTAAGCCTCAATTAGAATTTTATAATTTTAGAAAATTTCCTTCCTGTTATTTTAAATATAATCAGTTTTAAAGACAAGTACATATGTGATGTGGGTTGAGTCACATATTAATTTACTGTCAGTAGAAGATTGTGTATTATTTCATAACCACCCCCAATTGCCAATTGGTCAGCTATTTTATTGGCAGTTGAGCACTAATGGAATAAAGACATTTAAAAACAGCAATTCCCCACAGAGCAGGGCGACCAGTCATTGTTCAAAATGTAAAGATTTTGTCACCCCACAGAGTTTGTTTTAAACTCCATTTATGAGTAGGATTACAAAAAACTCACTCACTCATCTGCAAACGCTTAAAGCAGTTAAGGGTCATGGGGGTGGGGGTGCCTATCCCAGCAGTGGTTTACACAAAAACGAATTGACCAATTTTGAAACCACTTTTGACCAATGAAACCTGGTGAAAACACCAAATCAGAGTTGACCAAACTCATTCTTTTGAAGGCCCAAAAATAAATGCCAATGTTATGTGAATTACATGCTTACAATTACAGTTGCTATGAATGGCAATTTAAATAATGCAGCCAATGACTATTTTCTATATAGATTTCATGGGTTTTCTAAACCAGGAAATAGGGACACCACGCCCCCTTGGTTTGGCTGCAAGCCCCCTTGCCAAAATGCTGATTTTATATATATATATATATATATATATATATATATATATATATATATATATATATATATATATATAATTTTCCAGCATTATTCCTAGCGTACAGCCTTCCCCTTGGTGATCAATTCTTCCATAAAGACATAACATTGGTGATGGGAAATAACAAGCCTGTTTGTAATAAACAGCATATTTTCTTCCAAAATACTTAAAATGTGGCAAAATGACGGTAAGAATGCGTAAACATACCCTATTTCACGCAGCTCCCACCCTCTGTTGTTGTTGTTGTTCCGGTCTTTCAAGAAGCCTCAGATTGCCCCATTTTGACCTCAAATTTTCAAAAGCTCCGCACCATCCACTCCCACGCTTCTGGTGTTTCCCCCTTGCTAAATTTTCCCACAGAAACCCCTAGTTGGTTCATGTATCCTGCACAGAGAATGAGGCAACAGTCCATCTCTGCTCTGAGCTTTTCTGTTCCCGTTCCCCCCTAAAAATCGGCCTGCCCTGCCTTCACTGTGCATGCGTCATTAGCTGCAGTTCACGAATTACCACCTCATTTCTGCTTCAAAGTGCACTCCAGTCATCATCTATCTCAGCAACAGATATCTGAAGCTTTTGTACAACAATCATTTCCACATAAATTCAGCATTATTTCATCATAAAAGATGAATGAAGCGATCAGAGCACAGCAGCCAGATGAGCTGCTACCTGATGCGTTCACTGCGTGCCGGTCATTTGCCAAGTTTTGCCTTGTTTCTGCTTAAAATGGCCTCATTTCTACTTATAACTGACTTTAGAATGATTTGAGAGGTTTTACTTTGTCATCTGATGGTTAATAATCCCATTAATCCATTTGATCGCTTTGGTTGAAGAGACTCTGTGTCAGAACTCCGAAATGATGCATGCATAGTGGAGGCAGGGTGGACCAGTTTTTAGGGACAGACTGTTTACATTCTTGATCTGGCTGCATGTGCAATGTTTAGTGCATGAGATTTCTGCATGTGCTTCTGCATGTCCCCTGGTTTATAAAGAGACAGTAGTGGAGGTAGGGTTTGAGGAGGAGTGGCTGAGGAGGGAAGCTTTGTTTACGTCCTAAAGCAGGGGTGGCCAAGTTCGGTCCTCGAGAGCCACCTTCCTGACACTCTTAGTTGTCTCCCTGCTCCAACACACCTAAATCCAATGAAGGACTTGTTAGCAGACTTTTAATGAGCCTTTCATTGGATTCAGGTGTGTTGGAGCAGGGAGACAACTGAGTGTCAGGAAGGTGGCTCTCGAGGATCGAACTTGGCCACCCCTGTCCTAAAGGGTGGCACAAATGTGACACTTAGTGGCAGAAAAACAAGTCATGCCAATTTCAAATGTGTTATATTTTATAGGAAATTAACATTAACGTACAGCCTGGATTTTTACTCATCAAAATGTTTCCCGCTCTCATCATCCTGTTTCAGCCACTACTTGAAACCCCGCCTCGTTTAGCTGCTCACCCCGAGGGAGGCAGATTACAGCATCGGCTCCTCCACTCATACTGGCTATCTTTGATCAGTGTGACCTCACCATGCCACCTTATGCAACTGCCCAATCAATGTGATTGATTAGCTCTGCTTTCTCCGGAAACCGGATGAGAACTTTTGTGTATTGGTGATGCTCTAAAGGAGAGTCGGAAGGCATTTGTCACTGCTGGGAAATATGCCAGGAGCATTGATTTTGTAACGGCCTCCGTGGACCATGTGTTAATGATGTGGGGTTTTAGAATATTTTCTAAAAAGAAATAGATGGATTTTTGAAGCCAGAGTCCACAAAGGTCATCATGGAAATAAAAGGAAACAGAATATATGATGTGTTTATCATTGGGCAGAGAAAATGTCCTAAAATCTAAAATGACTGAAGTACTGTAGGTATAAGATTATTTGTGTTATTTTATGTAAAAGTTAATGCTTAAAAGTATTTCTTTTAAAATTTGTTCTTGAACATGTTGTCTTCATAATCAATCCCCCATGTGACTTAATGATATAATTTATTTCTGATCAGGATGTAAATAGAAGTTTCGTTCTGTAACAGAAGGACAAAAGAAAAATTTGGAACCACGTCATACTGAAATTACGGGAAAGGGCGAGAGATAATCACATTAAGAAGAATTGCCTTGTATAGAAAAATGAAAAAATGCTGACTATTGTTGTCTGTATTCTGCTCAGTATGCAAATGTGACTTCTGCTACTATGCAAGTCTTCCAGGAGTGCAAAAAGCTATTGCTCAGATGTGGAAATACAGTATTATCGTATTTTTCCAAAAAGAAAGAAGTTAGACCTGTCACAAGGCTCCAATGACTGTCTCTTCTGCTTTAAATAGAGTAGCTAGGGATGAGGTGTGTGGAGGGGTCTCCAAGGAGGGGGGGCATTGTTTATGTCCTGAAATGTAGTGCTAGTGCACCATCTAATGGTAGAAAAATAATTTGTAGCACTTTTAAAGCTATAGTATGTAGGATTAAGTGTCATCTAGTGGTGAGGTTGTAACCTCACCACTAGATTGCATTGTGAATTCATGCTCCCTTCTCTTGTGATGAGCAGTCTGTATAATCCTCCATTTTGCAAAAATCAAGGTTCTGAAACTTGTTAGACTGCAAACAGCAGACAACCAGTAAACACTCGGTCTTCTGACTGCACTTCAAAATGTGAAAGGCAGAGCAGGTATGTCCCTTTTGGGCCACTGTATCAACATGACAGTGCACCATGGTGGCCTCCATGAGGGGGTGCATGCCCATGTAGATATGCAGTGCTCATTGGAAGCTCATGAAAACACTGATTTGATGTTGCAGGTAATTAATTATACGCTAATGAACATATGGTTATGAATTAGAGCTGTAACTAGCTTTTTGTAATCGATTAGTCTGATTGTTTTTAACCCCCCGGTATGAAATACGAGGGGATATAGAGAGCATATCCATCTGTTCGTTTTCACTTGTTAGCACGACACCTCAAGAACCAGTTGGCCGATTTCATTCATATTTAGCATTTAGCCTGTACTTGGGTGACCCTCCCCAGCACTTTGTATTACTGATTTGTGGGGACCGGGAGGACAGATCATCTCCTGATGACTCTTGTTTTAGTTAATCTATTGATCATTTTCTAGTTGATTCATCCTGTGGTTAATTTAACAGTAATCATCAGAATCACCTTTATTGTCATTATAATTTGCATTACAATGAGATTTGAGTGCAACTCCAAAAAGGTGCTTTCCGTGGTGCGAGTAATTTTTAGCCAAATAAAAGATAGTGAAATTTAATGATAAATGTATATGTACCACTAATATAAACATAAGGTAAAATGTACAACTAACTAACTAAGGTAATATGTACAACTAATATAAACATAAGTTAAATAAAATAAAATGTGGACCAAGTAAAATGTAAAATGAGAATTATATACAACTGTGGAATCATACTGCACGGGAATATTGCACATGGTTTACAGATATTGCACAAGAAACTTGAAGGTGCGGATTAGAGTGACTTGTTTTTGTTCAGAGCAGTGATCGCTCTGGGGAGAAAGCTGTCCCTGAGTCTGTTTGTCCTAGTTTTGATTGACCTATACCGTCGGCCGGAGGGTAGTAGGTCAAACAGGTGGTTGCTGGGGTGGGATGTGTCTTTGCTGATGCTGGCAGCTCTGCTGAGGTAGCGAGAGCTGGCAGTATCTTCCAGGCTGGGCAGAAAGCAACCAGTGATCCCCTGGGCCATTTTGATAACCCTCTGCAGCGCTCTCCTGTCTGCTGCTGTGCACCCCCCCCCCCCCCCCCGTACCACGCTGTGATGCAGTACGTCAGGATGCTCTCCATGGTGGCTCTGTAGAACAACACCAGCAGCTTCTCCTCCAGATTGTTTCTCCTGAGCACCCTCAGGAAGTGGAGTCACAGCTGGGCTTTCTTCACCACCATTGTGGTGTTGGCAGTCCAGGAGAGGCTGTCAGAGAGCTGCACTCCCAGGAACCTGATGGAGCTGACCCTTTCCACACAGTCTCCATGGATGTAGAGCGGGGCTGGGTCAGCCCTGTTCTTACTGAAGTCCAGGATTATTTCTTTTGCTTTTGTGGTGTTCAGCGGCAGGTTGTTAGCTGAACACCATGCTGTCAGTTGATTTACCTCGTCTCTATAGTCGGTCTCATCCCCCCCGAGATCAGCCCAATCACGGTGGTATCATCTGCAAACTTTATGATGGTGTTTGTGGGATGGGTCGGAGAGCAGTCGTGCACGTAAAGGGTGAACAGGAGGGGGCTCAGTACACAGCCTTGAGGGGAACCGGTGCTGAGTGTGATGATGGAGGAAAGATTTGGGCCACGACTTTGAACCTTGTATTATTTATGTCATTAAAAGTATTAAAAACCATATAAAAATATAAAGTGTCTGAAATTAAAAAGGTTTGTGTGTGTGTGTGTGTGTGTGTGTTGGGGGAGCACACTGTCTTGTCTGTTCCTGAGTTACAAAACAGTAAAATAAAAATGGCATTTTTTTTTTGAGGCTGCAACTAGCCATTATTTTCATTATCAGTTAGTTTGATTATTTTTCTGGACTAATCAGTTAGGTGTTTGGTACATAAAATGTCAAAATGGTGAAAAATGTTGATCAGTGCTTCAGAAAAGCTCAAGATGACGTCTTGTTTTGTCCAACAACCCAAAAATTTTCAATTCATTGGAAGAGAGGACGAAAGAAACCAGAAATCTTAGAAGCTGAAATCAGAGTGTCAACTCAATAAGATTCATTGTTTATCAAAATAGTTGGCAGTTAATTTAATAATCAATTAATCATTGCAACTCTTATGAAAGCTATAAAATTTTAAATCCTACACACTGTAGCTTTAAACTTAAGTTCATCACAGTTGATTTTTAATTTTTTTTATTTTAGTTTTGGATTAATGACATTTTATTGCATCTTTGTTTTATGAAGTACACAGAGTCAAAGTTAACCATTAGCCTGTAAATACTTATTACTTCAGGCAAAATGCAAAAGAAACAGAAATGCAAGAGGAACGCTGTTAACGTGCAGCAAAAGAAAAGCACAATGAACCATTTGTGTGCAGGTGGGTGTGGAAATCATTAGTATTCACAATCAGGTGGAAAAAGCTCAAGTTTCTTCAGGCGGAACTAAGGTACCATGCATCCAGAAAGTATTCACAGCGCTTCACTTTTTCCACATTTTGTTGTGCCTTATTCCAAAATGTGTTATGTGTCGGACGCAGCCCGGAGAACCGACCAGCGTTTGAAGGACCCAGTATAAAATAAGCAGAGCACGGTACAAAGGATAACAGGGTTTAATAAACATAACAGTGATGTGAAAAAATACAAACAAATAAGTGCGCGGTCTGGCGTGGCGGATTTGCGGTGTGCTCCCAGCAGCACAAAACGGTCCGGAGCCAGAACCAGTTCGGACCCAAGGACCCCGCCGACACCCCCCAGGTGGCCGCGACAAACCGAGTCTGTGAAAGAAGAAATCATCATGTGAGTCCACACTACACACAGAGGGACTGCTCAAAGGTGTACAAACAGCAAACACTTCCTGGCTTAATTACTAATCAGCTTCCCACCCTGCAGGCATAGAACACCCTGTTCACAAAACTCCACTGCAGTGGAAGCTGATTAAACGACTACATACAGCTCAATATAATAAGGTGTGAGGGACACCACATTTACTGACTGTATAAATGTTAGTCACAAAATCTAACGTACCTCAGGAAGTGTGCTGACGAGCGTGAGACCTCACCCCCTCCTCTTTCACAGACCATGCATCAAACCTGGACGTTCTCTGCATCCACTGATGATGAGATGGCTCTTGAGACGACGATCTCACCCGTCTGGTCACAAGGTCGAGTCTCTGGCAAATACACACTGTGTACTCCAGTCTTAAATGCCACCATGTTCCAATCCATGTAGATGCACCACAGCTGTGAGTCCTGACGAGCCGCAGGTGATCAGCCTCAGGTGATCAGGGTGAGGTCCTGATAAACTCAGCTACACAGCCACTCAGTCCCAAATGTGCACCACCTGGAAGGAAAACCAAAAGACAGACAAAAGCCAGCCAGGCACGCCAGCCACAACAAAATGGATAAAATTATTTTCTTGTTTTTCCTTAAAATTCTACAGAGAATTTCCCCATAACAACAATGTGAAAAATGGTTTGCTTGTTTGTTTTTTAGTTTTTTTGCAAATTTATTAAAGATAAAAAAAGCTAAGAAATCACGTGTATATAAGTATTCACAGCCTTTGCCATGAAGCTCAAAATTGAGCTGAGGTGCATCCTGTTTCCATCATCCTTGAGATGTTTTTACAGCTTAAATTGAGTCCACCTGGGGTAAATTCAGTTGATTGGACATGATTTGGAAAGACACACACCTGTCTACATATAAGGTCCCACAGTTGACAGTGCATGTCAGAGCACGAACCAAGCATGACGTCAAAGGAATTGTCTGTAGACCTCAGAGACAGGATTGTCTCGAGGCACAAATCTTGGGAAGGGTACAGAAACATTTCTGCTGCTTTGAAGGTCTCACTGAGCACAGTGGCCTCCGTCATCCTTAAATGGAAGAAGTTCAGATCTACCAGGACTCTTCCTAGTGCTGGCTGCCCGTCTAAACTGGGTGATCAACAGAGAAGTGCCTGAGTCAGGGAGGTGACCAAGAACCCGATGGTCACTCTGTCAGAGCTCCAACATTCATCTGCGGAGAGAGGAGAACCTTCCAGAAGGACAACCATCTTTGTCTGAGTCCACCAATCAGACCTGTATTGTAGAGTGGCCAGACAGAAGCCACTCCTTAGTAAAAGGCACATCGCAGCCCGCCTGGAGTTTGCCAAAAGGGACCTGAAGGACTCTCAGACTACGAGAAACAAAATTCTCTGGTCTGATGAGACCTCTTTGGTGTGAATGCCAGGCGTCATGTTTGGAGGAAACCAGGCACCATCCCTACAGTGAAGCATGGTGGTGGCAGCATCATGCTGTGGGGATGTTTTTCAGCAGCAGGAACTGGGAGATTAGTCAGGATTGAGGGAAAGATGAATGAACCAATGTACAGAGACATCCTGGATGAAAACCTGCTCCAGAGTGCTCTTGACCTCAGACTGGGGGACAGTTCATCTTTCAGCAGGACAATGACCCTAAACACACAGCCAAGATATCAAAGGAGTGGCATCAGGACAACTCTGTGAATGTCCTTGAGTGTTCCAACCAGAGCCCAGACCTGAATCAGATTGAACATTTCTGGAGAGATCTGAAAATGGCTGTGCACTGACGCTCCTCATGCAACCTGATGGAGGGGGACCGAATGAAGAATCGGCAAATCTGCCCAAAGATAGGTGCAACAAGCTTGTGGCATCATATTCAAGAAGACCTGAGGCTGTAATTGCTGCCAAAGGTGCATCAACAAAGTATTGGACAACGGGTGTGAATACTTATGCATATGTGATTTCTTCAGTGGTGGGCACACTTCCGATAATCCGATAACCGATAATTATCGAAGATAAAGTTTTCATTATCGGATTATCTTTTCAGATAACTTTGAAAACCATTATCAGACTATCTTCTGATGAATTTTTGTCCGATAATTTTTAGACAGTTAACTTGGTAAACAAAGGTGGCAAGTTTTCAAGGTCTCTACTGTCATCTACTGGCCAGTAGTGTTCATGGCAGTGCTCAGACGCTGAGCAGACACTGTACCACAGAACCACACGGTGTAAAAGTTCACAGCGCCCGATTTATGTTCTCACACACATTGTATGTTCAAAAACCACGTCAGACTCGACGTAAACGTAAACAGAAGCTTTTTTTTTCAAACTTAATTTACAAAAACGTTCGATGGGAGACATCAAAGTTTAAAAAAAAACAAAACAAAAAAAATTACAAGACAGCTCTGCGGTGTTTGCACAGGCACAAGAATATCAAACAGGTTTGATTTTCATCTGACTATACAATCGGCGATCAGGAGGTGGTCGTGAGATGTTAAACGCAGCTCATTACTCCATGTATACTAAACGATGCAGGACGCGCAATTAACCTGAAACTCGGTGCGATCACACGAATGAAAAATCAGCTAGAAAAGGGCCAAAACTCGCACTGGCACCAGTAGTTGGCAGTGTCCTATTTATTTTGACACAGTTATATCAGACAGTTATCTAATTACAACTTGGCTTTTTTTTTTTTTTTTTTAAATGGCATATTTTACAAAAGCACGTTTAACACCAACACACGACACACCTCACATTAACGTGTTGGTTTACATAGAATTAATCAACCAATCAGTATAGCGGAGGCACATTTTCCCCAGAATGCCATCTGTCTGTGTTTGTTACAAAACTTCAGAATTAGTGCATTATTCAACATTAAAATATATATATCTTAACTTTGCACAAACGACAGAATTGACATTGAGTTATTCTATCAGTATTCATTTTATTTATACACCAAACCATATCTCAGGAGGGCTTTATTTTCCAAGACCTCGGCCTGATGGCAGTGCTGTGATTGGTTAGAGTTGAGCTTTCTGGCTTTTCTCAGTTGCATCTGTGCTGGAAGCCATGTAGTAAACTGGAGCTTCCAGCAGGAGGAAGGTCGCTGAAAGACAAAAGTGCTGACTCATTATTTGGGTCTGTTGTCACTTTTGATGCTTCCAGAAGCGATCCTGGTGTTAAACCTCAAAATCAGCATGTTGGTAGTTGCTACTATATCAGAGACAATGCTGGAATTTATCGGTTATCTGTAACTTCCAATACATTTTTGGGTGGTTTATTGTTTTATCTTTATCAAAGATAACTTTTCAGTTATCTGATTATCTGTTATCGAAGTTAATTTTTTGGTTATTTGTGCCCACCACTGGATTTCTTAGTTTTTTTTAATAAATTTGCAAACATTTCAAAAAAAAAAAAGAAAAAAAAAAGCTTTTTCCATGTTGTCATTATGGGGTGTTGTGGGTAAAATTTCGACCGGAAAAAAAATGAATTTACTCCATTTTGAATAAGGCTGTAACATAACAAAACATGGAAAAAGTGACGCGCTGTGAATACTTTCTGGATGCACCGTAAGCAAAATGTTCTTGCAATCTGAATGTAAGGGAAGAAAAAAGATGTTGGTGAGGAAGAGGATAATTAAAAACCGTTCTGTATAGGAGAGGGAGGAGTTGAAAAGGTGAACAAACGATAATGCGAGAAGTAAAAGTTTTCAAAGACAAGCACCTTTCAGGTCACTCTTCTTTTACAGAACGCCACAAGTGTGATTTATTCCATATTTAAGCACATTGTGAGCCTGGAAACGAGAAACTTTATTGTGTGTAAAATAAAGTCTCCCGTGTGTCTTTATAGGACTCCACACTCGCAGGATTCCACATCCCGAAGGATTACGGCCTTGTCTACATCAGCCACGCTGTCCACCGTGATCCAGAGGTCTTCCAGCACCCGGACACATTCCTGCCTGAGAGATGGATGGGAAGGTGAGGATCTGATGTTTCCAAAAACATAAATGATCCCACAGAGTTTCTCCTCTTTGCAGTTTGGTTGAAATTATTTATTTAAAAAAGACATGCATAAGCTGTAGGTTTTACAAAAAACTTCAAAAACCAGAAGATAGAAATCTGAAAGAATTTTAAAAAAGGCAGGACAGTAGAAAACTGAGAAGAAAAATAATGTTTGTATCCACAGTGAACTGTGGGTTTCTTGTAATTGTGACCAAAGCAAATAAGAATCACTTTTACTGGCAGTTCTGAGCATTTCTTCATTAATTTTTAGTGTAACCATGACCTGGACTGCCCCCAGTCAGGAATATACTCCAAAACATGCTAAAAAACAAACAAAGCCAACTTTAATTGTTTGAATTTTATTGTTTGCTGTTCGTTGTAACAAATTTCTTGCATTTTGTTTTGCATTTTTGTTATGTTTTACATGTTTTGTCGTGTTTGCTAGAATGGATGGACACTAGGAATGTAACGATACACTAAAATCACGGTTCGATACGTACCTTGGTTTTGAGGTTACGGTTCAGTTCATTTTTGGTACAGTGTGGGAACAAAATGCAAAACCTAAATTTGCTTATTTAAACCAACAGTTTGTTATAACATTATACAAACAGGAAAATAAAAATCATTGCAAAGTGCTGCCTGGTAATAAGTTAATTAAAATGTTCTCAAATAAACAACGAATATGTCAGCTGATGCTGACAGTTGATTTCCTGAAAGCTGCACTCCTCATGCGGTGTGAATTCACACACACACACACACACACACACACACACACACACACACACACACACACACACACACACACACACTGTAAATATAAGGTCTTACCTGTGCATTATAGTGAAGAAAAGTCGCTCTGTGGCACTTTGCGCTGTCAGATCAGTTAGCGGAGCAGAGCCTTATCCCCCCCTCTCCTTTCTCACCGGCTCTCTGTCTTGGCGCAACAAGTTGAAATGTCACAGCGCCTCAATAACATCTCATTTACCACAGCCTCCATGTGGTCCTGGCTGCCCACGCGATGAAATCTCAAGAAAAAGTTATAAAATTACTCAGTTCTCTGTGTGGAGCAGTGACACCGTGCACGCACTGGATGACGTGCGCGTCAATATTTACATGTAACACTTAAGGGAAGAAAAGCATTTACGGTACGTAGTTAATTAAAAGTTTAAAAGCAATCTTTCTGTCTAACATCTTTCTCTGTAAATATCTCATGTTATAACGTGGAGACCCGCGGCTTATAGACAAGTGCGGCTTATTTATGTGCAATTTCTTTTTTCTTTTTAAAATTGGTGAGTGCGGCTAATATTCAGGTGTGCACTGTAGTCCAGAAATTACGGTAAACACACGCAATGCGAACTCACCCGTGCACAGCCCTGTACCGAACCGAACGTCCTGTATGGAAACGGTTCAATACAAATACATGTATCATTATACCCTTAATGGACACCCAGCTGATTTGGGTCGTCTCTTATTTGGACCCTGCTCTTGTAAAGCGCCTTGAGATGACCTGCATTGCAATTTGGTGCAATACAAATAAAAAAAATTGAGAAGTATCGACAGCTAACAGAACAGACCCATATGAGTGTTGTCTTTCTTGTCTAGCAAATATCCAGCAAAACCTCTGTGAAATATGTCCAGATTTTATCCAGAATTTTTCCTAACAAGATCCCTGCTGGATGTTTATTCATTGAGGCTGTCACTGTGTTTACATTTTATTTTTTGATGACATGTGTCTTCGGCTCCATGACGCCAGCACTAGCTAGCAGTCTCCTTTGACTAACGGCATGCTGGGAAACCAGTGGCAGCTTGTTGGAGTATTTGCCAGTGTTGCTCAAATTCTAAAATTTGTTTTCCAAAAAAGGTGAATTTTGAACCATACTGGTGATATGGCACAAAATTAGTCAGAAAAATATTTTTTACACTTTAAATCATGGAAAATTTAATGGGATTACACCTTTAAGAATTTGTCAGTTTACGCATCCTGTGCAGAAAAAATCCAAAATTTTGATACACATACGCATCGATCATTGCCACGGTAACCACGCACCCATTTGTAAGAGAGCAGTCATACTCATAGATCAGACAAGAGAAGTGTATAATGTTCTACACACAGTCAGCAGTAGTTTCAGACATTGGTGTAGTCCGTGTTCGTACCAGTCAATGTCGAGCTGCATCCTGGTAACGCTTATACAGTGCCCTCCAAAAGAATTTGGCCCCTTCATATTTCACACATTTTCATTTGTTTATGCCATTTCAAATACAAAATGTAAATCAGGCTTCTCAATATAAAAATTTCTAAAATTATCTTCCTTAAACTCAAACTCAAGGAAATTTCTACAACTTGATATTTAAAAAAATAAAAACCAAGATGATGGGTTGCATGTTGTGTGGGCCGCCAGAAGAGGAGGTACTGCTGGCCCACCACCAGAGGGCGCCCTGTCTGAAGTGCGGGCTTCAGGCACGAGAGGGCGCTGCCGCCATGGACACAGCCGGGGGTGACAGCTGTCGCTCATTACCTCTTGACAGCTGTCACCCATCTACTCAACATCATCTCACTCCATAAAGACCAGACGTCATCTCCACCTTGTTGCCGAGAAATCATACTTCATAGGAGGTAATATCCTCAGCCTTTGTGGAAATATTGAGAATCTGTTTATTGTGAGTGTTTGCAGGAGTTCAGGTCCTTTTGTGGAGGCTGTGCAATACGGCACTCTTTTTCCTCTGAGGACGCGCTGCAAGTATTGAGTGAGAGGTGGAGATGGCATTCCCACCGTTGTTGTTACTGGGTGTACACACACCCACACTTGACTGTCTTTGTTCTTCGCCAGCAGTACCAGATCCGACAGTCGGGGACGGTGATCACCTGGGAATTCGGGACTTGGCGGCTCCAGTATTCACCAGGTTCTGGGGCGGCGGAAATCGTGTGGTTCCGGCTCTGCTCAGGACAGACGTCTTCTATCCTCGAGCCTGCCCACACGTCACCTCTGTGTATTGACTGTTATGATATTCTGTGATTGTCTGTATGTTCGTTGTGCACATTCACAACATTAAATTGTTACTTTTTGGCTCATCTATTGACCGTTCATTTGCGCCCCCTGTTGTGGGTCCGTGTCACTACACTTTCCCAACATTGCATAAGTCATGGGCCCCTTTGGTATAATACCTATAAATCAGTTTTATTGCTAATTTCCTTTATACAAGTCAGGGGATAGACACATGAACATTTCCAAATCACTGAATATGTCTTGGACTTTATTTCCATCAGTTATGAAGAAAGACAAACAGTATGTCACTCTATGGTAAATCTGTGTGGAGTAGTTCTCAAAAACTGAGTGACTGTGCAAGAAGAAGAAGAGTGAGGAAAGCCACCAAGACACCCAGACAACCCAGAACTTACAGGCATCTGTGGCTGTGGTTGAAGAAATTGTGCACACTGCATGTTTTACATTTTGTATCACCAGTTATACAGCTTCATGATGAAGTGGAGCAGAGGAGGATTTTCTTAAAAAGAAGACCTGAAAGTTCAGCTACAATTTACCAGAAGGTACATCTGAGATGCAAGCCTAGATCTGATGTCTTGGTGAAAGAAAATCCTCCTCTATACCACTTCATCATGAAACTGTATAACTGCTCATTCATGCTGTATATTCTCATTCATCCTCATTCATTCACACAGAGAACTCGTCAGGAACACACACGCGCACACACAAATAAATGAATAAATAAATAAGCCTTTTAATATATGTATGTAGGCAGCAGCTGCCATGGAAACAGGTCACCTGACACTGTCTTTACCAATGGAAATTCCCTGTGTGTGCAAGATGGGGAAAAGAGAAGATCCTGATTTCTCTGTGCACAATTCCTCTAATTTATTGGTTAAATCGAACCACCGCCATGGGAACAGTTTTCTGAAACACTTTTTTTAAAAGGCTAAACAATGCTTAATTATTCCAAAGAAGTAATGTGTAAAAACTTCAAATAAATTCAGGTTCTTACTTAAATTACACTGGAATCTTTTTAAATTAAATTATTGCCAATGCATGAACATTTTTACAGAAAATTACTGCAGCCTGGACCTTAGGCCCCCGTCACACATAGCAAGAATGTGGAGGAGCCATTCCGACATGGCAAATATTGCCATTATCCAATGCAGTTGTCAGAAAAAGAGGCGTGGCCAGCCGTGCTCTTGTAGAGACTCTACAAGAGTCAAGACAGAAGTCAGACTACCAGAGCAAGAATTTTAGCTGAGGAAGCTTCTGCGATTTGAAGTCAAACGTCTTTGCGTCAAGCAGCCCAGTCCAGTCGAAGATTCAAGCTTCTCTACTCTCATCAGTGTGTGCTTCACATGACGGCGTGCGCGTGTGTATGTGTGTAAAACAGGTGAGCAAAGCAGTGTGCAAGTATGTGGCCGAAATGTTCGCTCAGGTGCGTGTATATGTGTCCATAAACGCTGTACCAGCAACTCCACGTGCACACGTGGGGCGCATGTGTGCACGCGAGGACTGGAGCTGATGTCCATCCAAGCGCACTGACACTTGTCAGTGATCACCTGTTGTACAGTCTGGTGAAAAATCCCTTTAGGTGTTTGATCAGTATATACTTGCATTGCTAGATTTTATTTGTCCGACTGGACTCCATAACTGCCACTGAACTGTGCTGGCAGTGCGCCAACTTTCCACATGTGCACAACATTCAGATGCAGCCAAGTCACTTTTCTCTTTTTTAAAACTCTTTTTTGTTGTTAATTTGCTTGATACGCATCATAACACAACTGTAGTTGGATTATCGTTGTGGGACGACGCTTCACATGGGATTTAATTATACGAGGTGGATTATGTTTTTGTCAGCTGATCGTCAGCACACAGTGCAGCCCGGTGAAAGGGATTTGACCAGCTCTCTGCGCTGCGCTGTGGAACATGAGGTACCGGAGGTGAGTTACATGTTTATTTATGTCATCATGTGCTGGGCAAACATTTCCACATCATACCTGCTACAGACTTAGGAGGTGTAAATGTAATAACACATGCATTACAGCGATGACATCCTGTTCAGCTGCGTTGCGGCGTTGCATCTTGCCTCTGATGTGTGCACATGTCCACATACATGTTATTACATAATATTTCCTTCACCTTCCCTGGTTGGGGTCCAGCGGAGGTGGACAAACGTGGCACAGCATGTCGACAGGCTTTGCTGTGATCGATTGATCTCAGAGCTCAATCAACCGCAATCAGATTGTTTCAGATCCTGTTTCTGCTGCCACTGGAATATGTAAATTGTGGTCAGATGGCCGTCAAATTACATATGGATCGCTGTCAGATAGGTGTCTTGTCTGGATGGCGCCCGGAGAATTATGAACATGTGTTCCACACTCGGGACCACTGACCGATTTTGACCAACTTTGTCGACTTCCGCAGATGGCTGTCAGAAGGTTTTTTTGAACTGAAATCTGATACCTTTCGGATGTGCGCCAATTCATAACTCCAATGGCACTCTGTGTGATTCCGGCTATGTGTGACGGAGGTATTAGTAATGTGCACAGTTTGAAAGAAACTGGCACACAAGGACACACAACTGAATGAAGAAACACTGTGAATGAAGTCAAGTGTTGCCATGGTAACTGCTCACCTGACAAGGATTTTTTTTTTTAACCAGTGGAGATTCCCTTTGTGTTTCTATCTGTGTGGAGATCCCGTAGGAAAGAAATGTAAAAACATTATCATGATTCTATGCTGTGATTCAAAGATCCATCATGGACAAAAACACGGGTTCTGTGAAAAAACAAACAAACAAACCCTGATATTATGACACACAAAGAAAACATGAACTCGAACTTCCTGTTTCTTATTGTTACTGTCTCTTTCATTATAACAGGTATTGTCACCCTCTGCGTGTGTGTGCCGGCATACTGTTCACACACACAGACACACACATAGACGGGGTTAGTTCACAGCAAATCACGGTGTCGTTTTCAAAATGGATTTTGTATTCACTGATGCGTCGAAGTGTTTCCATTCAGATTTGAAGAAGACCGACTGTGACGGTGAATCATCGCTGAGCTCACACTGTTTGTGCGCAATGATCCAGTGATTCAAACCCATCTTGCCAAACTATGTACTGTACAACGCCTTCTTGATGTCAAAGATGGAGGCTGAAGGTAGGCTTCATCCCGCATCTGCCGCAGAGATTTCTGATTGGTTGATATTAAAAGCCAACAAACAATGAAAGTGCAAGACAGTGTTGCCGCTGAGTGCACGGTTTAAAACACTATATCATGTGCTATTTGGCGAAGCTTTTGCGGTACAAATTGGCAGAGGATGAGCATTGCTGGTGGACGTTAAGGACTATTTTCACATGTGAACACTGATGCATGTTACCCGTAAAATGCAGTGAATCAGTACAGTAGATGAGTAGATGAGTGCATGCATCCCCTCAAACTCAGTCAATAAATGATATCATCATCTACATCAAAACATTAAACAAGCAAAAATGGATTAACAGCTGGTGAACTTTGATACACCCTGTCAACAGAAAAAAAACAACTCATATAATTGTCAGGGTTGGTGGTGGTTCGACGCAAGAAGCAGTAGGAGACCAACGCAAACTCACAGACATGGCTGGTTGTGGAGAATAAGTAGCTTTATCTCATGACCAGGCAGTAGGTTCGGTACACATGAAGTCAGACATACAGGCAGAGGTATCAGACATGGAACAGGCTGGGTTGTGGTCAAAAAACAGGCAGAGTTCAGGGCTACAGCGAGGCGGACCACGGAGTACACAAGCAAGGTTAAAACACTAGAGCGCAAACTGGATAGGATGAGAGGTGAGAGAGTGATCAAAGTCAGTGAGCTGTGGAACTGTGAGGGTTTTAATGAGGAGAAAACTAATCAGGTAGATGTGAAGCAGGTGTGTGGGAGGTTCTGGAAAGAGGTGTGGTTAAGTGAACAAAGAAGAGGAAAGAAAGGCAAGAGAGTGCGGGAGGGCAAGACAAAGCAGTGCAAAGCAAGAAAAGTGAGTGACAGAAAAACTAACTGTCAGAAACATGACATGATCAAATAATTAATGTGAGCAAAAGGGGCAGAACTAAGAAATCCTGTGACTATAAAGAGGGAACAAACAAGGAACTTAATATTAAACCAAACTAGGATGAAACAGATACTGGCTAAGACAAAGTATACAATAACTGATGAAAGCAAAACAAACTATTGGTTAAACTGCAAATAAACAAAACCCAGTGAATGTAATTAACAAAACAAGATAACTGATAAACAGAAAATGCAATGACTAACAAATGGAACATAATCAGATAAGCAACACTGAAGATAAATAATAACAAAAACCCACGACCAAGCATATAAAATAAATGTGATAAACTCATGATAAAAAATGAAGACACAAACTGGCAGGACAAAACTAGAACAGAACTAAATCAGACAAAAGAATACAAAGTGACAAAGCAAAATGGAACACAGAATAAACACACGATGAAAATAATCCACTAATAAAGCAGGAGCCGAAGAGGAGGAAAAGAAAGAAGGAATCAAAGCCTCGAACAGGGCCAAACCATGACAATAATATCCCATAGACCTGCCTGAAACGTCCTGAACACGGCCAACTGTTGCATGGTTAGTAGAAGCTGGATGGATGATGGAAAATTAGGAGCAGGTGTGGTTGTTAGTGATAAAGCCTGTGTCCTCACAGAAATGTACTAAATCAGACGCAGACTTCTTTTAAGTCAGCTACATTCTGAAACTTTACAGGCTTTCTTTTCTTCCTCATCCCTCTAATAATAGGGTCTTTATTTATTCATATTTATCAATAGTTAACCGGTGACTGAATCAAAACATCAGGAGCTAATTGGCTGAGTTGTCGCACAAGCAAAGCGACAGAAGAAAAAATTATTTTGGGTGTTGATAAAGCAAGACTCAATCACTGTGTCAGGCATGCAGCTTTTCTTTAAGTTTTTGTTGTCATGCAACAAGTGCCCAACCATTTTAGTGGCGCCCTCTGATGGTCACGATCAAACGTTTGTTGTGTCCAACCCCTGTGAAACCAGGTCTCACAGACTGGAAGAAGTCTAGTGTTAGGTCAGCTCCAGCATTGCTCTCATGGGTTTGTGTGACTCCTGTGTTGGAGATCCCATGGATTGGGAGTTAGTAGCGCATTATGATCAAACAGAGCAGTAAAGTCGACTGATTGACTTGTCTGTGCAACTTGGTTGGTCACGTCACTCAGATTTTCACTCTTATGACTGTGTCATCCAGCAACATTTTGAGTTTACCAAGTTTTATTTATTCCTGTTACAGTAAAATAGTGAGTTTGAAGGGCGACTGAGACAACTTCATTTCCCTCTGGATGAATCAATTACTGATCAGCCTTCTCTGTTTTTACGACTATGTTCTTGGCATATCTGCAATATGTTACCATTAAATGGAATAGCAAGGAATCGAGTGTCTGGGTTTGCTGTTGTCCTGGATCAAGACTAAGATCCAGGCTTCTTGGACTTGGCCATCAGAAGTCTATCTGTATACGGTCAAAGTGTTGAAGTTGGAGAAACAGTCACTTACCTCAGCAGTGACATTCATATCTTTGGGTCTTTAGCCTCTTTGACAGAGAAATGCCTGGTAAGAGTCAGTGGAGTCATGAGGTTGCTGGACAGAGACTGTGAGACCAAGTCAGACTTAGACGATAATCAGTGATATCTGAATGTCAAATGAGCGGTTTCTTAGTGAGAGTATCACTTGCACTGTGAGAGAGGGCCAGCTGTGACATTTTGGACCACAGACAGGATATATACACCGGACAAAACCAGCATAACGTCACCCATTGGTTTACTTTAGAGACCCAGGAGAGTCGATACGAAGCCCGTCTCTGGGCTACATTCTGGGAATCTCCATGTTCACAGCGGCTGAGTGATGAACTCATTATTGTGTAAGGGGGTAGAGTGTGGCTCTTTGTGTGATGAAAGAGACCTGAACACGCCCCTCTCTTAGAGACCGAGCCACCTCACCTGGGTTTGGGTGTTTATTAAATCATATTTTTGGGGACTGCACACTGGTTCTAATGGTTTACTTTGTTGTGGACGTTAAAAGTTATGAGCCGTGTATTTTCTTAGTAATCATACATTATGTGGATCTAACAGGTGAAGCTACTGACAGCTGCTAAAAAAAATGAATACCACTGGCATACAACATTAAATCCAACAAGAATTTCACTCAGCAGGAATACTGTAGCAGGGACGTCTTGGATGAACCGTTAGGACATTTCACCTAAACCACAAGCCGTATTATTCCAGGTGTTTCTCATGAAATACTCCAAAATGACACACACAGTCCCCACTTCCAGCTACATTGAGCAGACACAGGACAATCTGGGCTCAGCCGCTGTCACTCAAAGCAACCACACCCATAATTATACACAGCTTCATACCTTAAAATGTCTTAAACTTAGAAGTTAGGAAAAAAAAATCACCCCTACACAGTTGTCATGGAGGAGGAAATTATCTATCAAGACCAAAACAGTTTTTTTCTACCAGGCTATAAACATGTTTATTTCTGCTCTAAAGTTGAACATTTTAACACGGAATCCTATGGGAAACTGCTCTGTTTTAGAGCCAGCCTCAAGTGGCCCATCAAGGAACTGCACTTCCGCGTAGACCTCATTTCATATGGTTTCAGGTTACTGCTTGTTGTGGACATGTGGCACATTTATCTGGGTATGATGCAGCATGCAAGTGCGTCACTGTAGAGGACCTCAGTGGCTGGAAAAGATCGTTAATCATTTAATGGTGCCTTTATGATGTTTACGACAGACAGACAGACAGATAAATAGATAGATAGCATCTGTTCTTTCCAATATCTTGTAGCCCTTGTTTCTGAGAGTGCCCCATCTTGGCTTTAAGCAGGTCAACTCTTTCTATGTGAAGTGCATCCAGAAAGTATTCACAGCGCTTCACTTTTTCCATATTTTATGTTACAGCCTTATTCCAAAATTGAGTAAATACATTTTTAAAAATTCTACTTACAACACCCCATAATGACAACATGAAAGTTTTTTTTATTATTATTGCAAATTTATTAAAAATAAAAAATGAAGAAATCACACGTGCATAAGTAATCACACTCTGCTCAATATTTTGTTGATGCACCTTTGGCAGCAATTACAGCCTCAAGTCTTCTTGAATATGATGGCACAAGCTCGGTGCACCTATATTTGAGCAGTTTTGCCCATTCCTCTTTGCAGCACCGCTGAAGCTCCATCAGGTTGGATGGGGAGTGTTGATGCACAGCCATTTTCAGATCTCTCAAAAAAAACAAAACTTGTCATTATGGGGTATTGTGTGTAGAATTTTGAGGGGAAAAAATTCATCCATTTTGGAATAAGGCTGTAACATAACAAAATACAGAAAAAGTGAAGCACTGTGAATAATTTACCATTGCACTGTAAATTCCGCTGTGTCAGTTCAGACACTTTCTCATTTTCCTATAATAAAAAAGTAATTATAGACTGTCACGCTCATATTCACCTCCCTTCGAGTCAGCATATTTGTATGGAGCGTCATGCTGTACTTAAACATCCTCTCTCTCTCTCTTTATTTTAGCATTGTGAGCTGCAGTTCTAATTGTGCAAGGATAAGCCAAACAGTACATTAAACCATTAGACAAATACTGCAAGTGAACACCAGTATTCTGTTTGTTTGACATATGCACGTGCACACTGGACCCCGACTATGCAGTCCTCTAATGCTTCCTGCTTCCCTTTAATCAGAGCTCAGGTTTCAGGAAGACAGGATGCATTAGTGGTGAGAGGGAGGAAATGGCCTTCATCATCAGGCAGTTGACAAACCTGACAGCGGAATGCCAGCAGAGTATAGGTATTTAAAGTTACTTTCCAGAGGAGTTACGTGAGGCAGGGATGGACCAAAAAAAAAAAAAAAAGGTCAAGCTGTGATCCAGACTCAGGCACTTTTGATTGATGTGCACCTTCAGAATTTATCCATTTCTGCCCAGAACCCTGTGGATCACTGAACAAGTGTTGAATTTATTTGTCCTATCTCACAGAAAGAAGGTCAGCTGTATTGGGCAAAGCAAGGACATTTTATTATGCATAGAAGTACTCTGGAATTTATTTGTAATAAGATGGATATGTTGTAGAGATGGAGGTCATTTGATGTGATCGCACAAGGACAGAAGCTTCCAGAAGTTATAGAAACTGTAAACATCACTTAGACTCTGATGTAATTTTAGGCTGCATAATCCATCCATTATCTATTCTACGAGGGGGTGCTTGAGTCTATCCTGGTACACTTTGGACCTCAGAGAGGAAGGGTACACCCTGTACTCAGCCTCAGATTACTGTTTCATAGACTGTTCTTATTATCAGTTTTTTCCATGAGCACACTACAGTAATTTAACAATGGTATAATCTGGGTTGAATAGTACAGTTATCATTTTCGCAGGTCAGGTGTTGGAGCATGCTGTGGTGCTGTGTGCTGCCACACGCATTACGTGATGAAATTGCCGTGGGTACCGATGAGCAACCACGCAGATATGAGGTGCATCCAAAAAGTATCTGGCCTTATTTTATCCCGCAGAAACAAAAGCGTGCCAGTTGTCATTTGGTGGGGAGGTGTAGAGGACCGACTTGCACATGTGATTTTTTGTCTGTAGAGCACATCAGTCATAAGCAGCAGGCTTTAGTGTGAAGACATGTACTGAGCCCTTGTCAGATTTTAATTTGCTGTAACATGACGGAACGAGTTGAGTCCATCCACAAGCCAAAGTGACCAAGTCATGTTGGATCATACTTAGGGAGACGCACTAGAGCCTGACAGATTCATCAGTTTGCCAATAATATCGATATCTGTGTTATTTTTGTTGAATAAACAAGGCAGAAAAATACTTTAGTTGTTGGAAATGGTGTCATAATGGTTTACGTATTGTGAGTCCAACTCTCATTGCACTGAGTTACCTGCTCTGTGATGTGGAGTTGGACAGTAACCAAATGGACATGAGGTTTAATACACGCGTTAAACCATGTACCATACCATCATCAACAAAGTCATTACAGTGATACCAAAGGTTCTTTTGCGAGACCTGGGAACAAAGACATCCAACTGTTGGATTCCAGGTCTCATCATCACACAGAAAAGACTGGAAGCAGCAGGACAGTCTTAAAACCAGACTGGATTGAGTGTGTATAAATTAAAAAGACATGAAGAACAGAGACCACTGGACTCTAAATGGAAATAAAGTGAAACATTCTCAGGTCAGGTCAAACCTGAGTGCTGTTGAAGAAGTTCCCTCTCCTCACTGGAACTTGTAAAGGAATGGAGCATGAAAAAGGTTTAACTTATATAAACAGTGACTGCTGGAACCACTCGGCCCTTTTCATTGCTCAAGAGCCAAGCCGTCTGACCCTCATCATCATCAGAGCATCACAAGGCCAAAATACCTACGAGGCAATTTGACCAAACTTGTTTATGTTTGCAAAACAGACCCATGTGTCGGTTATTTGTCTGCTGAGAGATGAGCAATGAGTTCACATCCAGTACTGAGAGAGTGCTGGTTTGAGTACTAATATTATCAAAGTGGCCTTTGGACTGCTGGAGGAAATGCCCACTGGGCTAACCCAGAAACACCACACTGAAATATACCGGATGGAATTTAATCTTCCTGTGATGGAACAACCGCTCACACCACTGCACCACCAATCCAGACTTAAAACCCAGATGATCTTGAGGGATTGATTCAAGTGATTTAAGCCTTCCCCATGTAAAATTTAAACATCAAAGGCTGATGTTGAGGAGCGACAAAACCACAGTGGCACCCCAGATGGAACAACAGGTTTTGGGTTATCTGAAGTTATAGCAACACACAGACAGACGGACACTTGGGATCTGTCCTCTGGGGGCAGATGTTTATGTGTTTGTAACTGTATTTTTTGACTGTGTGCAGGAACGCAGGTCAGGAGCATTTTCTGTGTTCTTTCGGCAGTGGCCCAAGGAGCTGCATTGGAGCTAAACTTACTGATGTCTTCCTCAAGGTAACTTTACCATTACACACACACACACTTTACTGCATTTTTGTTTTGAGCCATTGGCTGGTATTTTCTTTGGGACGGCATCCAACTCTCCCAATTGCAACTGAAGCCAAGTGTTTCTTGTGGTGGCAGCAGATAGTGGAAGGAGTGAAAGGCTGCAGGCAAATAAAAACGCTGTCAGACTGTTTATCGTTCTCTGGTGAAGGGAGGGAGGAGAAGGAGCAAAAGAGCTGTTGGCAAATTTGGCTATATCATGAAAAACCGAACCACTAACCATACCACTGGTGTGAGATGAGGCACAGATTTGGGCGACTTTTGTTTCTAACACAAAGAACATCCAAACAGACTCACTACCAACTCCGGTTACATTACAGTCATTCCAAGAGGATTTGTTTGTTTGTTTTTTAATAAAGGGCAGGGAAACATGAAGGGCTTTAAAAATGAATGACTGCCCCCGTTCTAGAAGGTTTTTACCCTTCAGGCTGCTATGGCTGAGCCGTATTGTCTGGTTTGCAGTCTGTCCGTCCCTCGATTTCTGCACATTTGCCAGAAAACAGGGAGACTAACTCCAGAATGTCAGGATATATTTAGACCATTTCAACACTGAAGCCTGTTGATGTTGGAATCACAAGGTCATAGATCAACAGCAAAGGGAGCTTTTCAACAAAAACCCCCCACAAAAAAGCACCGTAACTGCTGTTACCCAACAAACATTTGTGTGCATTTAATAGAACTCCAAAAACCCTGCTGTCAAAGTCATTGCCAGCATTGACGTCTGTTGCCTAAAATTTGTGTAATAACACCTGCTTTACAAATGTGAATGCTACCAAATTAATAATACATTTTATATTTTGGGTGGGGAAGGAGGGTGTCAGAGGTCAAGGTCACACAAAGAATTCTGTAACTACAAATTGCTTGTGGTCAGAATTCTGCACTTACTCAATGGATTTTGTTTAGTGTACAAGAAAATTGCAGACAATGCACAGGTTTTCACTGCATTTTGAGGAAGGAGGGCACACGTTTTTGTACAGATGACGTGTTGCATTTCCTTCTTGATAGCTTGTTCTGTTTTTGAAATAAAGACAAAAAAGAAGTGAGCAAACAGACTGCAGCAGACAGGAGTCACATCCGCTGAGTCAGAATGAACAGCAACATAGTCGCAGACATTACGTACCAGCGCAGTCGGTGAAGTCGTATTTTTATTGTCAAATTATTTAATTGTATGTATAGAATAAATATATGTACATAAACAGACAAATCAGACAAGAGGTTTGATGCTGCAGGCTGCTGAAGAATCAGCAGTGAGGGGTGACTCAACCCCACACATGCACACAGGGAGCGTATGAGTCATTGTAAATTTTGGGTCTGGCTGAATGGAGGTGAAATATGAATGATGGTCCTCCTCGTTCAGCTCGGTCCATTGTTGAGATGGACAATTTTATCATGTTATTTTGAGAGAGTGGCGTGAATGGGAGAACGTGCACAAAGCATTACTGGCTCATCCTTCCGCAAGCTATTTATGCTTAAATGGACCCTGGGCCTTAACGTTGCTTTGTCATTGTCCAGCTCTCATTGGGATTGAAGCCCATTCACCCACATTCTGCCACTGTTATGTTAATTCCTGTTCAAACGATCCTATTGATGACGACACTGAGTCGGATATGGTGGATTTCAATCCTGAGGCAGCAGCAGAATCCACTAAAGTACTACTGCATCTATTTAACAATATATATGGGTGGGTTTCAACTGTTTTACAAAGAATGCTTGTGTCAAGGAGGTGTCAAGGAAGCATTCTTTGTAAAACAGTTGAAAGCCAGCCTTAACCGCGGAGCGGGTCTCAGACACGCTTTGTCCCCTGTTTACAATGTGGTACTCAGGTCAAAGCAGTTTCAGTCTTTTGTTCATGGTAATGAGTCATTCACGTCATCAGGAGAGAGTCGTCAAGGGAGCCATCAGGGGAGGCTTCCGTCCTGTCATTAGGAGAGTGCTAACTAGAGCACAATAGGTGCTAATTAGAGCTATTGTTTAGTCACTAGCCTATAGCAGTCAGCCTCTCGGTAGGTGGGGTCTGGTTAGGTTAAAAAACTCCAGCTTTTGTTGGCTTCTGGTTTATTCTTCTCTACAAGAGTCAAGACAGAAGTCAGACTACCAGAGCAAGAATTTTAGCTGAGGAAGCTTCTGTGATTTAAAGCGAAACGTCCTCACGTCAAGCAACCCAGTCCAGTCGAAGATTCAAGCTTCTCTACTGCAGTTTAGATGTCCACCCTCTGCAATATGTGGCTCATGGAATTTGTCATATTATTATTTCTGTTGTGTCATTTCTCATGTATATAATTCTTGTTTTTACACATTCAAATTAATGAGACGTCATTCATTGTTCCAAAAAGGATTTAGGTGAAAAAATGAATAAATAAAAAGCTAAAATATGATAGCATATTTGTACCCAAACAGGTGCACCAGCAGTGATTGTGATGATGTGCAGTAAATAAACTTTTGTATAATTTTGTCGCATGATTGAGAGAAGTAATACAGTTTTAACAACAAAAATAACACTAAAACCTTTAAAAACAATCCTGTGTCTATATACACACACACACACACACACACACACACACACACACACACACACACACACACACACACACACACACACACACACACACACACACACACACACACACAGCAGGGTGTGACCAGAGTGAGAATCAGAGATCTGGGTCAGCGATGTGACTCATCGCCTCCTTGTGCTTCATCTTCTTCTTTTCCTCATCCCCCCTACCCTCATCATCATCACCACCCTTCCTCCATTCCTAAACTGGCTCTCTCTCCGTCCCCAGTCACTGACACTGCTCCTCCTCCTCCGCCTCAATCCAAAAAAAATTAATTCATAAATTAGCAGGGGGCGGAGCAGCTGTGCCACTACAGCATACAATTGGTTGCCGCTACGGTTAAGAATCAGCCAATGAGGAGCGCTGGCTGTGATATTATCAGCCACAGACGGAGGAATAGACGAGGTTTTCCCTTCTTCCCTTCTTTTCTGAATGATATATTCCAGCCTTTGGCATTTTTACACAGTTGAAATACTCTATTTTGTTTCTGTAAAAACAGTTGAGAGACACCGTGAAACAGACCCAGTGAGCATCATCCTACAATCCGATCCTGACTGTCGCCTTTCCGATCTTTAATTTCTGTCCGTGTGAACATTTAGTTTTGTGTTATTAATAAATGCCAACGCAGAAGGAAGGTTTTAATGTTTCCTTCTCAGTTGGCTGCTGAAAGGTGTTGCGTTGGTGTGCTATTTTCATATTTATTTATTTAAACTGTGTTGTGGATGCTGCAAACTTTTCAAATTGTTGGCTTGTTCGGCATTCAGAAGAGGTTAACATGCTGCCAAACGCCTCGCTGCTTTAACATTTTATCTGATGTAAATTTAGGAGATTGGCGCCTGCGCCCACACGTTAATCCTCAGCATCGTCTCAGACATACAGAAAATGGTTCTTCCTGCGATTTGTCTTCAGGAAGCGTGCACGTACCTGTTAAAGCACTATGACTGGCGCCTGGACCCTCACAGGACCTGGAGTACAAATGGCTGCCCGTGTCCCACCCCATCAACCCCCCCACCGTCTCCTTCGCCCGACTGGATCAGACCGTCCATGACGGGAAAGACACCAACTAAGAGATGCAGCCGATGGTAAAATTAAAGATTTACATTTGAGCACAAACAGTAACACACATGTCCAGATTGTGAAGACAAATCTGTAAAATGTCTGCCAGAAACGAGTGAACTGTGAGAATTTTCACAGCAGATTATAATCCAGTCATCCAGGAGAGAGCAGACAGCTGGTTTTACTGTCATTTCCAATGGAAGGCCAAGTAAATGACTCATTGTGAGTCTCATTGTTTTCTGACACAGCCTTTTTTTGTGTGTGTTTTTAATGAGCCCTTTTCAGTTTGACTGTAGTTGTTGCTTTTATAGTTTTAAATGTCTCACAGCTCAGTTGTTTGAAGGGGTCGGGGGGGGGGGGTGAGTATTTAGTGGTGCACGAAATATGAAAGTGCTTTTTAAAGTAAATGTCAAGTCCCTATTATGTACATGTTGACACAAAAACTAGACCAAACTGTAGTTAGTTTTAGCACTCAGCAATATGGCAAAATATCAATTTATTTATATTGATCACAGTATAGAGTTTTGTAATTCTGCCAGTTTGAAGAATCTCCTTAGACAATTTTATGAAGTTATTGTAATTTAATTATATTGCATTGCATTTTGGGAAGCACTTTGTCTATATGGTTAGAAGATGCTATAGAGATATATATTTCTTTGGCTGTTATTGTGAAAGGTCAGGACAAAAGGTGTGTATCTTTCCCACTGCAGGTTGCTTAACAGTGAATTCAGTGCAACACAGCTTTGCTAGTCGTGACGTGTTGTATTTGATGCGTCATAGCTGACGTGTCTTTTCTTTGTCATTCTGCTGTAGGTATCAGAGGTACTATAATTAATTCACCGTTACATACATTTGTCAATTTCCTCAGCTTTAGAGGATTATGAGAGTTCACTTTCAAAGCCGTTTCTGTGCCTTTCAACAATTCCACAACAGTTCTCACCCTCAGTGCGGGTTCAACCTTAAGCCACCTTGACACTTGCACGAATTTGATTCCCACACTGGCAGGCAATCTTTCGTGCCAGTTGAGTAAACTCATCGTAAACTGTTGTAAATTGTGCGAGGTCCTGTGTGTAATGACACACAGTGTTTGCAAATAGGTTGCACAATGTTCACGACTAGTTCACGCAAGTGGCACAAAATTTATGTGTGCCAGAAATTTTTAACATTTCAAAATGTTCTTTGTGCACTGGCACACAGCCTCGCACAGTTTACAAGTTTACTCACTGGCACGCACGACTGCATGCCAGTGTGGGAATCAAATTTGTGCAAGTGTCAAAGTGGCTTGTGACATCCAGGTGACTACAGACATGAATGATTGATGGCTGAGTTAGAATGTTGAACATTTAAATGTTTGTAACATTCACAAAACGTCACAGTTGAACCGGAACAACCTGATATCAGGTTAGGAAGTCCTGTATTCTGCTGGCAGACTCAGCAATCCATTCCTGACCAGAGTTCCTGTCGGATTGGCTTAATTTAGTGTCACGTCATCTTGTGGGCAGAATAGAAAAACTACGCAGCTAACATACTCAAACTCAACTCAGATAATTTATTCAAGACACACAAAAAAAATAGCACAAAAGAAACAAACAAATACAAGAGACAAAATAAATACAACAAAGTCAGAAATCCACAAAATAAAAAGTTTAAATGTTTACATCGATATATAAGATTATCCAAAATTATTATAATTAGTAAGATTATCTAAGATTATCTGAAATCTATGTAAGAAAGATTGACAAAAGAGTTACATAAGATAAAATCAAGATGATCAGGATAGAGGCTGCTGTCCTTTAGATGGCACTATTCTCCTTCACTCTTTCTGAATGTGAATCTGTCATCCTCCCACTTTTCAGTTTTGTCAGGTTCTGGTTTCTAGGGTACCTTTTTTGATAAGGATTTTTTTTTTTTGTATCATGCTAGCGTACCAAAGCAAACAGTATAATAAGGAAAAATAAAAATAGGTTTTGTGTTATGGGAGTGATGTGAACTTGCTCAGCTGATCCCAGCACATAAATTAAAAAAAAAAAAATTCACAGGTGCTGTTGATGCTGGGGGAGTGGGTGTGTGGTGGGGGCGCTAGAGGATTGGCTCAGTCATACAAAGGTAGTGAGAAACTGAGCCTGAAATTACAGGATTTTGGTTAGCAGATGTCAGATTTTCTGGTGAAGTTACGCTGGGGGCTACAGCCCTGGTGAGCCCCCATTCCCACCCTTTTAGTGCCGCCTGTGGTTACAGCACT
Organism: Thalassophryne amazonica; assembly: GCF_902500255.1. Lineage (NCBI taxonomy): Eukaryota > Metazoa > Chordata > Actinopteri > Batrachoidiformes > Batrachoididae > Thalassophryne > Thalassophryne amazonica. The sequence continues at coordinate 54,173,722 of NC_047119.1, read as the reverse complement.
TTACTATTGCGATCTAACTCAACAACTAAAGCACTGTCACGGCAGCATATTTCCTAAGACCCCACCTTGTTCGTTTTGAATGAAAGTGAGCGAGATGTAAAATAATGTAAAGAAATTCCAAAACTGCAGCTTTTACAAGGTAGAAGTTGCATTATTTATGCAACGGCATCAAAGATAAAGTATTCAGACCCAAGGAGTACACGTGCACACGGAGGTAAACCCGCAGATTCCATCGCCGGCCCCAGCCCTCTTTTCCTTCCCCCTCCACCACCTAGCAACCACCACTGCTTAGCAACATCCATCATACAGACACCGACTTGCTTCCTTTTAGTATGCAAGTCTCACACACACACACAAACACACAAGCTCTAACCTGGTTATTTTTCAGAGCGATACACACGCCGTCTGGATGCCGTGTCACTGATGGCGATGCACGCCGACATGTTCAGTAGCCTGAAGGATTTTTTTCAGCACATGCATCACTTCTTAAAATAAAACTGCCTCGCTCGCGTTTGTAATGTAACTGCAGCTACAAAGTAGACTTTTGTTACATTGTAGGAAATGACAGTTTACTTATATTATTTAACAAGTACGGTATGTTTGCTTTTGTCATATTTAAGTGCAGAAACTGTCAGATGAGATTTCAGACATGTAACCGCATGTGTTTTAATTTAAAGTAGTGTTTAAACAAATAATGAACCATTTTGAAATTTGATTTTAAAAAAGATAAAACAATCAACTGTCTAAATAGTAGGGGTGTTGAGAAAAAAAAAAATTTATGTCAGCCTTTGAGCTGTTGCCAGCAGTCTCCATCTTGCTTAGCGTTATTCCGCGTTGTCCGGCATTAAATTAAATAGAAATCTATGATGCACTGACTTAAACTTGGGTTAAAGTGACCTGAAAATGCTGTATTGTGCTGCGTTCAGGTGCTGAGACAAGCTGACAGAAGGAGTATCAGCTGGTTAAATAAAGGTTAAATAAATAATAATAAATTGTGGAGTGAGCTTTCTTAAGTGTGTATTATATGTAATATAAATGATGTGCGGGAAATGACTAGAATTGTTGAATAAAGATAAGAAAAGGATTTATTTTTTTGTGTCAATTTGTATTCTGTAAAGTAGTGACTTCAGTTTTACTGCCTGAATGCTTTGTCGTGATAAATATCTCACCATTCATTTTGCTATTCAATGAGAAGTCTCACTTTCATATGTCTCAGTTTATCCCTTTTTAATTAGCCTCTGGTTTTTTCTTCACATCAGGTTTTCCATCCTGAGATATTCTGTAAGAGCAAATTCATAGAATGGAAATGCTTTTTCTCTCAATTTGGTGGGTCACATGACAGTCGCTTTGACATTGTATATTCTACTAATATAAGAATATGACGCGAATGAGATTAATTTCTCCAGGTGTCTCTGTCATTGCCCACGTGTGCGTTGAAGTCCACCAGCAGAACAATGGAGTCCCCCACCAGAGCCCCATACAGGACTCCACTCAGGGACTCCAAGGCAGCCGAATACTCTAAACTGTTTGGTGCATACGAACAAACAACAGTCAGAGTTTCGCCACCCAAAGGCACAGGGAGATGACCCTCTCATCTACCATGGTGTAAACTCCAATGTAGCGGCACTCAGCTGGGGACTCGTGAATATCCCCACACCCGCCCGGCCCCTCACACCCTGGGCAACTCCAGAGAAAAATAAGGTCCAACCCCTATAAAGGAGAGTGGTTCCGGAGCCGAAGCTGTGCATGGAGGCGAGGCCCACCAGATCTAACCAGTATCACTCCACCTCCCACACAAGCTCCGACTCCTTTCCCCACAGCGAAGTGACGTTCCACACCTCCAGAGCTAGCTCATGCCGCACGGGTATGGTCCGCAGAGGCCCCCGACTTTCAATGCCACCCATGGGACAGCGCACCTGCCACCAGCGGTTCCCTCTGTGGGTGGTGATCCCACAGGGTGGAGCTGGAAGGTCCATGTTGCCTTTTCAGCTGTGCCCAACTGGGCTCCGTGGCAACCCCAGCCATCAGGCACTCACTGACTGGCCCTCCTTCCAGGCCTGGCTCCAAACGGGGGCCCCAGACTTCCTCTGGGCCGGGTCACAATTCCTCTGCCTTGTTCTGTCATGGTGTCTTGTGAAGACATCTGGGGAGATACTATGGGAGTATGGAGTGAGGAGGCCCCTTCTCAGGGCCATCCAATCTCTGTACTCACAAAGCGAGAGCTGTGTTTGGGTGCTCAACAGTAAGTCAAACTCGTTTCCTGTGGAGGTTTTCCTCTGCCAGGTCTGCGCCTTGTCATACAATCCTGTTTGTGATATTCATGGACAGGATATTGAGGTGTAGTCGGGGGGAGGAGGATTTCCAGTTTATTAGGGTCTCATCATTGCTTTTTGCAGATGATGTGGTCTTGTTGGCTTCATCAGCCTGTGACCTCCAACACTCACTGGATAAGTTCGCAGCCGAGTGTGAAGCGGCTGGGATGAGGATAAGCACCTCTAAATCTAAGGCCATGGTTCTCAGCAGGAAACCGATGGATTGCCTACTCTGGATAGGGAATGCGGTCTTGCCCCAAGTGAAGGAGTTCAAGTACCTCTGGGTCTTGTTCATGAGTGAGGGGACATTGGAGCGTGAGATTGCCTGGAGAATTGGTGCAGCAGGGGCGCTATTGGATTTACTCTACCGTACTATTGTGACGAAAAGGAAGCTGAGCCAAAAGGTGAAGCTCTCGATCTACTGGTCAGTATTTGTTCCTACTCTCACTTATGGTCCTGAGAATTGGGTCATGACTGAAAGAAGTAGATGTGGGTACAAGTGGCCGAAATGGGCTTCCTCAGGAGGGTGGCTGGTGTCTCCCTTAGAGATAAGGTGAGAAGGTCAGTCATCCATTGGGAGTTCAGAGTAAAGCCGCTGCTCCTTTGCGTTGAAAGGTGATTCGAGCATCTGGTAAGGATGCCCCTGGGTGCTTCCCTGGGGGGGTGTACCAAGCACGCCCATCTGGGAGGAGACTCCGGGGAAGACCCAGGACTAGGTGGAGAGATTATATCTCCACACTGGCCTGGGAACACCTTGGGATCCCCCAGTCAGAGGTGGTCAATGTGGCCCGGGAAAGGGAAGTCTGGGCTCCCCTACTAGAGGTGTTGCCCCCGCAACCCGATCCTGGATAAGCGATTGAAGATGAGAGTGAGTGAATGAGATTAATTTGTCTATGATATACTCTATATTCCAGTGAAGTGTTTGCAGACTTCTTTCATTTTGGTCCAGAAATTATTGAATAATCTTACTTTACGTTTCATTTTATTTATTTTATTTGAAATTTTCAAGGAGAAGCGCTCCATAAAAGTGGCACTGCAGGTGGGTTAAAATCAGTTTTTAATATTAATATCTTTAATATGATGCAAGCATGCAAAACTCTTACTTTCACCCCTGATTATTTCCCATCTTTAACTTCATAATGAAATTAATTAAGGATCAGACTAGTATCTCGTGTCGTGGCAGACATGGTGTGTTTGACAAAGTGATGGAATTATTTTCTATCTTGTTTCACAACATCTGGACTTGGACTAGTTATTGACTATTGATTGATTATTATTGTATGGCTTTTCCTTACAATATAAAGCGCCTTGGGGCAACTGTTTGTTGTGATTTGGCGCTATATAAATAAAATTGATTAGAATTGATTTGATTGACAGTTTAAGTGACCTGTTCATTATATTGTTTATTTGGCAATAGTAAACAAAAATAACAGAACACTAAAAAGTCATGAACGTGCACAACACAATAGTGTAACATTTACAGTGTACACTGAAAAAAGAAAAGAAAGTGTTTGACCAACTTAAACTACTTCTTAATTCATTTCAATGTTACCAATTGAAGCAATTTCTTTAAGTTGCAGCTAAAAAAAAAAATAAATTTAAATTAATTTGAATTTACAGCTCAGTAACTTTAGAAGTTACATGTCTATGCAAGCTTGAATTTTTACTTTTTCTCTGATTGTTGCAGTTTCGGGATCTATGGGAATGTGTCATATGCAATGCAGCACAGATTTCTGGTCAGATAGTGATTTTTTTAAATTCTCATTTCCTCTGCCATGGTGGGTTTTTTTATTCAAGTGTTTGTTGGTTTCTGACAGTGGTGGGCACAGCTAACCGAAAAGTTAGCTTTGATAAACGCTAATCCGCTAACTTAAAACTTTTATAACACTGAGCCAATCAACCCCTAAAAAAATTTGCAGAAGTTACAGCTAACCACTAACTTTTAGTATTGACTTGGTACACTGTCGGCGACTGATGAACCAGTCTCAAGTTTAAACACCACACAGAGGCTTCTGAGTAAATTCAGTGTGACACAATCACAAACCCAAAACAAACAATGAGCCAGCACTTTTGTCTTTAACAAGCACCCTGTTGGCTGCTGCAAAGACATCACACTTACCTGATACACAGAATACTACAGACGGTGGCAGTGTAGATCAAGCGCAAGGCATTTTCACTCATGGTTTCATTTATAAACAGACTCATTCTGGACAGTTTATCAACATTAAAACCAACTCTGTTATTTTTACAAAGTGAAAATATTGCACTTTTAAAGTATTGCGTTTGAGTGTTGAACCGACACAAGTGCCAAGAGGCATTATGGGAAATCAGTCTCCTCTCACCCCCCCCCCCCCCCCCCATCAAAATGCATAGAACACTGCCATCTGGATGGAGTGTGAATAGCGGCCAACATGTGATTGGTGATCAACATGCTGAGTCACGCTTAATCAGAATTTTCAGTTTTGCAAATGCCTTTTTTTTTAGGCAGGTTATATTTTGCTGGATACGGCAAACATGCACCTAGCGATATTTGACCGATCTCCTCGCTGATTGGCCAGTTCACATGACATGTTAGAGTTTATTTTAACATGGCAACGCCCTCGGCAAAGTTGAACGATATTTCACCATACGCGGCACCGGCAAAATGGCGGGTTGCGCTGTTTTGCCAGCTGTCTAAGTTTATTCACAACAGAACGGCCGCGATCGGGTGGGAACTTAAAGGCGATCAGAGTTTAAGATCTCCTTATTTCACATTCATGATAGTAGCTCAATATTGGTGATTTTCATTATTGAAAATTGGCATATTTTACCATTCACTATTTTCAGGGGTGGACTGATCAAAGGCTTTGCAGACATGACAATAACAGAGAAAAAACAGGATAAACACACGTGCCGACGTGGACTTCTGTATTTTCGATTTTATTCTGTCTTGAAATTGCAGGATTTGTTTATCATCCCCGCCCTACACAGAAAATTACCAAGACTGCAAAAATTACTTCCACCGTGGCCGAAATTATTTCCACCGCTGCGTAATTTTGGACGCAGCGGTGGAAATAATTTCAGGCACGGTGGTAATAATTTTCGCCACACTGTGGAATTAATTTCTGGCATGGCTATGCCATGTTTTTGAGCTGCTTTTAGCATCCAAGAATCCCTCGAGCTGCTTTTAGCATCTGAGAATCCCTCTGGCAAAAGGTGATTTTCTGTTCCGATTCAAACGACTTTATGGCAACCAAAACGGCATTTAAAGATGAAAAATTAGCACCAACACTCAATGCCATGGGCGCCACTGCCATGTTGAAATACCCTCTAAGATGACGTCATTTGACCTAGCCAATCAGCGAGGAGATCCGGTCAAATATCGCTAGGTGCATGTTTGCTGTATCTGGCAAAATATACACTACGTTTTTTTTTTTTTTTAACAAATGGAAAAAAATGACATGTCCAAATACACATCTATTTGTCAACAACAACACGCAAGTTACAAATCGGAAATTTGTGTTTGTGGATCACAAAACACGTGCAAATCAAGGATTATTTGTAGATCACCCTCTGTGCATTTGCAGGTATTAATGAGATAAATTTAACTCCATAAATAAGTGTCTTTTCACTTTAAAAAAGTAAAGGTTAACTATGCCAGCAAAGAAATGTTAAAGAAATGTTAGCGGACTGATAATTAGCGGAACTAAATTTAGCGGAAGCTAATTAATCCGCTGATGGTTTTCAAGGTTATCTGAAAAGATAATCCTCTAATGAAAAAGTCAGCTTCGCTAATTAACGGTTAACAGATTAGCGGAACTGTGCCCACCACTGGTTTCTGAGCACGACTACTAAAAACCTAAAGAACCACCATATTTAAAATGATGGTAAAAAGCTTGAAATGGTGAGTTGCACAAAGTTGTAAAGACAATTTAACAAAAAGTGTTTAAACATTGCAACCAGCAAACAAATGATTCAAGTGTGTGTGTGTGTGTGTGTGTGTGTGTATATGAGAGAGAGACACGTATGTAATGTGTGTTATGCAGTCGAGATGCTGAGATATAAAGAGGTTTTTATGCTGTGCTGAATTCTGCAGCAGTCCTGTTGTGTTGTTTCTTTCAGTCTCACTGAATTATTCTCGTTTCTTGTGTACGTGTCTCACTCATTGGCTCTTGCAATCTCACACTCTTGCAGACATAAGTCACACAGGATCTGGCAGAAAACACACTGATATGACTCACCGCCTGCCGTGAGCTGGTTTCTCCTACTCGTCACTGACACACACATACACTTCTTAATCATGCTACTGACTTCCTAAATTGCTTTAAACCTTCTTGAATGATTTCAGAGGCTGAGAAAATGAAATATGAGGAATTATTCATTCATTTTCCAAATTTGTAGTGTTTTTTTCCCATTGCAGGCAGCAGGTAGTTTTAGTTGAGACTAACAAGCGTGATGCCACATCACCATAGGACCACACTAGTCACCATGAAGATGAATGTTTGCAGACTGTAACGTCTTACCTGGGATGGAGTGAGCAAATGAGAATTCAGTGTCAAGGAGGCTTTGATACGCGTCAAGTCTGGGAGCATGACTGGTGCTGCACACTGTTTCATCCACCACATGAAAGAACCACACTGAGTCTCAACCACCAAGCACCTCAACGGTCCATGTGCACCTCTCGAAATTAACAATTATTTGGGAGATATGTAGGATACGTATGTAATGGAAGTGTGCAGTGTGGCCATGGTGATGTTGCAGATGTTCCCTCATAATGCAAATATAATGATTCTAAGTAACACTTCATATGAGACAAAGTTCTTCCAGTGGTACCCAAAGAGACCTTGGAGAGACGTCGTACCAAATGCATCCTGTCATCACCTTAGCCAAATCTCACTAACATACAGTAGGACAAGAACCACTGGAATGCTGAAGGATTAGACCCTCGTTCTCCTTCAAAGCTATCAGAATCCCGAAGTATCAACTCTGTAGACTTTGTCCAGGCGTCTCAACCTCATAGACCCACAGACATAAAGGGCACTGCCAACTCAACCCATTTGAAACCATCACATACAGATATACTGCTGAAGGCTGTGTCTGGGACATTACTGAAAACCTACATTTTAGTCTTTATTCGGGACCTGAACCCAGACACCAACTATACTCAGCCTCACAGGTGTTGCAGTTGACAGAGGAGAAAGTATAATTTGATCCCCTTTGACCTTCTTTTTCTTCACTGCTACAAATTAGAAAGTACACATGCTGCACATTTTAATTTCTTCATTGTAGAAGATCTAAGAATGTGATAGAGAAAGCCATATAGCATAAGTTTCTAAAAAATGGGTGTTCCTCAGGGCAATGGGTTTAGCCCACTACATCAGTGACTACCATGCCTAACTTCATGAAAATACACTCAAAATGAAACTTGTTTGACATGTTAATGACCTGGTGAAAATTGTGGTCTTAAAATGTTTCTGTACTATTACAGCAAAGTTTGGTTTAAACATTTTGCCTGTTTATGGAGCCTAGTTGGGATTTCATGAAGGGTGGCTGTTGCTATCTTTGTTTTATTTTGTTGACAATATTAATTTATTGTGCCTGAATGCAAGAATTTGTTTGCTTGGTACTTAATATCCCCATTAATCATAATAATACTCATCACTCATCTTCAAGGATCGAGTCGCGAGGGTAGTAACAGGTCCAGCAGGGGACTCCAAACTTCCCTTTCCCGGGCCACATTATCCACCTGTGACTGGAGGATCCTGAGGTGTGCTCAGGTCAGTGTGGAGATATCATTTCTCCACCTAGTATTGGGTCTCCTCCCAGCTGGACATGCCTGGAACACCTCCCTAGGGAGGCGCCCAGGGGGCATCCTTACCAGATGCCCGAACCACCTCAGCTGGCTCCTTTCAACATGAAGGAGCAGGGGTTCTACTCTGAGCTCCCCACAGATGACCCACCAGCCACCCTCCTGAGGAAGCCCATTTTGGCTGCTTGTAACTGATTTAGTTCTTTCGGTCCTGACCCGACCATGAGGGTTGGGTGAGAGTAGGAACGAAGACTGACCAATAGATCGAGAGCTTCACCTTTTGGCTCAGCTCCCTTTTCATCACAACAGTACGGTAGATCAAATGCAATACCATCCCTGCTGTGCCGATCCCCAATCTCACACTCTGTTGTCCCCTCACTCATGAACAAGACCCGAGGTACTTCACTTGGGGCAAGACCTCATTCCCTGCCCGGAGTAGGCAAGCCATTGGTTTCCTGCTGACAACCATGGCCACAGATGTAGAGGTGCTGATCCTCATCCCAGCTGCTTCACACTCAGCTGTGAACCGATCCAGTGAATGTTGGAGGTCACAGGCTGATGAAGCCAACATGACCACATCATCTGCGAAAAGCAGTGATGAGACCCTGAACCCACCAAACTGGAAACCCTCCTCCCCATTATTATTGTTGTTGTTAATAATAATAATAATAATTACTATTATTGATAATAATGGCCATTATTAACCATTATTAACCATTATTACAGTGATCAGCATGTCCGTCCGTTTTCGCTTGTTAGCGTGATATGTCAAGAACCAGTTGACCAGTTTCCTTCATATTTAGTATAAGGGTGTACTTGAGTGATCCCCTGCCACCAGTCGATTGCAGTAACCTGGGGCTCAATTTCAAGGTCATAGTGAGATATTCAAGACATTGCCATTGCCACCACGGTTAGCGTGATACTCAAGAACCACTTGATCAATTTCATTCATATTTAGCACAAGGGGTGTACTTGGGTGATTCCCCGACACCATTCGATTATGGATTCGTAGGGACCGGGGGATGTTCCATCTCCGGATGACTTGTTTTCACACAGTAGCATTGGCTTCCTGGAAGTTATGAAATTTGAGAGATACTAAATGCTTGTGCAATCTTTTCAGGAATTCAGAGAAACAATGTGCGTTCTTGAATCTGCTGCTCTGCTTCAATTTGGACATTTTTCCTGTTGCAAAATTCAGACCTTTGAGTCACTTTATACACAAATCTGCTGCATTCTGATCTCCAACGAGTATTTGTGTGCCTGCTTGTAGTCTGCTGGTCACATTTTGTAACACCATTAAAAATCAGCTGACTGGGCAGTATCACACAATGGCCTATTGGATGTCTGTGAATAATGTTAATAAATTTCAAGAATGTGCTGAGCGGAGGCAGCATATAAAGCACACTGTGTCCTTCATATGTTTGGGCAATAAACTGATGCAGTAAAAAACATTTAAGGTGAGGTACATCTGGCATTTATAACGGGTATAATCTCAGTTATGCACTTAAAAGTACAACATCAACTGCTGAGTTTTTACACTTTCTGAAAATAAACCTTTTCCCATGCTAACTGTTGTCAGTGGTTCCAATAAAATAATAAAATTTGGTGGCAGAGACAGATGAGTGAATGTGATAGAAAGAAAAGAAAAGCAGGCGCTCCCCAGCCAGAGAAAAGGAAAATCACGTTAGTCACTCTTATGCACAGATGTGGAACAGGAGGTCGGACCGTGGATCCAGATGGCAGAACAAAGCCGGAAGACAGTTTTAATGAGCAGAGTTAATTACCACAACACTGTCCTAGCTGTCCACTCCCAGTGGAGTATTTGCAATTAACAAGGTATACAGCAGGAAGTAAGGACAGGAAACCCCCACCAACACACACACAAACGCACAAAGTCGCAAACAAATCCACCCTGTGTGATTTTGAGTGCCACATAGTGCGACTGCCCCCTTATTTCCTGCAGTTTGCATTTTAAAGACAAGATGTTTTTCCTGCTCGTAACATCACTTCCAAAGAACTTTTTTCCAGTGAAGAAAAAGTAGGTGAATCCTTCTCAAACAGGATGTGATACCACGATCTAAAGTGAAAAGCTTCATCTCCAAATAGAGAAAATTGTTGATCAGACCAAAATTCTCCCAAGAGCTCAGCGATGATTCATCCACAGAGATAAGAAGAAGAAGACTTAACATTATATTTCTATACAGTCAGGAAGTCTGGCCAAAAAAAAAAAAAAAAAAATATCCACAAGACCAGTTCCACCACTAAGAGGAACGTAACAGACCAGAGCCAGAATGGACCCTATGTGTGTGTATAAATTAATTTCTGAAAATTGATACTTGTCCAAAAGTATCATGAGGCTAACAGGATCCAATCCACAATGGGCTGAAGCCAAATGGGCCCAGTTAAAATTGTAATGGATAAGCAGAGAGCCACACTCATGAGCACCGAGGATTAAAGGAGCAGTAAACAGCTACAACACAGAGTTCAACTCCTACATTAACTCATCAACTTTACAAATACAAATGAGAAAGAGAGCACATGATCCCATACGACGAAGAAGCCAAATTTTAAAATGGGACCTGAAGAGTGAATTTGTATTTCAGCACTTCAAAGTGCAATTTAAAACCAAATCAAAAATTTTAAAGTGGAAAACATAAGGAACAATCCACATGAGGATGCTCAGTGGATTTTTGTGACACAACCTGACGTTTAGAGAAAAATGTGAGGTCCTTAAGCTGCATTTAGATCACTTGTTTGTTTGCTCTACTGTACTATTCAGATGAAATTTTATGTAATCACCACCTACGAGGTCTATTAGAAAAGTATCCGACCTTATTATTTTTTTCAAAAACCATATGGATTTGAATCACATGTGATTACATCAGACATGCTTGAACCCTCGTGGGAATGCGAGAGTTTTTTCACGCCTGTCGGTTACGTCATTTGCCTGTGGGCAGTCTTTGAGTGAGGAGTCGCCCACCCTCTCATCGATTTTTTCATTGTTTAGGAATGGCTCAGAGACTGCTGCTTTGTTTGATCAAAAGTTTTCTCAAAACTGTAAGGCACAACTGAGTGGACACCATTCGATAAAATCAGCTGGTTTTCTGTAAAAATTTTAAAGGCTGATGAGAGATTTTGGTCTGGTAGTGTCGCCGTAAGGACGACCCACGGCGCCTGACGGCGATCTGCACTTCGAGGCGGCAGCGTCTCGCCGTTTCAAGTTGAAAACTTCCACATTTCAGGCTCTGTTGACCCAGTAAGTCGTCAGAGAACAGAGAACTTTCAGAAGAAGTCGGCATGAGGAGTTTATTCGGACAATCCATTGTTAACGGACATTTTGTAATGAAAGAACGTGCGGGCAGAGTCGCATATCGGGCCGGACCCGACCGCGGGGGGTCGCGATAGAAAAACACCTCCGTTGGAAACCTTAATGGGCAAGTTGGAACATGCCCAAGCTGTTAAACAATTTCTCAGTTACTCACTTGTTGAAAGCCATCAAAAGCCGCCTGAATTTTACAAATGGTTTTCAACACGGAGGTGTTTTTCCTGTTGCGGCGCACACAGATTTGCCAAGTCGTCATGGAAACGACTCGGTGAATTTGCGCGCACGTCTTTCATTAAAAAATGTCCTTCAACAGTGGAATGTCCGCATAAAGTCCTCATGCCGGCCTCTTCTGAATCTTCTCTGTTCTCTCACGATGTCCTGGGTGAATTAAGCCTTAAATTAGGATGTTTTCAGGTCGAAACAGGCCAACGACGGCGCCTGGAAGCGCTGCACGACGTCCCGCTCCATGGGAAGTCCTTACACCGACAGAAACACCCCATAATCTCTCATCAGCCGTTAAACTTTTCACCGAAAACCAGCTTAATTTCTCGAATAGTGTCCTCTCGGATATTCCTCACAGGTCCAGAAAAAATTTTGATAAAGCAACGCGCGCCGTCTCGAGCAGCGTGTGAAACAAAGGAATTCAGCCGAGAGGGCGGGACCACATCTCATTCAAGGCCTGCCCACAGGGAAATGACGTCACCAACACGCGTGAAAAAACTCACGCATGCGCACGAGGGTTCAAGCATGATTGGTGTAATCGCACGTCATTCAAATCCATATAGTTTTTGAAAAAATAAAAAGGTCGGTTTATTATCTAATAGACCTCGTATGCAACCATCTAAAACCACTTATTTTGATCCAGTTTGATTCAAAACTGTGGACCCCAGGACTCCATTTTGATAAAATAGTATCTGGTTAGACTCCATCGCAAAATTGTGAGCTTTGTGTCTGTTTTTATTCAGACTCTAGTCTTCATTCAGGATATTTTCATTAGAGGAACTGCAGAAAGTAGGTCTTGAATTTTTTGAATCAAAAAGCCAGATTTGTAAAAAGAAAAAAAATTGCGAACAATTAAATGTGGTTCATCAGGCAGATGCTCAAGTATTTTTTTCAAAATGGTTCTAAAGTGGCCTGATCTAGTTGTATTACAGTTATCTGCAAGAATGACTTAGAAGAAGAAGAAGAAAAAAAAAAAACAGTATTAAAAACAAGAAGTTCTGGTGGGATGTGCGTGGACCTCAGTGTACAGATAGTAAGTTTCATGAGGTGTTAAAAATATAAAAGATGACAAAATAAATACATGATGGGTTGCCAATGATGTGCTTTTATGCTAATTATTTAAAACTAAAAGCTCTTTTTAAAACTATGGTGTCTTATAATCAGAACATATGTTTACATATAAAAGATCCATATGTGAATACGGGATTGTGTGAAAGGTCTAATTTGGATATTACTGTTGGAGAAAATCTCAGAGCACGCTGCCAAAGGTAAGTGTGTGATCATGTATTGAAATAAAGTGTTCTAGATCTCATAAAAGAATCTCGATGGAAAAAGTCCCAATGTGCTTGTTAAAGTGATGAACCAGCCAACAGACACCCAGGAAGAGGGCGGGTCTGTCTGTAGCATATGATATATCTCTGTCATGTCATAATGCAGGTGGGGGGGTGGAGGAATTAACTCTTCTATGATCCAAAAAGTCTCTGTAAAATATTGATTTTTGGCTTCATATTTCATGTTTTTTGACACCTGATAACCTTTATGACATAACACGACCCCTTTAAATCAAATAAGAACAGATGTAAGTGCTTCCTTTAGCGTCAAGAGAATCATGAGCCGGGCACTTCTCAAACCGGAGGGGCTATTTCAAGCCGAGCTGTCATCCTTCTATTATCGTTTGGAAATGTAAGTGTTGTTCCGTGATGCTGCAATTGATGACTGTTTTCTGAGAGCGAGTGGAAGAGGAGGTGGAGGATGACAAGTGGATGACAAGGGAGAAAAAGCATCTCTCCAAACTCCTCCTCTGGACTGGAGCTGTTAATTTAAACATCCGAGAACAAGACTTAACCCGTTTTAACTGCCGGGGTAACGTCTCTTTAGTGACGTCCTCCAGGCTTTGTGTTATTTCTGAATCACGGGGAAAAGGAGACCAAAGGAAACAAGCGAGGACATTAAAATCATTCAATCTGAAGACCTGACTGATGTTATTCCTGATGTTCATTTATGCTTCAGTGTTGGTTCTGCGACACAGACCTTTATCGTACTGGCATCAGTACTGAAAGTGTTCTCGTGAACTCGTTCAGGCATTGTGAAAAGGGTTTGGTCACTTTGTGAGTATGATGCTTATTGCAGTTTATGTTTTGTGGTCAACAGGTTGAGACAAAATTTAATAAAAAAAACTCTACAAATCGTGTTTGTTATCAGCGTTCTCAGATATGGACATGGCCGTTGGAAGCGTATTTGGGTTGGGGGTGCAGGTGTTGCCAACTGAGCGGTCCCCCCCAAAAATCAGTCCCCCCGATGACGTGGTTCACGGATTATGACCTCATTTCTGCTTCAAACTGCACACCAGTCATCATCTATCTAAAAAAGCCCTCCGTAAAGCTAGGACATCTTTCTACTCATCACTAATTGAAGAAAATAAGAACAACCCCAGGTTTCTTTTCAGCACTGTAGCCAGGCTGACAAAGAGTCAGAGCTCTATTGAGCTGAGTATTCCATTAACTTTAACTAGTAATGACTTCATGACTTTCTTTGCTAACAAAATTTTAACTATTAGAGAAAAAATTACTCATAACCATCCCAAAGACGTATCGTTATCTTTGGCTGCTTTCAGTGATGCCGGTATTTGGTTAGACTCTTTCTCTCCGATTGTTCTGTCTGAGTTATTTTCATTAGTTACTTCATCCAAACCATCAACATGTTTATTAGACCCCATTCCTACCAGGCTGCTCAAGGAAGCCCTACCATTATTTAATGCTTCGATCTTAAATATGATCAATCTATCTTTGTTAGTTGGCTATGTACCACAGGCTTTTAAGGTGGCAGTAATTAAACCATTACTTAAAAAGCCATCACTTGACCCAGCTATCTTAGCTAATTATAGGCCAATCTCCAACCTTCCTTTTCTCTCAAAAATTCTTGAAAGGGTAGTTGTAAAACAGCTAACTGATCATCTGCAGAGGAATGGTCTATTTGAAGAGTTTCAGTCAGGTTTTAGAATTCATCATAGTACAGAAACAGCATTAGTGAAGGTTACAAATGATCTTCTTATGGCCTCGGACAGTGGACTCATCTCTGTGCTTGTTCTGTTAGACCTCAGTGCTGCTTTTGATACTGTTGACCATAAAATTTTATTACAGAGATTAGAGCATGCCATAGGTATTAAAGGCACTGCGCTGCGGTGGTTTGAATCATATTTGTCTAATAGATTACAATTTGTTCATGTAAATGGGGAATCTTCTTCACAGACTAAAGTTAATTATGGAGTTCCACAAGGTTCTGTGCTAGGACCAATTTTATTCACTTTATATATGCTTCCCTTAGGCAGTATTATTAGACGGTATTGCTTAAATTTTCATTGTTACGCAGATGATACCCAGCTTTATCTATCCATGAAGCCAGAGGACACACACCAATTAGCTAAACTGCAGGATTGTCTTACAGACATAAAGACATGGATGACCTCTAATTTCCTGCTTTTAAACTCAGATAAAACTGAAGTTATTGTACTTGGCCCCACAAATCTTAGAAACATGGTGTCTAACCAGATCCTTACTCTGGATGGCATTACCCTGACCTCTAGTAATACTGTGAGAAATCTTGGAGTCATTTTTGATCAGGATATGTCATTCAAAGCGCATATTAAACAAATATGTAGGACTGCTTTTTTGCATTTACGCAATATCTCTAAAATCAGAAAGGTCTTGTCTCAGAGTGATGCTGAAAAACTAATTCATGCATTTATTTCCTCTAGGCTGGACTATTGTAATTCATTATTATCAGGTTGTCCTAAAAGTTCCCTAAAAAGCCTTCAGTTAATTCAAAATGCTGCAGCTAGAGTGCTGACGGGGACTAGAAGGAGAGAGCATATCTCACCCATATTGGCCTCTCTTCATTGGCTTCCTGTTAATTCTAGAATAGAATTTAAAATTCTTCTTCTTACTTATAAGGTTTTGAATAATCAGGTCCCATCTTATCTTAGGGACCTCGTAGTACCATATCACCCCAATAGAGCGCTTCGCTCTCAGACTGCAGGCTTACTTGTAGTTCCTAGGGTTTGTAAGAGTAGAATGGGAGGCAGAGCCTTCAGCTTTCAGGCTCCTCTCCTGTGGAACCAGCTCCCAATTCAGATCAGGGAGACAGACACCCTCTCTACTTTTAAGATTAGGCTTAAAACTTTCCTTTTCGCTAAAGCTTATAGTTAGGGCTGGATCAGGTGACCCTGAACCATCCCTTAGTTATGCTGCTATAGACGTAGACTGCTGGGGGGTTCCCATGATGCACTGTTTCTTTCTCTTTTTGCTCTGTATGCACCACTCTGCATTTAATCATTAGTGATCGATCTCTGCTCCCCTCCACAGCATGTCTTTTTCCTGGTTCTCTCCCTCAGCCCCAACCAGTCCCAGCAGAAGACTGCCCCTCCCTGAGCCTGGTTCTGCTGGAGGTTTCTTCCTGTTAAAAGGGAGTTTTTCCTTCCCACTGTAGCCAAGTGCTTGCTCACAGGGGGTCGTTTTGACCGTTGGGGTTTTACATCATTATTGTATGGCCTTGCCTTACAATATAAAGCGCCTTGGGGCAACTGTTTGTTGTGATTTGGCGCTATATAAAAAAAAAATTGATTGATTGAAATTGATCTATCTCAGCAACAGATATCTGAAGTTTTTGTACAACAATCATTTCCACATAAATTCAGCATTATTTCATCATAAAAGGCAGAGGAATCGATCAGAGCACTGCAGCTAAATGAGCTGCTAGCTGATGCATTCACTGCGTGTCAGACATTTGAAAGCGTCACGGCGTTTCACCGAGTTTCTGCTTAAAACTGACTTTAGAATGATTTAAGAGGTTTTTACCTTTATCGTTAATAATCTCATTAATCCATTTGATTGCTTTGGGCGAAGAGACTCCGTCTCAGATGTGCTGCTGTGGTCCAAAATGACGCATGCGCAGATGCAAAAGGTGGACCAACATCGATGTGGGGTGTCCCACTTAGCTGAGAACACAATCAAGAAAGACTACACACAATATTTAAACAAGAGCAATTACTCAATCACTCTCATTTATCTATTATGGATTTACCTACAGCACCAAAATTGGATGGAGGTTCCAAGTAAGGTTCCATATAAGTGAAAATAGCCTGTTTGTCTATTTTCCAGTTATCAGTCGGCCAGCCAATTGTAACCCCCATTACAAATATGGTATGAATAAATACATAATTAAAATGTGCACTAAAACAGTTAAATCTACAAGATACATAAATAAATAGTGACTGCATAAATAATTCATGTTATTATTTTATTTAAAAAAGAAATAGTAAAAAGAGAAACGTTAACCCAGAGCATGCCCCTCCTCCACTTGCCGTGGCCCAGTGCACCCGCTAGAGGTGAGCGATACCGGGAATTTTGGTATTGATCCGACACCAAGTAAATACAGGCCCAGTATCGCCGATATCGATGCCGATACCGATACTTTTTCATATTTACGCTTCATAGATCCAAAGGATCCAAAAGACCTAGAATAGAATTTCACCAAACATTGTATGTGACAGCAAAACACTTTATTATCACAATCAACATTTTTGTTTACAAAAATATCACTCAACACAGCTTAAAACAAAATCTCCTGAGGTAGAGGGCTGACAAACCACAATACAAGGGTTGCGCTGCTCCGTGTTTGACACAGCGCAGCGCTGCTCTTGCAGACAGAGAGTAGACTTTGATGAATCTGCGTGCGCAGCAGTCAGTGCGTGCGGGAGAGAAAAAAAAATCTCGAGTATCGATCTTTTTACACGAGGATCATTCAATATCAATACCAGTGTTGGTATCAATATTATTGATATTACGATCGATCCGCCCACCTCTATCACCCGCAGCCAGCAGGGTGACACAGAGTAGAGCAGCAGTTTGCTATCAAAAACACTCAGAAAGCTACTAAAGTTTGGTGAAAACGTAAAACCTGGCCTGTACGGAGGAGGAGTGCGCTCTGGTTTTTAAGTACGGTAGTCTTCCGGAGGCAATTTGCAGTGTCGCTGTACTGGTTACAAAGAGACACTTAAACCTCCATCTGAGACTGAGGAGAGCAGAGAAACGGCCAGGTTTCTTAAGCCACCCAAGAACCACCCCATTCCCTAGACTTGGACTCGGACCTGAGCTGACGAGCAAGGTACGCCACCCAACAGACAAATCCATGGATCAATCAACAGAGCTGCACAAGGCGCACGTGCTGCCTGTTGAGCATCAGAACCTTACTCATTACCGGACAAAGGTTTGGGTAGAAACAAAAGGATTCTGCACTGGATTACAGAACATTTAAAGAGACAAGTGAGACTTTGCAAGCTTTGGGACATTTAGGAAAACTATTTATTTGATTTTGTTCTGCATTAACTACTGTCATTTGAATGTTTCTTGATGAATTGTTTTTGTGTACTTTTAAGGGTACATACAGTGTCATTACAAAGTGACAAATACTGTTATGAAATTGATACAATCAAATAGTGCAAACCTAAAACAAAGCTTAAATGTAAATTAAAGCAACATAAAATAGGTTTAACCTGCAAAAACATGAAATAAAATGACCATGAAAGCTAAACAGCTTTGACTGAAACAAGAAAAAGAAACAAAATAAAACCTTAACAGAACTTTATTTCAGATAGTGAGGTTAAAAAAAAGGTGGTTTATAAAGGAAAACTTTTCATTTTAAGTTACTATTAATTGTGTGTCTGTCATTGTTTGTATTAAATTTTGCCAGCTTTTCTATTTAAAAGTTTCTGTCTTTGGCTCTGTCTTTGAATTGCACAGCACTCCATTACAAATCTAGAACTGGTCCTAACCCATTCCCTAACAGCATAGGTGTTACATAAATGTTCTGTGAAAAGTATATGAAAAAGAATTCAGAAACCAAAGAAGTTGGAAAAAAAAAAACTAACACCATAAAAAAAAAAAAACTTTGAATCACGTGCATGAACTATAAATACAGTACATACTCCTGACATTTGATCATATCTAATTTAGCTTATGAAAAGACACTTCTAACAGGACTTTGACCTTGAAATTTTTTTCCAAGGTAAAATTTTGTGAAATTAGAAACTAGTGTTGGAGGAGATTTGCACTCAAAAGTTCAATGCTCTAGCTTATTTTATGTTCCTTATGTGGCATGGGGTGCTGTGATATCTGCTTCTCCTTTAGGGGGCGCTGCAGCAGCCCCACAGCTGTGGATATGGTTCAACAGTAACAGGCTTGTTTCCTCAGCTTCATCCAAACTCATGACGTACGAGTTACGAGGACAGACCAGGTTCCATCACGTGTTCCTTCTGGTCACAGGCCTCAATTTAAAAACCTCCCGTCCCTAATAAAGTTTAATCAGATGTCTCCCACGAAAGAGCTGATATGAACACGCAGCGTTTGCACAATTCATGTTTTGTATAAAATCTGCTCTCTGAGAAACAAAACAAAAATGTTGGGATACGACTAAGAACACAGCCGGTGTGTGGGCTCTGACCTCGTCGCTGCTCACAGCACACAGATATTGGGGATTGGCGGTCACTTTTATTTTTTTAAACGATCACATTTGCAGTTGGATGATGGGATTAGAGCGCCACATGGATCGGAGCGGATTACAGAAACAGGAGCAGCACACGGGTTTTTATACACTTTGTCATGCATCATTTTTGCTGCAAGTCATGAACGGCTGTCAATCATGTCGTGTTTTTAGAATGACTCTCGTGAAACAGTATATTTGCTTTCATGACACAGTTGTATTTGTTTTATGATAACGGCCAACGAGTACAAAAACCACATCAAGGCAGATGGTATTTGCTTTGCCCAAGAACTTTAACACAGAAGTCAGCAGCATACTTTAGAAAGGTCTGTTCAGTCACCGCCTGACCAAATCCAACCAGCTCGTTAGATCAACTGATGGGGGGGGGGTATGAAGCTTCTGGAGGACATATTCTGCAGTTTTCTCATCATTGTGATCTTTTTCCCCCGTTGTTATCTCATTTGCAGAGAATGTGTAGAGGTGGCGGAAAAGAGGTTAGATGCACTTTTTCTCAGTGCGGAAGGTTTCCGGTACAAACCCCACGCCTCTCCATTCTCTAATATGGAGTTGCATCAGGAAGGCCATCCAGTGTAAAACTTGTGCCAAATCAACATGCGGATCCAACTTTGATCTGCTGTGGTGACCCTGAGTGAAAACAGCGGATAAGCTGAATGGCCTTACTGTTTTCTCATAGGCATCTGCAGAAGAAATACTTAAAGTTAAGTTCTAGAAGAACTGGTGTACTCAAGTACATACACTAGAAAGTTACTGTTTTTTGGAGTTTCCGTCCCCATTTTTGACACTGGATCCTCTGTGGCAGCCTGACCAGTCTATGGTAGTCCTCTGCCTTAAGTCTGTGGACATGACTGAAGAATGAAAGAAGACGCTACCTGAAACGGGTTTTGAACTGCAGAGAAGAAGACACTTGTTGGCGTGTTTTCATTTTTTCACTCGGGTGCAGCCACGAAATACCACATGCAACCAAAGGATGCACGGTGATAATAGTGCTGAACAGAGATGTTGGCATCAAGTGACCACAATGAAGTAGCAGATGTGCAGAATGTCAGGTCATAGGTACATCAAGTTTTGCCTAACAGGTTTTTTAGCTATTGGCACATTTTTAGTGGAGTTTTCAGGTGGGCAGTCCAGTTACAGACATTCTCACAACATCAAAAACTCATACGTTGAAAAGTGTAACAGGCATACCCTTGTACTTGTGCAATGTGGGTACAAGTATGTCTAGGCCATTTCCCTGTAAGACTAGTTTTATTAGGAAAAAGTCAAAAGTGTTCTTTGTTAGACAAACTTCCATTAGAAGTAGGGAATCACTGAGGAACTCAAGCAGTCCATCCCCACCTCTTGAAAGAAACAATCTGTCACAGGTGAAATGTGAACATCCCCTGGCCTTCTCCTGCCACTGGTGTCTTTACTGCAAAGGTACTTGTGTGCTGGATCATACCCAGAGAAACATACCACCACTACCAAAGTGTCGTAGCTGACTTTCCCTCACAATGCAAGTCATACTTCTCATCACCCCAAGGTCATACCAGTAGTACCCAAGGATCCTCCAAAGAGACCTAATACCAAAAAACCTCAGGTCATTGGCTCAGATCCCAGTCACACAACTATACAGTAAGACAGAAAGCACCAGGGCCCTAAAGACTTGGACCGTCGTTCTCCTGCAAAGATATTGGTCTCACCAAACACCTCTGTCCAACAACCCCATGACGCCATAAGATTTTGCCTGGCAGTTCGATTTCAAAGGCAGAGGATCCAGAAACATGAACGTCACTACATGTTCACCACATAGCAACACTTCTGATGTCAGGAAGTCATTGAAAGCCTGGATCTTAGTCGTGATCCAGCACAATTACTAACCCAGATGCTCCTGATTCCTCACACCACTTCTAGGATTCTGCAAGTGTAAGCATGGTCAGTAGGTGGTGCTGTTCAGGGATTTTGGCATTCCTCCAAGGACTTAATGGAGAACTGAAAACCCTTTAACAGCATTTCTAATAATAAATAAATAAGCAGTTCTGGCAATCAGCCTTTCTGCAGCACCAGCATTTAAAACCCTGTAGCCTAAAAGAACAGGTGACTGAAATGAGCGAGTTCAGTGTGAGCAAGTCAACAGAGAGATGATTCATGTGGCCACATGCAGCACATCTGCTACAGTAAATGGAAAATCCCAGATTAAAAATGAGTGACCTCCACACCTACGACACACCTATTTTTGTGATCCCCGTCCCCCTGCACTGAAATCTGTCACGACTCCTGCTCACACACCCCCACCCTCCAACTCAACCAATATACGTTTAAACACATTTATTCAAATGAAGGCTAAAAGAAATCACTCACTCATCTTCAACCACTTATCTGGAATCGGGTCGTGGGGGCAACAGCTCCAGCAGGGGACCCCAAACTTCCCTTTCCTGGGCCACATTGACCACCTCTGACTGGCAGATACTGAGGCGTTCCCAGGCCAGTGTGGAGATATAATCTCTCCACCTCGTCCTGGGCTTTCCCCGGGGTCTCCTCCCAGAAGGACGTGCCTGGTACACCTCCCAAGGGAGGCGTCCAGGGGGCATCCTTACCAGATGCCCAAACCACCTCAACTGACTCCTTTCAATGTGAAGGAGCAGCAGCTGTCTCTGAGGTCCCCACGGATGACCAAGCTTCTCACCTTATCTCTAAGGGAGACACCAGCCACCCTCCTGTGGAAGCCCATTTCGGCCGCTTGTACCCGCGATCTAGTTCTTTCGGTCATGACCCAACCCTCATGACCATATGTGAGAGTAGGAACAAAGATTGACCAGTAGATCGAGAGCTTCGCCTTTTGGCTCAGCTCCCTTTTCGTCACAACAGTATGATAAAGCGAATGCAACATCATCCCTGCTGCACCGATTCCCCGGCCAATCTCACGCTCCATTGTCCCCTCACTCGTGAACAAGACCCCGAGGTACTTCTTCACTTGGGACAAGACTGCATTCCCTACCTGAGGGCATGATGCAAGAATTGTGTGCAAACTGTGTAATGTCTTCCCTGTTGCCAATGCCTCGTACACCTGTTGCTACAACTATTTGCGCACACAAGCGCAGGAAAGAGAGTGTGTGCTGTGCAAACCAATTGCACCCTCTCACGCTAGGTGCCGGCCAAATTCCAGTTGACATGCACGAACATCTAACACCGCTCGCATTGCACTTAGAAAATGTGTAGCCAGTTGCACTCTTGGCATGACAACAGACTGCAGACAAACACTGTCTTACTACTGTGAAATTTGTCTTAAGTTCCACACGAGTGTGACTTTGCAAACACACACACTGACATGCAGGTGTGTGCGCTCCACTCACAGGAGACGTGGCTTCCAACAGAAGCAGCTGTGGTGATCTGTCATTCTGGACATTCCAGCTACACAACACCTACTGTGTTTGGACAGTTATGGACTAACAACTGTCCACTGTGAGGCGCGTGTGTCTGATTGCTGTATTTATGTGGACATAAAAACATATATCGCCGTGGTGGCGACAAGCTGCAGCAAGTGAGCGCAGGCATGGAGCAGACACTGACAGTCCCCCAGGTTTAAACGGGCCGTCAGATCAGAACACGCAGCGGGCGATCTGATTGTCATGTCACCCACGTGAGCTCTGTTCCACATGACACAGTGTCTGTGCTGCGGCGCGCTGTCCACAAGATAAGAGTGTCGGGCAGAACACACGCGGCCAACTGGACGCACCTGACCAGATGTGAAAATAAGAGCACACTGCTTCTCATTCATGTCATTTCATGACTGTATGTCTGTGACCATGGGTCATCACCAGAGGAACAGACGGATCATATTTGTATTGCTCGCTTGATAAATGTGGTGTTTTTATATGGTGTGAGATTTTAATTTTTTTTTTTTGTAATACTTCCATGTCCTTCCTGATAGGCGGCAGCTTCCCACAGCTTTCAAAGAACAGCTCTGTAGCTCAGTGATAAAGGCTCTGACTGAGAATCAGAGGTTTTGAAAGGCGCAAGTTCGCATCACAGGTAGTGTGTTTTTTCCTTCTTTTTATTTTTTATTTTTTTAATTATTCCACATAAGCAGTGAGATGTGGTCCCACAGGTACCGGCTAGTTTTTACTTTTTATTTATTCCACATAAGCGGCGCAATGTGGTTCCACATGTACCAGCTGGTTTTTATTTCTACCACATAAGCAGCGCCATGTGCTGCACCTGGCACTGTTCCTGCTCAATGGACACTGGCGCACCAGGTTTGTGTACGCCTGCCCGTAGGCGCAATGTTTTGTGCACTAATTTAAAACTGTTTCATGCTGTTTTGCTGTTTTCATCCAAACTTCGCACTATGTGTGAAGGGACCATGAAAGGCTGAAAGAAATGAAAGGTGGTAAAAGTGTGTTAATGTAACTTATGAAGCCACTGCAGGTTTTATTTCCTCTTCAGGATTTTTTTTTTTTTTTTTTTTTTTTTGTTCTTTGATTTCTGCTGTGATGTTTCTCTAATTATTTTCTCTTTGTTCATCTATGTGTGTGTTTTTGTGCTGATTGTTCTGACAGTTCCCTGATTACAGTCACGTCTCGTGTTCTGTATTACTCACAAACTGGCTTTTCTTTTTCTTTTTTTTGTGTGGAGTTGACAGCAATGATCCGCAGAGCTTCTGAGGGTTACTGGGAAACGTAAACTTAATGGTGAATTTTATTGATTCTTCTTAAAGTTGTCATTTTTTTTGCTTTTCTTTGAAGGTTTTGAGCAAATTCACCCACCCCCAAAAGACCCCTTGTAACAGTTAAAAGCTGTTCATATATTTTTTTGGTCAGTTTTCATATTTGTAGATTTCCTCTTTTCCAAAGGGAAACTGACTTCTCTGCAGCGTTTTGTGCTGATACAAATCCTGCATCACGTAACTAAGTAAACTTTATTTAAGTGAAAATAACTGCTGGTACAAATTTCTTAGACATTATAAATGGTGCCATTTTTTTCTGTCAAATTCTACATTTTGGTCAAAATTCTGAGAAAGTTAAAATGTCTGTGGTACTGTAATGTTAAGTCAACAGTTGCCCTAAAACGTCAATGTTTTTAGATGAAAAATGATGCAAATGTAAGTTGTTTTGTTTGTATACAAAGGCTGATTTAAAGAGAGACTTGACAGAATAGAGAAACCAGTGAGACAAAGCATGATGAGAACATAAAACAACAGTTAAAACCGTAACAAAAGCAAAATGGCAAATAAATAAAAGAAAAACCCTGTGGAGAAGGATTAAGGATCAACAGGAAAAAAAAATGAGTAATGTATGAATGAGAAACAACAGTTAATACTATTAAAAAAATAAAACTACGGTATTAAATAAATAAAAACAAAGTAGAAATGATCAAAGTCTAACAGAAAAAATAAAATGCATGAATAAATGAAAAAAAGTCTAAATAATGTAATTAAAAGGATTAAGCGATTGCTTGCCTAAAAAGGTGCATCAGAAAATTTCCTTTGAATTATTTACCCGTTGCACCGAGAAAACAAAGTGCCGCGTGTCCGTTTTTCTTCATCTTTATGATTCATGGGAAAAATGACCAAAGGTCAAGTACTTTTAGGCTCAAAAGTATCTATCCTGATTTTACTAATCCTGGGTTTAGGCTGTTGGTTTAATTTCTAATGTAGAGTTTGCAACTGTTTCTTTAAAAATGTAAGATTTTTTTCTTCCTTTGAGTAAAATAGAAAATAACAGCGAGTGTGTTAAAGGTCAAAAATGTAGCAACACGCGATGTCACTCAGTCACGCTGTGTCAGACGGCGATAACGGCTTCATTCTTTCTGCAGAGGAAGAGGAAAATGTTTGTCTCGTTAGCTGTCCAAGCAGTTGGGCAATTTGACTTGTGGAAATGCACACAGGAAATTCACTCTTAAAATGTGACCATGTCACATTAACAAGGACACGCCGCTTCCTCTCCCCCCCCACCGCGTCCTCCCCTCTTCACACATGGAAACAACACATAGGTCTGCGGGTCGTAGGATGCCAGGCTCAACTTTGTGTTTAAAGATGCTGCCGATTGTTGGCACATTTTACCATTAAACATAAGCAGACGGCACTGTGTTGGACTCAACGGACGTTTGCCTCTACTGCAAAATATGGCTGAAGAAGTAAAGCAATGTGTTGTACCACATTATTTGCTTGATCATAAAGATTCTAAAAAGGTATAGTTTGGACTATATGACTGAATGTAATGAAGTTATGGGGTAAAAACAGCAAAAATGGCGACAAAGGTCGATTTCATTTTGTACAGGGGTCAAAAGTTGAAGTTGCTTAAATTTTGGTACAAACTGATGAAAATTATAGGCCGAGTTCATAGGATTTTAAAAACTAATAGTTTGCACCATCTGTCGTGTTTAGTTATCATGTTCTGGGGTAACATATGTCACATGCCACAGAATCCAATGGACGTCGACATTGTTTGTCCTTTACTTTGGTGACCAAACATTCAACACAATCACAATTAATCCTACTAACTCAACCAATAATTTGCTTTTTTTCTTTCTTTTTTTTTTTTTTTATCAAAATTGGAACAACTTTAACTTTTCACCCAAATACAAATTGCCATAACTCCAAAACATTCAGTCATAGATAGTCAAACTATACCTTTTTTATTATCTTTATGATCAGATAAATGACATGGTGTACTTTTCAATACAATTGGGGCATTTATTTTATTATTTTGACCCCTGTGGGTCATTAAAGGTCAGCTCCAGGATGCCTCTATGTCTGATAATAAACTTCATGGCATATCCCGAAAATCTGGTGCTTTTCTCACAAAATGCACAATAGCATCTCTATCTATGGGTTTAGCTGGTGCACTCAATGTCCTAATTAGTGAGGCTCTGTTTTATAGAAAATTGGCATCGACTTGATCCCTGATTCATGAGCCTGATTGCTTCATGAAGCAGCAATGAATCGTTTCATCTCGCCGCCGCTCCTTCAGACTGACATGCAGCGTCTTAACATCACACATTACAATGCCGCGTTAATGTGCTCATGCAGTCTGAAGCATTCAAACCTCAACACTGATCACGAGAAGCGAGTGAAGGGGTTAAAAACCTCATGTGAATGCATGAGTGGAGAAGATGTCCCCTCACAAAGTCCTCTGTCTGGACGTCCACACGTCTCTGTGTACAGTAGTGTTCAGAATAATAGTAGTGCTATGTGACTAAAAAGATTAATCCAGGTTTTGAGTATATTTCTTATTGTTACATGGGAAACAAGGTATCAGTAGATTCAGTAGATTCTCACAAATCTAACAAGACCAAGCATTCATGATATGCACACTCTTAAGGCTATGAAATTAGGCTATTAGTAAAAAAAGTAGAAAAGGGGGTGTTCACAATAATAGTAGCATCAAACTCAAAACTATTATGTTCAAACTGCTTTTTTAGCAATCCTGTGAATCACTAAACTAGTATTTAGTTGTATAACCACAGTTTTTCATGATTTCTTCACATCTGCGAGGCATTAATTTTGTTGGTTTGGAAGCAAGATTTTGCTCGTTTACTAGTGTGCTTGGGGTCATTGTCTTGTTGAAACACCCATTTCAAGGGCATGTCCTCTTCAGCATAAGGCAACATGACCTTTTCAAGTATTTTGACATATTCAAACTGATCCATGATACCTGGTATGCGATATATAGGCCCAACACCATAGTAGGAGAAACATGCCCATATCATGATGCTTGCACCACCATGCTTCACTGTCTTCACTGTGTACTGTGGCTTGAATTCAGAGTTTGGGGGTCATCTCACAAACTGTCTGCAGCCCTTGGACCCAAAAAGAACAATTTTACTCTCATCAGTCCACAAAATATTCCTCCATTTCTCTTTAGGCCAGTTGATATGTTCTTTGGCAAATTGTAACCTCTTCTGCACGTCTTTTATTTAACAGAGGGACTTTGCGGGGGATTCTTGCACATAAATTAGCTTCACACAGGCATCTTCTAACTGTCACAGCACTTACAGGTAACTCCAGACTGTCTTTGATCATCCTGGAGCTGATCAATGGGTGAGCCTTTGCCATTCTGGTTATTCTTCTATCAATTTTGACGGTTGTCTTCCGTTTTCTTCCACGTGTCTCTGTTTTTTTTGTTTTTTTTTTGTCCATTTTAAAGCATTGGAGATCATTGTAGATGAACAGCCTATAATTTTTTGCACCTGCGTATAAGTTTTCCCCTCTCCAATCAACTTTTTAATCAAACTACGCTGTTCTTCTGAACAATGTCTTGAACATCCCATTTTCCTCAGGCTTTCAAAGAGAAAAGCATGTTCAACAGGTGCTGGCTTCATCCTTAAATAGGGGACACCTGTTTGTTCCACAAAATTGAAGAACTCACTGACTGAATGCCACACTACTATTATTGTGAACACCCCCTTTTCTACTTTTTTTTCACTAATAGTGCAATTTCATAGCCTTAAGAGTGTGCATATCATGAATGCTTGGTCTTGTTGAAATTTGTGAGAATCTACTGAATCTACTGGTACCTTGTTTCCCATGTAACAATAAGAAATATACTCAAAACCTGGATTAATCTTTTTAGTCACATAGCACTACTATTATTCTGAACACTACTGTAAATCTGTCAGCAGCAGCCTGCAGACACTGAACTGGGTTATGACAGGAAGGAACTTCCTCCAGACGATCATGAGCTTCTCACTGCTGGTTTCATCAACAAAAACAATATTTGCATTGTGTGATGTTTGAGACAGATGAGTGTTGAACGTGAATGTCCGGCTGCACATATCCTCTGGCCTTACAAATGTTTTTAAGACACAACACGTTTTGAATATGCTCGTCATCTCTCCCTGCACTGCTTTGACTATTCAAAACATCCTGAGGTATTTGAATGAGGTAGAGTACGTTGCCATGGTGAAGCGCTTTAGCACGTTAGCCATCATAAAGCTAAAACAAAACAATGGTGCGTAAATCGATAGCGTCAGATCTGGAGCGCACAGTTAAAAATGGAGAAACATAGTGCGAGAAGGAGAGTTAAGATGTTTAAATTGACCAAATCCAGCAGGTGGCGCCATCCCACAGCACAGACTTAAACTCACTGTGCTTTAAATGCAGCGTCTGCATGATTTTTACACAAAAACCTATAATGGTTTCTGGAGGACACCAGTTCACACAGGTTGTGGGCGGGCTGGAATGCGTCTTGTTGGATGTTAATGTGTCTTCTGCAGACAACAGGAGGTGAAGATGCCGTCCAGGTCAGGTAGCCGGTGATTTATGGCGTTCTGTACAGTCTCGATGATTCTCTACAGGGCCTTTTTTTAAATCAGCTGCAGAACTGATGCGCACACCAGAATGCCGTGTGTGAGGATGCTGTGACAGAATGACACTAGGAGCTGCTGCAACAGGTTTACCTTCCTGAGAGTTCTCAGGAAGTACATCAGGTTTTGAGCCTTCTTGATTGGCGCTGTGATGTTTGTGGTCCAGGAGAGGTCCTCTGTGTGAAACTGTTCTCCCTCTCCCCATTGATGTGCAGTCGTAAATGGATATCCTGCTTCTTCCTGAAACCAATTGAATTGTTTTGTTCTTTGATGTTACGAGGGATGATTGAGAGGTTTGGAGCCTGACCCAGCAAATGTTTGGTGTGGTTCTCCATCTTTTGCCTTCTGAGAATCCAACATTTCTCAGCATTGTACCCAGCGAGTCAAAACATCACACATTCTCTGGAATGTTGTTTTCTCAGATTTCCGAAGATAGAGAACAACACCCTACTTTTTCTTGGTCAGGCTCAAAACTTCACAATCACTTCTCAGAAGAGTCAAACCTGCAGGTTTGAGGCTGAGTGTGACATGGCTGGGATGAGGATCAACACCTCCAAATTTGAGACCATGATCTTCTGTTGGAAAAGAGTGGATTGTCCCCTTCGGGTCAGGGGAGAGTTACTGCCCCAAGTGGAGGAGTTTAAGTATCTCGGGGTCTTGTTCACAAGTCGAGGTAAGTTGGAGCATGAGATCAATAGATCGATTGGTTGCGGCATTAGATGTTTTACGGACGCTGTACTGATCCATTGTGGTGAAGAAGGAGCTGAGCCAGAAGGAGACTCTCTATTTACCATTTGATTTTAGCTCCTATCCCCACCTATGGTCATGAACTTTGGGTAATGACCAAAAGGTTGCGGGCACAAGCGGCGGAAATGAGATTCCTCCGTTGGGTATCTGTGCTTACATTCCGGGACAGGGCAAGAAACTCAACTATCCAGGAGGGACTCTGAGTAGAGTCGCTGCTTTGTCGCATTGAAAGGAGCTGGCTGAAGTAATTTGGACACCTGGTGAGGATGCCCCCTGGTCACCTCCCTATGCAGGTCTTCCAGTCATGTCCAACTGGGAGGAGACCCCGGGGAAGACCCAGAACATGTCAGAGGGATTATATCTCCAGCTGGCTTGGGAACACCTCGGGATCTCTCAGGAAGGGTTACAGGACTTGGCCAAGGATAGGTAAGTGTGAGATGAGCTGTTTGGTCTGCTACCACTGCGAGCCAACCCAGCAGCAGAAAATGAATGAATGAATATTAAGAGTCAGGTTATTCTCTGTGCACCACTCTGTCAGCCTCTTCACCTCCTCTCTGTAGGCAGACTTGTCACTCGTCACTCTTGGTTGTCAACCCCACATCGGTTGTGTCGTCTGTGAATTTAACTGGTATTGGTGTTACAAAATGAAACAGTCATACGTGAACATAGAGGAACGGGCTCAGCACGCAGCTCTGTGGGACTCCTATGCTGAGTATCAGAGTGGAAAAGCAAAACTGACCCAACCTAACTGATTATAGTCAGCTCACTAACTGATGCATGCATCATTGATGGAGACAGAACAAGACTGGTTTTAACTAATGCTTTGTTGCACAAATGCAAAATATCCCAAAACAAAAATCACAATTTAAATTACCAATGCCTAGTCTAGATCTGGTCTGCAGACCAAATTACAAATCTTAGTTCTTCTGTATTGGACCAAGAAAGTACAGGTATTCGATTGACCCGATCACCTCAGCAAGTGAGTCAAAAATGATCAGGACATTTAAGTTGAGAGGTGCTCATCTGTAAAACCACTTGAGGTGATCGGTAGAAAAGAAAATCTGGACTCATGTCCCTTCATGGCACATGGTCGCCCACTGTGATCTATCCTATGGCAGAAACTGAAACATTGAGTCACGCTTTTGTGTTGTAAAATTGACCCTTTTTTAATACAGTTTATCATGAAATCATACAAGATCCTGACAGCTATCTTTAGAGTTCCTCCGGTTTTGACTGGAACTCAAACATTTGATCATATTACCCAGTGCCAGCTTATCCCTGTTGACTTTCTGTTCATGCGAATTTAAAAATTTAAGCTTTTGTTGTTGACCTTCAGCATACTGATGGCACAGTCTTCTATGGCCGAGTGGGTTCAGCTGTATACGGTGGACCTTGCCCACTAATCACAGGGGGCCAGACTGTAGTACATCCCTAAAGTTTGGGGAGGAAAAAAATAAGTGTATGAATTGTGTTCTGATGCCTTGAAATAGTCAATCTACTGAAATTAACTTGAGTTTGAAGTTTTTAGAATGAGACTTAAGACTGTTGTGTTATTGGCAATAGTCACTGATGTTTGGTCATTTTTAACGACAAATCAACAAAGCTGGAACATTAGGTTTTCATTCTGTCTGGACATCCATCTTTAAACTCTTCATTTTCCCACAATAATTAAAGAACACCTCGTCTGACTGAAACCATTCCTTGGTGGAAAATTGGGGAAGTTTTTGAATTTGAAGTATCCTTTCAAATATGGAGGTCAATGCACCACATATCAAGTGTAAACCAGTCATCTATCTCTATGCAAATTCAATTTATTTCAATTCATGTATTTGTATAATGCCAAATCACAACATTGCTGCCTCAAGGCACTTCACACGAATAAGGTCTAACCCAGGGGTAGGCAACCTGTTCCAGAAAGAGCCATGAGGGTGCAGGTTTTCTTTGGTGATTTCACTGATTAACTGATTCCATCTGCTCAAAGTGATATTAATCAGTAAAATCACCTGGTGGAGTCAGTGGCTGCAAAGAAAACCTGCACCCTCATGGCTCTTTCTGGAACAGGTTGCCTACCCCTGGTCTAACCCTATCCCGAGCAAGAACACAGGTGACAGTGTTGGTGTTACTTGAGAGGAAACCTCAAGCAGACCAGACGCAGAGGGGTGAAGATGCAAATAGACAATATGCCATCTTTAAAGCATCAGTCTTTTAGTACAGAAATCATTTCCAGACTTATCACCTCTACTATTAAATCATACATCAACTTAACATACGATCAAGGGCATATACCACACTTTTGTGTTTTCAATTTATTTATAATGTTAAATGTTTTATACACTTAATTTGACTGTGATTTTAAAATGTTTCTTGTTGAAATTTATAATGTGAATCACTCTGTGCGTGACTTTGAAAGTAGAAAACAAGTTATGTTTAAATTATACAATTTATTGTTCTGTGGCGGCAGAATTTGACTTTCATAGAAAAAATGGTTGCATTTGCTGCTCCTTTTTATTTACATCTTTTTGGTATTTTTGCACAAATCTCAATTTCTATCTCCTTTTTCAAAAGGTCCCGTTGTGAATTTATGTTTTCAGGCTACAAGGTTTCTAAAAGTTTCATTCTTGAGTAAACTGTCAGTCTGTCTCTCTGATGTGAGCCATCAGGAGCGGAAGGAAACACGGGCCAAATATGGAGCTCACAGTTGACTCTGTAACTAGTGGGCGGAAATGTATACTCAGAACGCCTCGGGGTGTTGGCAGAGTCAATATGTTGATCATTTGAAGTGATGACATGCTGCTGGTGACTCATGGAGCGACTGTGTGAGTTAATAAGTAAAAGTAAACAGTTCAGTGAAGCACGCCGTTAACTACAACACTCAGAAGTTTAGAACAGTGGGTAAGATGTTTCAGTCAGACACCGGAAATAAAAGCCTATCTGCCAAAGCAAGAAATACCTCATCATTTCTGACCTGTCCCAAAATGTCAAGCTTTCAATTCCGGGCAAAGTTCAAACTCTCGCCAAGTTTTATTAAAATCTGGACCTGCAAGCAAACAGGCAAAATTATTACTGATGTGGCATGAATGTATTCCACCTCATGAGAATGATACGGGTCCTGGATGCAGTCAAACGTGGGGGCCCCATTGGCCTTCTCCAGCTGCTGAGGTCCTTAACACTGAGGCACTCCCTGCGTTCTGGATCAGAGAAAGGTGTGGTTCCACATGTGGCAGATGTGGTGATGTGCGGCACCAGAGCATGCTCCCAGACCTGACCTTATGATGACAAACACCAAAAAAATTAAGTTAATGCTCAATACGAGAACAATAGAAACCCAAACAATGTCTGCATCAACACCTAAATTACATAATTAAACTTTCATATTGATAGCAGTAATGCTCTAAAAACTTAAAAGATGTCACAAGGCTGCAAAACCCTGCAGGAAGGTAAAAGTAAGTCCCTTTGGCTTCTCCCTTGTTTCATTTGGGGTCACCACAACACATTCGAGGTGGATCTGCATGTTGATTTGGCACATGTTTTATGCTGGACGCCCTTCCTGACGCAACACCACATCATATGGAGAATGGACAAGGGTGGCCTAGAACCAGGAACCTTCCGCCCTGGCAGCAAGCACACTTACCTGCTTGGCCACCACCCCCACAACACCACAGAAAGGATTTTGTATGAATTTAACTGGGAAAGAAAGGGTAAGGGAGCTGTCAGACAGGCATGCAGTGAATGCAGTGAGAGTGTTCCTGCACAAACTGTCAGGATCTCAGAGCAGAACCGGCTGGACACAAATGCAGGACTCAAAAAGGTAAGTTCAAAAGACTTTACTCGTTTAACAGGCAGGGTTTGGTTCACAGGATAGCAGGAAAAGAAAAGCAACAGTGTCCAAAACATGAGACGATAAGCGAGGTCAAAACACAAGCAAAAAAACTGTACATGGCAAGACATGACTGAGGAGACTATAGGACACTGTGAAAAAGGGCTGGAAACACTGGCATGGAGCACAAACAATCTGGCGGTGACAAGAGGGAAACATGCAGCTTAAATAACAGGTGTGACAAGGGAAAGTCAGACACAGGTGCAGGGAAACGAGCAGGCAGGGGCGTGGCACACAAACAGGACCAGACACACCCAAACCAAGCTAACAGAAAAACAGTAATGTGCAGGCATAAAATACTGACCAGACAAAGAAAACCCCACACATGAAATAAACACCACAACATAAAGATCCCCACACACCCCCACCATGACACAAACTCTTATTTTGTGATTCTTTAACACTGGTTACATTCTAAAACTCAGGTTACACTGGGTAAGGAGACATCTCCAACAAGTCACCGTAATCCTTTAACCTTTGTTAATATAATAAATCATTGGCGTTTATTTATTTGTCCATCTGTCTGTTAGCAGGATTACATCAAACCTACTGCACAGATTTTGATGAAATTTTCACCACAGATACATATTAGGTCATGGAAGACGCCATTAAATTTTGGGGGTGATCCAGATCTGGATTCTGGATCAAGATTTAACTTTAGTCTTTAAAAGATTACGTCAAAACGACTTCACAAATTCTCACCAAATTTGCACCACGGATAGATACTGGGGCAAGAAAGACCACTGAATTTGGGAGGTGATCTGGCTCTGGATTCCGGCTCAGGATTTGACTTTATGGGCTTTTAAGGCTTACATCAAAACAACTTCACGGATACGACATCACGATGTAAAACCAAGTTCAGGAAGACAATATTTTGTTTCAGCTTGCTGTAAAACAACAATCCTTCAAATGGTGATAGACACACCGAATTTGGCACAAATACTCCTCAGACATTACTCTTCTGACAAAACCGACTGGCCACTTGAATTTTCAATAGGCAGCCAGGTAGGGGTCAAAGAAGAATTACACAGGGGTCAAAATTTAAAAATGCGACAATTATATCGAAAACTATTATACAAGTAATAAATGTTTATGAGTTCAATGGTATGAATATTTCATGAAGTGAAAGATGGAACATACCATCTTTTCACTGAATTAAATATTCATTCCATTGAAAGAATGGAAAAACAGTTATTTGTTTTATATAATGGCTAAGATACATCCTTGTCATTTGATATTTTATTAATTTATAAACAACAGAAAAGGAACTTACATTTTGGTGTTCCACTGGTGCTTAACAGTTCAACATGAACTTTAAATTGTCCAAAATTGAGACAATGTAGTCTGTGATGCCTTGCACTGACTTTGTGTACTTCCAGAAAAAAAAGAAAAAAAAAATTCATGTAATTCCTCAGTCCAGCAAAAAAATCAAAAATTTGTCCAGCTTTTCATCCTAACAGCTCTTCATGCCTCCAGATGGCTTACAGCATAGTGGATTTGTTTTTGTGTGTGTGTATGTGTGTGTTAGAATAATTAGCATCATCAATTAGCAACTTCAAATTGTTGTCCACTAACAAAACAAACAAGACGTTTAGCTAAACACCGCCCCTGTAGTGTGAGTGCACGCGGTGGTCAGGGCATGCAATAGCACATTTCATATAGCACCAAAATTGCACACTAAAAAAAGAACTATTGCACGGTCAATGAATCACAATGGCAAATTGTATGAATAAGCCATGTCATCTGACAGGAAACCCACAAATCAAATGACAAGGATCCACTCAGCCGTTATATAAACTACATTATTTGATTGTCCATAAAGATTCCAAAAAGGTATAGTTTGGATTATCTGTGACTGAATGTTCTGGAGTTATGAGGTAAAAACAGCAAGAAGGGTGACAAAGGTCAGTTTCAGTTTGTATTTGGGTCAAAAGTTAAAGCTGCTCCCATTGTGGTAAAAAGTGATGCAAATTATTGGTTGAGCAAATACGACTAATAATGGAATAGATGGGTAATAGAACAGTTTTAACTGTATTGAATGCTTGGTCTCCAAAGTAAAAGGTCAAACAAGATCAATGTCCATTGGATTCTATGACATGTGACATATGTGAACACTAAACATGACACATGGTGCAAACTATTCCTTTTTAAAGCAACGTTACAGAGACTCAAAGTGTCCACCTCAAACAGCAGGACTAACAGAGATCCAGATCTGATGAATTATTACAACCCATCGCCCCCCCCCCCCCCCCCCTTTTTTTTTTGGACAGGGGTCAGTGTGTAATCTCTGCACTTAAACTCAGTTCTGCACACAATCAAAAATGTCTTGTTGTGATGTGTGAGTGGAAAGGTCGACTGTAAGCATTTCTCTTCAGCACTGTCAGAGTATCAACCATCTTATCCACCATCTTTATCTCACTTCCTCCCTCTCTCTCTCTCTCTCTCTCACACACACACACACACAACTTTCTTCTTGTGTGTGTGCATGTTTCTCTTTTGTGCATCTCCACAAACATGCCAAATAAGAAACTTGTTCGTGGAAAGGAAGCAGCACTCAATTTAAACCTCACCCGCTGGGATTATGGGATTAAAGAGAATGGACAGATTTGGTGC
The DNA here is from genome assembly GCF_902500255.1 of Thalassophryne amazonica. Taxonomy (NCBI): domain Eukaryota; kingdom Metazoa; phylum Chordata; class Actinopteri; order Batrachoidiformes; family Batrachoididae; genus Thalassophryne; species Thalassophryne amazonica. Next base: position 54,137,999 of record NC_047119.1, on the reverse strand, counting down.
ATCAAACGCAAGCCTCTCTTTGTTTGTTGGTTTGTTTTAAATGATTTTGCCTTTTATTTTTCTATGCAAAAAAACCGTGTGCTGACTGACACCAGAGATGAGTGAAGTAAACATCAGCTTTACTAACCCTGACGTGTGCACAGCTCCCGTGCAGACCGCCGCCTCTCTGCGATTCATTCATTCATATGACAACATGAAGACTGGGGATTGGGGGTGATGGGGGAATGACTGAATGACTAAGGGTGACATCAGCGTTGAGTCTCTCCCAGCCAATCACCTCACAGCCCCATCTTGTGACTCCGCCCTCCCACACCTCTCCCTTGTTGCTACGGCAGCAGCTCCATCCCATCTGTGCAGGGCATTGTTTGGGTTGGACATATGTGGTGTGGTCTGAGCTGTAATCATGATTTTCTGTAGAAATAATCCCCCACCACACACACACACACACACACACACACACACACACACCTCCTTCATTTCACTCTGGTTCTCTTTCATCCCATCATCTTCCCCATCCGACCCCTTTTCCTTCGTTGTCTGCTTCCCTTCCACCTCTTTCTGCGAAACCCTTTCATTCATGTTTTTTCTTTGCCACTGCTGCAAAACAAACAAAAAACAAAACAAAACAAAAAACCAGCACATACATTTCTGTGCACTGTACCACAGTTTCTTCTTTTATTTCATATCTACTTTGTGTTTCTCTCTCTCTAATCAAAATAACACAGCTTTCCATGCATATTTGCACAATTTGCACAGGAGGATCCTGCAAGTGTCTTGGAAAATTCTTAATTTTAATACAAACAAGATGCAAGACTTTTAAAAATGTGCTGGATCAAAGCATTAATTGTCTGAAAACCACATTTTTGTATCATTATTGATTTTTTTCCCCCATCACCTACAATGAAGTATTTGTGCAATACCTGTGAAATTACTGCAAAATTTGCTCATTTCAGTTTTTGATGTTGCTTGAATTTGTGCAGGAAAAGGTGTGGCTCTGTGTTTTTATTCAGACCTGCAGATTTTCCATGTGATAAAGCTGGATGTCAAACAACAACTTGCTGTCACGTGTAACAATAAATCCTGCACAGTTTCAGGATTGAGCACGAAGGTTTCTGGCCTAAATAAGACTTTTTGAGTACAGATAAACATGCATTGCTCAGTGCGTCCATCCATTTTCTATGCCGGCTTACTCCAAATTGAGGGTTGCGGGGGGGCTGGTGCCTATCCCAGCAGTCATAGGGCGTGAGGCGGGGTTCACCCTGGACAGGACGCCAGTCTGTCGCAGGGCCACTCAGTGCATGAGATACTGAAATAGCACTTTATTTTAGTCTGCTTCTTCCTCTTTTAGCTCTTTTTTGTTTCATATTTATCTCCAACCTCACTGCTACTTCTCTGCTCCCATAACCATGGAAATTAGATCCACAATCAAATACCTGACCGCATCCAGTCAGAGTGGGAAAGGAAAATGCAAATGATGCTTCCGTTTGCGTGGGTTTTTAATCCTACATACAGCAGGATGCATGTACAGTACATGCACAAAATAGCCCTCATTCACTCCAACACAAGCTGAATCTCACTGAAACAAATTCTATTTCATTCAATATTACAAAGAATAAAATGTTTAAAATTACAAGAGAACTATGTATCACTGCTGTGCTGGAGGACTAATCCCCAAACACCATTCGACATTTGACCATATAAAAATATTAAAAAACGTAAGTGTCAAAGCTGTTGTACCATGTCAGGTTTTTTTTTTTTTTTTTTTAATCAATCTGGATTGTTAAATATACTTGTGAAAATTAACAATATTCCTCATTTTAATTATTTATTTTATATTCTTACTGGTTCAGGATTACACTTTTAGTTTAATCTCAGATAAAATAAGTCAAGGTTAGCTTTGAACTTGTCCAAGGTCTGTGTCTCAAGAATGACCCATGTGAATTTAAAGACTGGTAGTAACAGGACTGGACTTACGCTGAGCACAGACAGACAGACAGACACACGGACGGACGAAAAGCCTTCACAATACCTAATGACCATATTTGATGGCCTTGGGTAAAAATGACACCTTCAGAGATTTAAATTGCACTTGTAAATTAAAAACACAGAAATGTGAGACCAACTTCAAGTGCTTCATTTGGAAACACAAATGAGTGAACTTTTTATCCAAATTAACTTAGTGAATCATGTTTATGCCAATTTTAACTTGATTTAGACAAAATTAATCTGTCACAAATTAAGCATTTTCTTTGATTCCACAATTATTACTGTTTATTTATTTCCAGTGTAGAAAGTTGAATCAGCACTGATTTCATCAGCACCACGGAGCCAGATGGAAAAACTCCAGGACCGACTTCCGATCAGGTCAGGTCCGGGAGCACACACTGGCGCCACGCATCACCACCTCCACCACACCACACAACCCCCAACTGGTTCATGCCAACCTCTCCAAAGCAATCATCAGTCAGCTGCAGCCTGGTGAGAAGTGGTCGTGTCCATCTCCCGTCACTGGCCGGTCCTCAACACTGAGGTCCTATACCGCGTATACATTACAAAAGTGCCACCTTCGGGAGCTGTCCGCCATTGCGAAATGGGGCAAAAAGTGACCAGTCACTAGGGCCACCACTAACAACTTTTCCCTCAATTGGTTGATTGATCTAAATGATAAAGTTTCTTCAAAGGTAGGTTCTAACATAGTGCTTCAAGAACTCTCTGTCTTAATGACTCTGATCCTTCTGTCACTGGGAACTTTTATTAACCTCATGAGTACCAGAGTCCGACTCCTCTGCAGCCGACACTATTCTTGTAAAACTGGAGCCAAGCCGACCAACTCAAGGCACACATGCAGCAATCAGGCTGAGCTGGAGTCTCTCTTTACAGCACGGTGGTTGGCCGCTGTCTTTTTAATGTACTTTAGAAATAAAAGTTGAGTTGGAGTCACTAACCGGAGCGATGAAGAGTATAAACGTAACAGTATAAATATTGTAAATCAGTGCATCAGCTTAAAAATTAATCAAGAGATGGATGTTGAATATCCTGGAAAAATGTAAAAGACTAAAACTAATGAACACGTCTTTTGTGGCACTGCAGCATGCTGCTGTTTAAATTCAATAATTACAAGCTGCACATTGTCGTGATTGGCAGTGAGTCTGTTTCAACATTCCAGTATGCTGAAACAGACCCCATTTGGTAATGGTGGCACTGGAAGTAGGTGGTCAGGTGATGACTCAACCCTCTCCTTCTCTCTGTCTCTGGTCTACACAAAACAAAACTCAACACTGTGCTCTGTTTAATGCTGAGTGTTAAAACAACACTTAAGATTTAAAATAAATTCTGAAATGTTTGAGATTTTAAACAGTGCAGGTTTCACCGTGTTTGGGTTTAAATCCACAGAATAAGGGCATAAAAGGCAGAGTTGTGTATAAGTTGGTTGATAACATGAGCCTTTCACTAACATCAGTATCTGCGTTACAGTTTACAGAAAAACATTTTGGCTGTTGGAAATGCATGGTTGGGACCCCATCACCCCTTGGTCACAATAGTCACAAGAGATAGAGGCAACAAGACCAGCTGCCATTCATTATCAAATGAAAGGGGGCATTTTACAGCAACAAGACACAAATAGTCACTACGGTGCCATCGGGGCGGGGCCAAAATAGACAAAACCTCTATATTATGCAAATGAGGGATGCAACACTGTGACTGTCAATCAAAGTGAAGGCGGCGTGAGGTATAATGGTTGGTTATTGGTTCTGTTTGTAGTTATTTATCATAAAGTTTGAATTTAAACTGTAAAACATCAAACCTCTGACATTTCTTTATCAGGTGGGTTTGTTAACAAAATATTAGGAATCATTTCCATTTTTTAATGGATATATTAGCAGATATATCTGTACTGTAATTAGTTTTTCACCCCAATACCAGTATCAGCCCCAAAATCCATATCTGGCGCTAAAGGGCATATTTTATAACGTATCTTCTCATGACCTTAACATGGAGAAACTGGAGGGCAAAGGTCACGCTTTTACTTTCCAAATTATTTTCACATAAACCTGATTGTGGACGTGAACTGGTTAAAGTGTCCACACTCCACTTTACTCCACACAGACGCTCCATCTCGATCCTCCTTCATTGACTTTTTTTTAATGAATGAACAGCAGAGGAAGAAAGAGGACGGAGAACTGGACGCTTCGTGATTGGCTGTCCATCAGTTGACGTCACCTACGCTGACGCGCAGCGCCCATTCATTAAAAAAGGAAAAAAAAAAAAAAAAAAAACAGAAAAGAAACAATCCGGTGGAGAAACGCGGACAAAGGGGTGGACCGGAGAGCGCGTACAATAATGTGCTCCCCCGGAGAGAAGATGCACAGATAGACGGAGAGGCGCAAAGGCGGGAGGAAGGGGATCCACGCGTGGATCTTTGGAGAGATTCTACACACGAAGCAGACGCGCGATGGAGGATCTGTGCGACATGGACTGCACGGTGCTGAAGCGGCTCCTGAAGGACGACGGCGCCAAGTGCCTGCTGCTGGACTGCCGCTCCTTCCTCGCCTTCAGCGCGGGTCACATCCGCGGCGCCGTCAACGCGCGCTGCAACACCATCGTGCGCCGCAGAGCCAAAGGATCCGCGCTCAGCGTGGACAGATCTTGGCCGGGGACGAGGAGGTCCGGGCTCGGCTCCGCTCCGGGCTCTACTCCGCCGCGGTGCTGTTACGACGAGAGGACGCCGGAGTGCGAGGCGGTAAGGACGACAGCACCATCATGCTGGTGTTCAACGCGCTGTGCGGGGACTCCTGCGGCACGCGCGTGTACCTGCTCAAAGGTACGCGCCACGCGCTTGAGTTATCGTTTAATATGCGGCTGTGGCTCGGGCCGAAAAACTCACCGAGAGCTCTTCGAATCAATGCCAGACGTCTATACGTCATAAAGGCCGTTTGCTTTTGTACGCCGCCAACGCACATATTCAAAATGTCTCGTGAGGGGCAATAAGTGTAAAGTCTCAAACACTAAATTTCAGATGGGATTGAGATTTATTTAAATAATCTGAGCAGCTCCTCCATGACATTACTGATAAGACTAATCATGGCTATTTCTCCAAATTTTCACCCCACAGGTTGAGCTGTGTCAGGGTTCAAGGACACTAGTCCCCACTTGGGGATCAAACCCACCACCCTTTCAAGGCAACCACCTTCGCCACTGAGCTGTAGTTAACCCAAAAATGTATTAATATTTTCTGATATAACACGCAGGTACAATTTTTATTTTAAAGAGGTGTACAAAATAACATAACTCAGAACCAATAATCAATTTTTTTGAAAGGTAATACTGTCAGTTTTCTATGAACAGTTAAATAATTTTCAAGACAGCTGCCAGTTTTTCATCAGATAGCAAACATACTTTTAATTGTGCATTTTCTCTTTTTGCTTGCATTGCTTCGGGGTCAGTCTGCTGCTGTGTACAGCATCATGTAGTGCAAACGTGAATACGATTCAGTATATTGTGATACAAATGTTTGGTTATACATCGTGAAACTGAACATGTGGCACGATTGAGTAAAGTGACATAAGCATTTTACGTAAAATTTTAAAATGTTGCAGTGGTTATAATGCATTATACACGTCTTATGTCCACTCTGGTTCAAAATGTCATGAAGTGATGTTTTCATCCCTAATATTCCACCTTCCGGTTCTGCAGGTTTGCTTCAAATCTTCATGCTTTTTATTGAAGGATAAAAATGGTTATTTTTAGTATATTGTGTAAAAAGCATTATTTCCTCTTGCACTTTACCTCGTACACTTCCCCACTGGTGTGTGTGTGTTTCTTTTTTTTTTGCACATATGCTGCAAAACTTATTGGATTCTGTTGCAAAGCAGAATCACCCTCATCACGCTAATGAAAACCTGTCAGCTTTTTCTTCTTCTTTTTTTTTAATGCACACTGCTAAGTGATGAGGGTAATGTTGACTCGACTATGGGGATTTGTAAGAAACGTCTGGATGGGAAGCAGTAATAAATCTCTAATCAAAAGCACACGTAACCACCATACTGTATTTTTCCTGCAGGAAACCAAAGCTGCTGTAGCTTTTTAATTTATTATTTTATTAATGAGCATCAAAAAGCACATTCAGGAACATGTGCATTTTTATTAAATATATTTCCCAGAAGATCTGAGGTGCAGAATGGATATTAACGAAAGATCTGTAACTGCAAAAAGCAGTCACAGTTGCTCAGATGTCAGTTTTATGTCAGATTGTGGAGGAGGAAATCACACACTGATCCTTTCACGCTCTTTTTCTTTCTAGGTGGATACGACCGTTTTTTCTCAGAGTATCCAGAGTTCTGTTTGAAGACCAAATCGTTACCGTCCCTCAGCAGCCAGTCCAGTGTGGACTCTGCCTGCTCGTCGTGTGGGACGCCGCACCATGACCAGGTACGAGACGAGTGACAGGAAGTGACAGTGAATCAGAATCCTGTTCACTCAGTCAGACTGTGCACACGCAGAAGCTGCTTCTGAGCAGAACACCACTGTGGTTGTCCATGTCATCACATCAGTTTTTCATTTTTAGACAGAAAAAAAAAAAATCCTTAAAGCTGTAGATGGATTTTATAAATACTTGTGTCGGGGTGTAAATACCCTAAAAACCATGCATGCAGAAATGTATGCCTGAGACTGCTGTTCTTGAACTTAGTGACATATGTGACAGCTGTGCACCGTAAGACACGCCCACTTTGCTGGTCTGTGCTCCAGAAGACACGCCCACATGGTCTATGGGAGAAAGATGGAGCACAGCAGCTTTTTTCCACTTAAAGTGATGTCACGTCATATTGGGAAGCATCACGCCGGTGTCGGAGGAGGGTTCTAACATAACGCCTTTTATTTTATTTTATTTTACTTTTTGTTTGTAAGGAAGGTACAAACACCAATTACATTTTGCTGATGAGTCATCAGTGGCTTCTGAAATACTATAAACATGATTTTCTACCATCTAGAAAATGACTGCAGGGCTGCAATTAAAACTGTTTAATTATTAGTAATTATGAATGCCTTCATTTTCATTTTGAGTAATGTGTCCTTCAAACATGTTACAAAATGGGAAAATAATAATAACAAAGGATTGTAGTTCCTTTAGCTGAAGTTGTTGCTTTTAAATTGTTTGCACAAAAAACAAAAACCGTTGAAGCTCATTTGAAAATCGAGAACATTCAGTTATGTGACAAACCTTTTCAACTTATAAGCTGTTCTGAATAATTTTTCTGTTCTACTTAAATGCTTATGTCACTTGTTGTGAGTTTAATGAGCTAATGCCAACATCTGCATGAACTCGTTTTGGCACCAGTGCACGCAAAACTCTTCTTAAAAAAAACATCAACAACAAAAAAAAAAAAACACTATTAAATATCACTGATGGCATTAATAGGTCAGGCTAAAAGTGATTTTAAAATATTCTTTAGTACAATTAACCAACTTATGTTACATAAATATGTAGGAAAAAAGTGATTCATTTTTGTAGATATCTTCTCAAAAGATCTAAATTATTCCTTAATGCCGCGTTAAAGTGCATTGTTAATTATTCTGCCCTGGAATATACTAAAAAAAACAGCAGAATAAAATTCAGTTGCTGTATAAGGTGGTGGTTCAGTGTCTTACGACAGAGGTCAGCAGGACAACAGCCGGTCCGCTGGTTTGAAGGCTGTGATTTTTTTTTTTTGGGGGGGGGGGGGGGGGGGTGCATGTGTCTTGCATGGCATGTGTTTGCAGAATGAAGTGGTGCACTCACTGCTGGAAATATTTTGGGCCAAAATATTAGGTACAGCATTTAAATGAACTCTCACTCACTTTCCCCTCCCCCTCTCCTGACATGACATCACTATGAGATCATATATGGATCATTTTCTTATGTGGGGGTTATCAGCATCAATAACTGAATGCTAATGCCGCATAGTGGAGCAGACGCCATGAGATATTCATCATCATCAGATCAACCTGTATGAAAATGCTTGTGCTGTAAAATATCCAGACTTTTAATTCCCTTTAATGCAAGAATCATGTTAAAATCTGCAGTTAAAAACATCTGTTAATGCCATAAGAAAACACTGCAGTTTAACTTTTTATTTTTACAGTGAAGACTGGTAGAGCATCATTTTAGGCTTTTTTGATTGTGTGTCTTTTTTAAACTTATTTTTCTCCCTTTTTTGCATGATCATATCAACCTTTATACTGACTGAAGTGACTTTTGTTCTTTATGCAAATCTATATTGTAATACCTAAGTGGCCTCTGTGTGTGCATGCGTGTGTATGGCTTTGATCACGGCGAAACCGGGGAGAGCTGACATTTGCTGTTTGGCATGCTTATGTATTTTGGGTCAAGGATGAACACTGCAAAAATGGAAAGTTGATAGAACAAATATTTTTTTTGAGAATTTAGCAATTTTAGCTAACCAGTAAACAATGGACATTGCGCTGCAATGGACCATGGGAGTTTGGGTTTTGGGGGTTTAAATGTTATTGTGCTTCATTTTAGTTTAACAGTGTTGTTAGTGTAAATAATTTATTGTGTTTTTGTAGTTCATTTGGTTTAGTCAGTTTAGTTAAATGTTATGTTGCTGTTACCATGACTGACTTTTAGTTAAATGTTATGTTGCTGTTACCATGACTGACTTAAGTGTCATGCTCCCAGTACCATAAGTGAAAAGTGTAGTGCTTTTAATGTCTTCTGCCACAATCTCTGTCAAATTAAAAGTGCCTGTTTACAGCATAATGCAGAAAAGACAAAAAGCTCTGTGTGCGTGCGTGTGCATGTATGTAATTTTAATCATGCACAAACTAGGGAGAGCGGACATTTGCTGTTTAGTATGTTTATGTATTTTTTAGGTCAAGGATGAACGGCGCCAAAACCAAATGTTGATAGGACAAATATTTTTAGAGAAGCTACATATATTAGCCAACAACAATGAACAATGGACATTGATACGTACATTCTGGACTCACACCCCAATCCAGCAGGGGCAGTAAATCATCTATATATTAAAAGCGTGAATGTGTGCGTGGTTTTATTTAGTAAGTTCAGTGCAAGTACATAATATAATTGCAAACACATTAAAAATACATGGATGACACAAGAAAGTGAATACACTTATTTCCATTGTGGTCCATTTAAAAAACAAATGACAAAGAAGTAAAAATAAAATAAGAGCAATTGGAGATTTCTGACATCCACCAATCTGGATCGTCTCCAAAATTCAGTGGGGTCTTCCATGCCCTAATATGTATCTGTGGCTCAAATTTGGTGAGAATCTGTTTAGTAGTTTTGATGTAAAGCCTATAAAGTGAACCTTGCAGAATCTGGATTTGGCTCAACTCCAAAAATTAATGAAGTCTTCCATGGCCTAATATGTATCTGTGGTGAAAATTTCGTCAAAATGTGTGCAGTAGTTTTGACGTAATCTTGCTAACAGACAGACAGACAAATAAATGCCGATTATTTTATTACGTCCTTGGCAGATGTAATAATAGTGTGTATAGGATAACAAGAACCTACACAATTTATAAATACATTAAGACAGTAAATTAACATAAAAAATTATGTAATTAACAGGAAGAAAAAGTGTCGAGCTCTTCTTTTAAAAATTATTGAGGTCAAAGGTTCTAAAAGCATTCTAGACTCACACCATTCTAACTCAGTATAGAAACTTTGTACAATTTATTACCACCCTTGAAAAATGTCAGCTACCTATTTTATAAACATGACCCAATCTAAAGCCTGTGGATCCCCACGGGCAACGTGCTAGTTAAGATTTTAATTAAACTTTTCAGAAACATTTAATTTTGTTAAATCCAAAAAAATTTTGAGTAGCACATATCTATGGAAAAAAAAAAAAAAAAAAAAAAATCACAAAAGATTTTTTGAAATGTACATTAACTTTTTTTTTATATATATTTTCACAAATAGCACAGAATATTAGTGGAAAACATAACTTCAAGGAAGTGAAAGCTGAATTACGATGGGACAGGTTTTTATTTGGAAGGTGACTTTACTTTTATTTTTAGTAGTAAATAAATAAATAAATAAATAATCCAGTAATTTGTTTTTAATAGTCTCTGAAAGATTGATTGAATAAATAAATAAATAAATAATCCAGTAATTTGTTTTTAATAGTCTCTGAAAGAAAAAAATCTAACTGGAAAACAATCACATGTGCAATACTGCACATGAGAAAAATCTGATACAAATGTAGAATTAAATTTTTCTTTTTCTTTAAAACTGATCAGCTGATATGAGTTCCTGCAAGATCGGGTCGTTGATTCCATGTGGAATAATTGTGCTTCCGCCACAAACTCATAAAGTAAAAGGTCCCGTAATAAATGGTCCAGAATGAATCAAAAACTTAATAAGCTCCTTCTGTTTAACTGTGGCTATAATTATTATTCAACTTAAATTGCAGCTGAAGTTGAATTAGCTTTTTGGGTTCGATAGAGTGAAGATTCCGGTTTTGCTCGAGAAAGAGCTTGTTTGTGGAATTAAGACAGAATCCCCCCAAAAAAGGATTAATTACTAAATGAGGAACCGACAAGTACAACTATATCTTCATTAGACATCGTTTTCTGAAGCAACTCAAATCTGGCACTAGTTTGTACCAGCTTAAAAAAAAAAACAACAAAAAAACCCCTTGCAATTTAGTCATTGTACTTGTACGACAGGTCAAGATACCAAATTCTTGTGATTCTATTTTTTAATGGTATTTGGATTGAAGAAATTATGTCACCCTCTGCCTTATTTTTAAATGTTATGGCTCTTTACACTCCAAAATGTAAGTGAAAAACTGTATTGTGTGTGTGTGTTACATAGCAGCCCTACGAGTGGAAACTTATTCTCCTTATTGAAACTGAAGAATGAATTTGCCGACCGCCTGACGTATACGAAGAGTCGTTTATTAAAAAATTTATTAACGAAGCAATAACTGATCTTCCCTCTGTCTGTTTTCCAGGGCGGCCCAGTTGAGATCCTTCCTTTTCTCTATCTCGGCAGTGCCCTCCACGCCTCCAAGAAGGAGGTGCTGGATGCCATAGGAATCTCCGCCCTGCTGAACGTGTCGTCTGACTGTCCCAACCATTTTGAGGGGGCGTACCAGTATAAATGCATCCCTGTGGAGGACAATCACAAGGAGGACATCAGCTCCTGGTTCCTGGAGGCCATCGAGTTCATAGGTCAGTGAGTCTGTTTTTACGTTGCGCCCGTCAGTGCTAATTAACGTATGTGAAGAGTCGTTTACTTTGTGGTACCTGCCCAAAAAATGTAAAATTTCAGGAAAATGAATTGGCAACAAATTTAGGGATTCTCAGATAACTATGGTCATAAAACACTAAATTCACTGGACAAAAGCTTCTACTTGTAGTTAAAGATTTGAAATGGTTATTTCAGGAACAAAACAAGCCAACGCCTCACATTAGCTTTTGGAAAATCTGTCTTGTTTTTTTGCCCTGTAGCTTAAAAACAAAACAAAAACCTTCATTGTCGCCTACGTGAGTGTTTGTTCCTTGCATGTGACACACTCTTCAGGCACGGAAATGCCAGCCTGTTGCCATGGTTAAAAGCTGACGTGGCCACTGTCCCATCAGTCACATTTTCTGCTGTTGAACTGAAGTGAAGGACTTTAAAATTTAAAGCCCTTCCAGGCACAACATCACTGGGAAGTGAGGAAGTAACGTTTTAGGCCAGAGGCTATCTTGAGTTTTATTCAGGATGATCACGGCATCATAAAATGTCGAGCTTGAGCTCATTTTGTTCTCAGAAAGATAAGGTTTCCAGATTACAACCCTACATTGCCAGAAATATGGTACTTTCCAGGTGTACTGAGCGAGTCCACAGGATGCTCAGGTTTCGAGGTGTTAATGCATTCCTCCCCCTTTTTTTAATATTGATAAATGTTTACGGTGATTTCCTAAACTTTCTTTTGTTTTGAACTATGAGACTGTGATTTCCCAAAACTGAAAATGAAAATTGATATGATTATTATAAAACAGCGGGGACAAGAGGCATCAAAATGAAATGAGAAAATACTTCTTGTCAGGCTTTCTGGACTTGGTTCAGTGCGTGCCTCTGTGTGTGTGTGTGTGTGTAACCAGAGTCTGACTCATCCTCTGTTACAGACGCTGAGATGGACTGACCCAAAATTTCAGACAGAGCAGATGTAGCAGTGTGTATTGATGTTAATTAATCGATGTTTGGTTTTTGAAGCAATAATGTGATGAATCACTAAAGCCGCAATTCACGGTTGTTTTCAGCGGCAGTTAGTTTATCAATCACTCCATGAAAATAGAGGCTACATTAATCAAAGATGCAGCTTGAAGCTTTTTTTGAAAAAACAAAAATATTCTGTTGGTTTTACCGCAGCGTTAATCAATAATCACGCCCAACTATCATGTGAGCAACGTGATTTCTAACTGTGGTCAAATATGACTTATAACAAAAAAAGAACCAAAACAAAAAAACAAAACGTGGTTAACTAGCAAAACCTGAAATGTCCAAGCATTTGTAAATGAGACAAAATTTTTAAGAGATTCTTTTTTCTATTTGATTAGTTAATGAAGTGTGTTCTACTTGAAATATTTTTTATGCTGTAATGTGAAAATGATGTTGAAAAAATGTGCTCTGTGGACAGACTAAATACTAAATCAGTTTGAAAATGTTAAAGGATGAAGCTTCTTTTTTCAGAACATTTACCATATTGTTCCCAATGACTACACTGATTAGAAAACATTTTTTGGAAAAGGACTTTCTGAAAACAGACTCATTTTCTTTTAATAAAGAAATGCTTTTATTTCAAAATAAAGCTAATGAATGCACATTCATGGGTAGCACCTCATTTCTTTTTTCAACCACATACTGACACACTGCCAGTTTAAGCTTTTCTGACTGCTCTTTTTTTGAGCATGTGATCTAAAAATACACTCTCACAGACCACATTTCTTGGTTGCTTGAGAGTTGTTTGATGGCTCTGCTGCAGTTCTCACCATGATCTTAAAGTTTGCTTCATAACTTCTCAGTAGTAGTTAACGTTATCCAGTTTTATTTTCAACCTCGCTGGGAGGCACATTTGTTTTGCAGTTATTTTACACCATCTGCTTTTGTGAATGCGTATGATGTAAAAATCAGCATCCTGAATATAAGACAAGCCCATTTTTTCAGGTTTTTTCCAAGAAAGAAAAAAACAACTAATTGGGAATAATAACATTAAGAAAACACCAAGAATGACTGAATTTAACAACAATGACAAGCCAGGGGGTGGAAACTTGAATATCTTGGAGTTCCTTCATATTAATTAAGAAATAAAGTATGTTAAATCTGTCTGGAGTAGGCACTTCTCAAAAACTGAGTATGTGCAAGGAGGAGACAACTCTGAAGTAGTGACAGGCTGCTGTGGCTGTGATTAGACAAACTGGGCATTGAGCAATTCATGTCAGTTCTGTTGCTTCACCAGTTTCATCTTCCTGGTGGAGTAGAGCAGAGGAGAACTTTAATACAAAAACAGATCAGATTTAGGCTCGAGCTGCCCATGTCCCACCAGGCAAGCAGTTGGAAGCCTTTTTGACTCCGTTACCCCTTAGAGCTTTGTGATGTCATAAACTAACACCTTCAGATCCTCTCTCTTTGCGTTGCTTCCTCACAGTTCCAATAAGGTAAGGATGCGAGTGAGGGAGGAAGGAGGCAGTCCAGACAAGGCACCTGTATCCTTCTGACCTTTGCGTTTTCTCTCTCTCCTCAGACTCTGTACGGCAGCTGTTTTTTTTCTACCACATAAGCAGCGCCATGTGCTGCACCTGGCACTGTTCCTGCTCAATGGACACTGGCGCACCAGGTTTGTGTACGCCTGCCCGTAGGCGCAATGTTTTGTGCACTAATTTAAAACTGTTTCATGCTGTTTTGCTGTTTTCATCCAAACTTCGCACTATGTGAAGGGACCATGAAAGGCTGAAAGAAATGAAAGGTGGTAAAAGTGTGTTAATGTAACTTATGAAGCCACTGCAGGTTTTATTTCCTCTTCAGGATTTTTTTTTTTTTTTTTTTTTTTTGTTCTTTGATTTCTGCTGTGATGTTTTCTAATTATTTTCTCTTTGTTCATCTATGTGTGTGTTTTTGTGCTGATTGTTCTGACAGTTCCCTGATTACAGTCACGTCTCGTGTTCTGTATTACTCACAAACTGGCTTTTCTTTTTCTTTTTTTGTGTGGAGTTGACAGCAATGATCCGCAGAGCTTCTGAGGGTTACTGGGAAACGTAAACTTAATGGTGAATTTTATTGATTCTTCTTAAAGTTGTCATTTTTTTTGCTTTTCTTTGAAGGTTTTGAGCAAATTCACCCACCCCCAAAAGACCCCTTGTAACAGTTAAAAGCTGTTCATATATTTTTTTGGTCAGTTTTCATATTTGTAGATTTCCTCTTTTCCAAAGGGAAACTGACTTCTCTGCAGCGTTTTGTGCTGATACAAATCCTGCATCACGTAACTAAGTAAACTTTATTTAAGTGAAAATAACTGCTGGTACAAATTTCTTAGACATTATAAATGGTGCCATTTTTTTCTGTCAAATTCTACATTTTGGTCAAAATTCTGAGAAAGTTAAAATGTCTGTGGTACTGTAATGTTAAGTCAACAGTTGCCCTAAAACGTCAATGTTTTTAGATGAAAAATGATGCAAATGTAAGTTGTTTTGTTTGTATACAAAGGCTGATTTAAAGAGAGACTTGACAGAATAGAGAAACCAGTGAGACAAAGCATGATGAGAACATAAAACAACAGTTAAAACCGTAACAAAAGCAAAATGGCAAATAAATAAAAGAAAACCCTGTGGAGAAGGATTAAGGATCAACAGGAAAAAAAAATGAGTAATGTATGAATGAGAAACAACAGTTAATACTATTAAAAAAATAAAACTACGGTATTAAATAATAAAAACAAAGTAGAAATGATCAAAGTCTAACAGAAAAAATAAAATGCATGAATAAATGAAAAAAAGTCTAAATAATGTAATTAAAAGGATTAAGCGATTGCTTGCCTAAAAAGGTGCATCAGAAAATTTCCTTTGAATTATTTACCCGTTGCACCGAGAAAACAAAGTGCCGCGTGTCCGTTTTTCTTCATCTTTATGATTCATGGGAAAAATGACCAAAGGTCAAGTACTTTTAGGCTCAAAAGTATCTATCCTGATTTTACTAATCCTGGGTTTAGGCTGTTGGTTTAATTTCTAATGTAGAGTTTGCAACTGTTTCTTTAAAAATGTAAGATTTTTTTCTTCCTTTGAGTAAAATAGAAAATAACAGCGAGTGTGTTAAAGGTCAAAAATGTAGCAACACGCGATGTCACTCAGTCACGCTGTGTCAGACGGCGATAACGGCTTCATTCTTCTGCAGAGGAAGAGGAAAATGTTTGTCTCGTTAGCTGTCCAAGCAGTTGGGCAATTTGACTTGTGGAAATGCACACAGGAAATTCACTCTTAAAATGTGACCATGTCACATTAACAAGGACACGCCGCTTCCTCTCCCCCCCCACCGCGTCCTCCCCTTCACACATGGAAACAACACATAGGTCTGCGGGTCGTAGGATGCCAGGCTCAACTTTGTGTTTAAAGATGCTGCCGATTGTTGGCACATTTTACCATTAAACATAAGCAGACGGCACTGTGTTGGACTCAACGGACGTTTGCCTCTACTGCAAAATATGGCTGAAGAAGTAAAGCAATGTGTTGTACCACATTATTTGCTTGATCATAAAGATTCTAAAAAGGTATAGTTTGGACTATATGACTGAATGTAATGAAGTTATGGGGTAAAAACAGCAAAAATGGCGACAAAGGTCGATTTCATTTTGTACAGGGGTCAAAAGTTGAAGTTGCTTAAATTTTGGTACAAACTGATGAAAATTATAGGCCGAGTTCATAGGATTTTAAAAACTAGTTTGCACCATCTGTCGTGTTTAGTTATCATGTTCTGGGGTAACATATGTCACATGCCACAGAATCCAATGGACGTCGACATTGTTTGTCCTTTACTTTGGTGACCAAACATTCAACACAATCACAATTAATCCTACTAACTCAACCAATAATTTGCTTTTTTTCTTTCTTTTTTTTTTTTTTATCAAAATTGGAACAACTTTAACTTTTCACCCAAATACAAATTGCCATAACTCCAAAACATTCAGTCATAGATAGTCAAACTATACCTTTTTTATTATCTTTATGATCAGATAAATGACATGGTGTACTTTTCAATACAATTGGGGCATTTATTTTATTATTTTGACCCCTGTGGGTCATTAAAGGTCAGCTCCAGGATGCCTCTATGTCTGATAATAAACTTCATGGCATATCCCGAAAATCTGGTGCTTTTCTCACAAAATGCACAATAGCATCTCTATCTATGGGTTTAGCTGGTGCACTCAATGTCCTAATTAGTGAGGCTCTGTTTTATAGAAAATTGGCATCGACTTGATCCCTGATTCATGAGCCTGATTGCTTCATGAAGCAGCAATGAATCGTTTCATCTCGCCGCCGCTCCTTCAGACTGACATGCAGCGTCTTAACATCACACATTACAATGCCGCGTTAATGTGCTCATGCAGTCTGAAGCATTCAAACCTCAACACTGATCACGAGAAGCGAGTGAAGGGGTTAAAAACCTCATGTGAATGCATGAGTGGAGAAGATGTCCCCTCACAAAGTCCTCTGTCTGGACGTCCACACGTCTCTGTGTACAGTAGTGTTCAGAATAATAGTAGTGCTATGTGACTAAAAAGATTAATCCAGGTTTTGAGTATATTTCTTATTGTTACATGGGAAACAAGGTATCAGTAGATTCAGTAGATTCTCACAAATCTAACAAGACCAAGCATTCATGATATGCACACTCTTAAGGCTATGAAATTAGGCTATTAGTAAAAAAAGTAGAAAAGGGGGTGTTCACAATAGTAGCGTCAAACTCAAAACTATTATGTTCAAACTGCTTTTTTAGCAATCCTGTGAATCACTAAACTAGTATTTAGTTGTATAACCACAGTTTTTCATGATTTCTTCACATCTGCGAGGCATTAATTTTGTTGGTTTGGAAGCAAGATTTTGCTCGTTTACTAGTGTGCTTGGGGTCATTGTCTTGTTGAAACACCCATTTCAAGGGCATGTCCTCTTCAGCATAAGGCAACATGACCTTTTCAAGTATTTTGACATATTCAAACTGATCCATGATACCTGGTATGCGATATATAGGCCCAACACCATAGTAGGAGAAACATGCCCATATCATGATGCTTGCACCACCATGCTTCACTGTCTTCACTGTGTACTGTGGCTTGAATTCAGAGTTTGGGGGTCATCTCACAAACTGTCTGCAGCCCTTGGACCCAAAAAGAACAATTTTACTCTCATCAGTCCACAAAATATTCCTCCATTTCTCTTTAGGCCAGTTGATATGTTCTTTGGCAAATTGTAACCTCTTCTGCACGTCTTTTATTTAACAGAGGGACTTTGCGGGGGATTCTTGCACATAAATTAGCTTCACACAGGCATCTTCTAACTGTCACAGCACTTACAGGTAACTCCAGACTGTCTTTGATCATCCTGGAGCTGATCAATGGGTGAGCCTTTGCCATTCTGGTTATTCTTCTATCAATTTTGACGGTTGTCTTCCGTTTTCTTCCTGTCTCTGTTTTTTTTTTTTTTTTTTTTTTGTCCATTTTAAAGCATTGGAGATCATTGTAGATGAACAGCCTATAATTTTTTGCACCTGCGTATAGTTTTCCCCTCTCCAATCAACTTTTTAATCAAACTACGCTGTTCTTCTGAACAATGTCTTGAACATCCCATTTTCCTCAGGCTTTCAAAGAGAAAAGCATGTTCAACAGGTGCTGGCTTCATCCTTAAATAGGGGACACCTGTTTGTTCCACAAAATTGAAGAACTCACTGACTGAATGCCACACTACTATTATTGTGAACACCCCCTTTTCTACTTTTTTTTCACTAATAGTGCAATTTCATAGCCTTAAGAGTGTGCATATCATGAATGCTTGGTCTTGTTGAAATTTGTGAGAATCTACTGAATCTACTGGTACCTTGTTTCCCATGTAACAATAAGAAATATACTCAAAACCTGGATTAATCTTTTAGTCACATAGCACTACTATTATTCTGAACACTACTGTAAATCTGTCAGCAGCAGCCTGCAGACACTGAACTGGGTTATGACAGGAAGGAACTTCCTCCAGACGATCATGAGCTTCTCACTGCTGGTTTCATCAACAAAAAACAATATTTGCATTGTGTGATGTTTGAGACAGATGAGTGTTGAACGTGAATGTCCGGCTGCACATATCCTCTGGCCTTACAAATGTTTTTAAGACACAACACGTTTTGAATATGCTCGTCATCTCTCCCTGCACTGCTTTGACTATTCAAAACATCCTGAGGTATTTGAATGAGGTAGAGTACGTTGCCATGGTGAAGCGCTTTAGCACGTTAGCCATCATAAAGCTAAAACAAAACAATGGTGCGTAAATCGATAGCGTCAGATCTGGAGCGCACAGTTAAAAATGGAGAACATAGTGCGAGAAGGAGAGTTAAGATGTTTAAATTGACCAAATCCAGCAGGTGGCGCCATCCCACAGCACAGACTTAAACTCACTGTGCTTTAAATGCAGCGTCTGCATGATTTTTACACAAAACCTATAATGGTTTCTGGAGGACACCAGTTCACACAGGTTGTGGGCGGGCTGGAATGCGTCTTGTTGGATGTTAATGTGTCTTCTGCAGACAACAGGAGGTGAAGATGCCGTCCAGGTCAGGTAGCCGGTGATTTATGGCGTTCTGTACAGTCTCGATGATTCTCTACAGGGCCTTTTTTTAAATCAGCTGCAGAACTGATGCGCACACCAGAATGCCGTGTGTGAGGATGCTGTGACAGAATGACACTAGGAGCTGCTGCAACAGGTTTACCTTCCTGAGAGTTCTCAGGAAGTACATCAGGTTTGAGCCTTCTTGATTGGCGCTGTGATGTTTGTGGTCCAGGAGAGGTCCTCTGTGTGAAACTGTTCTCCCTCTCCCCATTGATGTGCAGTCGTAAATGGATATCCTGCTTCTTCCTGAAACCAATTGAATTGTTTTGTTCTTTGATGTTACGAGGGATGATTGAGAGGTTTGGAGCCTGACCCAGCAAATGTTTGGTGTGGTTCTCCATCTTTTGCCTTCTGAGAATCCAACATTTCTCAGCATTGTACCCAGCGAGTCAAAACATCACACATTCTCTGGAATGTTTTTTCTCAGATTTCCGAAGATAGAGAACAACACCCTACTTTTTCTTGGTCAGGCTCAAAACTTCACAATCACTTCTCAGAAGAGTCAAACCTGCAGGTTTGAGGCTGAGTGTGACATGGCTGGGATGAGGATCAACACCTCCAAATTTGAGACCATGATCTTCTGTTGGAAAAGAGTGGATTGTCCCCTTCGGGTCAGGGGAGAGTTACTGCCCCAAGTGGAGGAGTTTAAGTATCTCGGGGTCTTGTTCACAAGTCGAGGTAAGTTGGAGCATGAGATCAATAGATCGATTGGTTGCGGCATTAGATGTTTTACGGACGCTGTACTGATCCATTGTGGTGAAGAAGCTGAGCCAGAAGGAGACTCTCTATTTACCATTTGATTTTAGCTCCTATCCCCACCTATGGTCATGAACTTTGGGTAATGACCAAAAGGTTGCGGGCACAAGCGGCGGAAATGAGATTCCTCCGTTGGGTATCTGTGCTTACATTCCGGGACAGGGCAAGAAACTCAACTATCCAGGAGGGACTCTGAGTAGAGTCGCTGCTTTGTCGCATTGAAAGGAGCTGGCTGAAGTAATTTGGACACCTGGTGAGGATGCCCCCTGGTCACCTCCCTATGCAGGTCTTCCAGTCATGTCCAACTGGGAGGAGACCCCGGGGAAGACCCAGAACATGTCAGAGGGATTATATCTCCAGCTGGCTTGGGAACACCTCGGGATCTCTCAGGAAGGGTTACAGGACTTGGCCAAGGATAGGTAAGTGTGAGATGAGCTGTTTGGTCTGCTACCACTGCGAGCCAACCCAGCAGAAAATGAATGAATGAATATTAAGAGTCAGGTTATTCTCTGTGCACCACTCTGTCAGCCTCTTCACCTCCTCTCTGTAGGCAGACTTGTCACTCGTCACTCTTGGTTGTCAACCCCACATCGGTTGTGTCGTCTGTGAATTTAACTGGTATTGGTGTTACAAAATGAAACAGTCATACGTGAACATAGAGGAACGGGCTCAGCACGCAGCTCTGTGGGACTCCTATGCTGAGTATCAGAGTGGAAAAGCAAAACTGACCCAACCTAACTGATTATCAGCTCACTAACTGATGCATGCATCATTGATGGAGACAGAACAAGACTGGTTTTAACTAATGCTTTGTTGCACAAATGCAAAATATCCCAAAACAAAAATCACAATTTAAATTACCAATGCCTAGTCTAGATCTGGTCTGCAGACCAAATTACAAACTTAGTTCTTCTGTATTGGACCAAGAAAGTACAGGTATTCGATTGACCCGATCACCTCAGCAAGTGAGTCAAAAATGATCAGGACATTTAAGTTGAGAGGTGCTCATCTGTAAAACCACTTGAGGTGATCGGTAGAAAAGAAAATCTGGACTCATGTCCCTTCATGGCACATGGTCGCCCACTGTGATCTATCCTATGGCAGAAACTGAAACATTGAGTCACGCTTTTGTGTAAAATTGACCCTTTTTTAATACAGTTTATCATGAAATCATACAAGATCCTGACAGCTATCTTTAGAGTTCCTCCGGTTTTGACTGGAACTCAAACATTTGATCATATTACCCAGTGCCAGCTTATCCCTGTTGACTTTCTGTTCATGCGAATTTAAAAATTTAAGCTTTTGTTGTTGACCTTCAGCATACTGATGGCACAGTCTTCTATGGCCGAGTGGGTTCAGCTGTATACGGTGGACCTTGCCCACTAATCACAGGGGGCCAGACTGTAGTACATCCCTAAAGTTTGGGGAGGAAAAAAATAAGTGTATGAATTGTGTTCTGATGCCTTGAAATAGTCAATCTACTGAAATTAACTTGAGTTTGAAGTTTTTAGAATGAGACTTAAGACTGTTGTGTTATTGGCAATAGTCACTGATGTTTGGTCATTTTTAACGACAAATCAACAAAGCTGGAACATTAGGTTTTCATTCTGTCTGGACATCCATCTTTAAACTCTTCATTTTCCCACAATAATTAAAGAACACCTCGTCTGACTGAAACCATTCCTTGGTGGAAAATTGGGGAAGTTTTGAATTTGAAGTATCCTTTCAAATATGGAGGTACATGCACCACATATCAAGTGTAAACCAGTCATCTATCTCTATGCAAATTCAATTTATTTCAATTCATGTATTTGTATATGCCAAATCACAACATTGCTGCCTCAAGGCACTTCACACGAATAAGTCTAACCCAGGGGTAGGCAACCTGTTCCAGAAAGAGCATGAGGGTGCAGGTTTTCTTTGGTGAGTTCAATGATTAACTGATTCCATCTGCTCAAAGTGATATTAATCAGTAAATCACCTGGTGGAGTCAGTGGCTGCAAAGAAAACCTGCACCCTCATGGCTCTTTCTGGAACAGGTTGCCTACCCTGGTCTAACCCTATCCCGAGCAAGACACAGGTGACAGTGTTGGTGTTACTTGAGAGGAAACCTCAAGCAGACCAGACGCAGAGGGGTGAAGATGCAAATAGACAATATGCCATCTTTAAAGCATCAGTCTTTTAGTACAGAAATCATTTCCAGACTTATCACCTCTACTATTAAATCATACATCAACTTAACATACGATCAAGGGCATATACCACACTTTTGTGTTTTCAATTTATTATAATGTTAAATGTTTTATACACTTAATTTGACTGTGATTTTAAAATGTTTCTTGTTGAAATTATAATGTGAATCACTCTGTGCGTGACTTTGAAAGTAGAAACAAGTTATGTTTAAATTATACAATTTATTGTTCTGTGGCGGCAGAATTTGACTTTCATAGAAAAAATGGTTGCATTTGCTGCTCCTTTTTATTTACATCTTTTTGGTATTTTTGCACAAATCTCAATTTCTATCTCCTTTTTCAAAAGGTCCCGTTGTGAATTTATGTTTTTCAGGCTACAAGGTTTCTAAAAGTTCATTCTTGAGTAAACTGTCAGTCTGTCTCTCTGATGTGAGCCATCAGGAGCGGAAGGAAACACGGGCCAAATATGGAGCTCACAGTTGACTCTGTAACTAGTGGGCGGAAATGTATACTCAGAACGCCTCGGGGTGTTGGCAGAGTCAATATGTTGATCATTTGAAGTGATGACATGCTGCTGGTGACTCATGGAGCGACTGTGGTGAGTTAATAAGTAAAGTAAACAGTTCAGTGAAGCACGCCGTTAACTACAACACTCAGAAGTTTAGAACAGTGGGTAAGATGTTTCAGTCAGACACCGGAAATAAAAGCCTATCTGCCAAAGCAAGAAATACCTCATCATTTCTGACCTGTCCCAAAATGTCAAGCTTTCAATTCCGGGCAAAGTTCAAACTCTCGCCAAGTTTTATTAAAATCTGGGACCTGCAAGCAAACAGGCAAAATTATTACTGATGTGGCATGAATGTATTCCACCTCATGAGAATGATACGGGTCCTGGATGCAGTCAAACGTGGGGGCCCCATTGGCCTTCTCCAGCTGCTGAGGTCCTTAACACTGAGGCACTCCCTGCGTTCTGGATCAGAGAAAGGTGTGGTTCCACATGTGGCAGATGTGGTGATGTGCGGCACCAGAGCATGCTCCCAGACCTGACCTTATGATGACAAACACCAAAAAAATTAAGTTAATGCTCAATACGAGAACAATAGAAACCCAACAATGTCTGCATCAACACCTAAATTACATAATTAAACTTTCATATTGATAGCAGTAATGCTCTAAAAACTTAAAAGATGTCACAAGGCTGCAAAACCCTGCAGGAAGGTAAAAGTAAGTCCCTTTGGCTTCTCCCTTGTTTCATTTGGGGTCACCACAACACATTCGAGGTGGATCTGCATGTTGATTTGGCACATGTTTTATGCTGGACGCCCTTCCTGACGCAACACCACATCATATGGAGAATGGACAAGGGTGGCCTAGAACCAGGAACCTTCCGCCCTGGCAGCAAGCACACTTACCTGCTTGGCCACCACCCCACAACACCACAGAAAGGATTTTGTATGAATTTAACTGGGAAAGAAAGGGTAAGGGAGCTGTCAGACAGGCATGCAGTGAATGCAGTGAGAGTGTTCCTGCACAAACTGTCAGGATCTCAGAGCAGAACCGGCTGGACACAAATGCAGGACTCAAAAGGTAAGTTCAAAAGACTTTACTCGTTTAACAGGCAGGGTTTGGTTCACAGGATAGCAGGAAAAGAAAAGCAACAGTGTCCAAAACATGAGACGATAAGCGAGGTCAAAACACAAGCAAAAAAACTGTACATGGCAAGACATGACTGAGGAGACTATAGGACACTGTGAAAAAGGGCTGGAAACACTGGCATGGAGCACAAACAATCTGGCGGTGACAAGAGGGAAACATGCAGCTTAAATAACAGGTGTGACAAGGGAAAGTCAGACACAGGTGCAGGGAAACGAGCAGGCAGGGGCGTGGCACACAAACAGGACCAGACCACCCAAACCAAGCTAACAGAAAAACAGTAATGTGCAGGCATAAAATACTGACCAGACAAAAGAAAACCCCACACATGAAATAAACACCACAACATAAAGATCCCCACACACCCCCACCATGACACAAACTCTTATTTTGTGATTCTTTAACACTGGTTACATTCTAAAACTCAGGTTACACTGGGTAAGGAGACATCTCCAACAAGTCACCGTAATCCTTTAACCTTTGTTAATATAATAATCATTGGCGTTTATTTATTTGTCCATCTGTCTGTTAGCAGGATTACATCAAACCTACTGCACAGATTTTGATGAAATTTTCACCACAGATACATATTAGGTCATGGAAGACGCCATTAAATTTTGGGGGTGATCCAGATCTGGATTCTGGATCAAGATTTAACTTTAGTCTTTAAAAGATTACGTCAAAACGACTTCACAAATTCTCATCAAATTTGCACCACGGATAGATACTGGGGCAAGAAAGACCACTGAATTTGGGAGGTGATCTGGCTCTGGATTCCGGCTCAGGATTTGACTTTATGGGCTTTTAAGGCTTACATCAAAACAACTTCACGATACGACATCACGATGTAAAAACCAAGTTCAGGAAGACAATATTTTGTTTCAGCTTGCGGTAAAACAACAATCCTTCAAATGGTGATAGACACACCGAATTTGGCACAAATACTCCTCAGACATTACTCTTCTGACAAAACCGACTGGCCACTTGAATTTTCAATAGGCAGCCAGGTAGGGGTCAAGAAGAATTACACAGGGGTCAAAATTTAAAAATGCGACAATTATATCGAAAACTATTATACAAGTAATAAATGTTTATGAGTTCAATGGTATGAATATTTCATGAAGTGAAAGATGGAACATACCATCTTTTCACTGAATTAAATATTCATTCCATTGAAAGAATGGAAAAACAGTTATTTGTTTTATATAATGGCTAAGATACTCCTTGTCATTTGATATTTTATTAATTTATAAACAACAGAAAAGAACTTACATTTTGGTGTTCCACTGGTGCTTAACAGTTCAACATGAACTTTAAATTGTCCAAATTGAGACAATGTAGTCTGTGATGCCTTGCACTGACTTTGTGTACTTCCAGAAAAAAAAGAAAAAAAAAATTCATGTAATTCCTCAGTCCAGCAAAAAATCAAAAATTTGTCCAGCTTTTCATCCTAACAGCTCTTCATGCCTCCAGATGGCTTACAGCATAGTGATTTGTTTTTGTGTGTGTGTATGTGTGTGTTAGAATAATTAGCATCATCAATTAGCAACTTCAAATTGTTGTCCACTAACAAAACAAACAAGACGTTTAGCTAAACACCGCCCCTGTAGTGTGAGTGCACGCTGGTGGTCAGGGCATGCAATAGCACATTTCATATAGCACCAAAATTGCACACTAAAAAAAAGAACTATTGCACGGTCAATGAATCACAATGGCAAATTGTATGAATAAGCCATGTCATCTGACAGGAAACCCACAAATCAAATGACAAGGATCCACTCAGCCGTTATATAAACTACATTATTTGATTGTCCATAAAGATTCCAAAAAGGTATAGTTGGGATTATCTGTGACTGAATGTTCTGGAGTTATGAGGTAAAAACAGCAAGAGGGTGACAAAGGTCAGTTTCAGTTTGTATTTGGGTCAAAGTTAAAGCTGCTCCCATTGTGGTAAAAGTGATGCAAATTATTGGTTGAGCAAATACGACTAATAATGGAATAGATGGGTAATAGAACAGTTTTAACTGTATTGAATGCTTGGGTCTCCAAAGTAAAAGGTCAAACAAGATCAATGTCCATTGGATTCTATGACATGTGACATATGTGAACACTAAACATGACACATGGTGCAAACTATTCCTTTTAAAGCAACGTTACAGAGACTCAAAGTGTCCACCTCAAACAGCAGGACTAACAGAGATCCAGATCTGATGAATTATTACAACCCATCGCCCCCCCCCCCCCCCCCCCCTTTTTTTTTTGGACAGGGGTCAGTGTGTAATCTCTGCACTTAAACTCAGTTCTGCACACAATCAAAAATGTCTTGTTGTGATGTGTGAGTGGAAAGGTCGACTGTAAGCATTTCTCTTCAGCACTGTCAGAGTATCAACCATCTTATCCACCATCTTTATCTCACTTCCTCCCTCTCTCTCTCTCTCTCTCTCACACACACACACACACAACTTTCTTCTTGTGTGTGTGCATGTTTCTCTTTTGTGCATCTCCACAAACATGCCAAATAAGAAACTTGTTCGTGGAAAGGAAGCAGCACTCAATTTAAACCTCACCCGCTGGGATTATGGGATTAAAGAGAATGGACAGATTTGGTGCATCAAACGCAAGCCTCTCTTTGTTTGTTGGTTTGTTTTAAATGATTTTGCCTTTTATTTTTCTATGCAAAAAAAACCGTGTGCTGACTGACACCAGAGATGAGTGAAGTAAACATCAGCTTTACTAACCCTGACGTGTGCACAGCTCCCGTGCAGACCGCCGCCTCTCTGCGATTCATTCATTCATATGACAACATGAAGACTGGGGATTGGGGGTGATGGGGGAATGACTGAATGACTAAGGGTGACATCAGCGTTGAGTCTCTCCCAGCCAATCACCTCACAGCCCCATCTTGTGACTCCGCCCTCCCACACCTCTCCCTTGTTGCTACGGCAGCAGCTCCATCCCATCTGTGCAGGGCATTGTTTGGGTTGGACATATGTGGTGTGGTCTGAGCTGTAATCATGATTTTCTGTAGAAATAATCCCCCACCACACACACACACACACACACACACACACACACACACACCTCCTTCATTTCACTCTGGTTCTCTTTCATCCCATCATCTTCCCCATCCGACCCCTTTTCCTTCGTTGTCTGCTTCCCTTCCACCTCTTTCTGCGAAACCCTTTCATTCATGTTTTTTCTTTGCCACTGCTGCAAAACAAACAAAAAACAAAACAAAACAAAAAACCAGCACATACATTTCTGTGCACTGTACCACAGTTTCTTCTTTTATTTCATATCTACTTTGTGTTTCTCTCTCTCTAATCAAAATAACACAGCTTTCCATGCATATTTGCACAATTTGCACAGGAGGATCCTGCAAGTGTCTTGGAAAATTCTTAATTTTAATACAAACAAGATGCAAGACTTTTAAAAATGTGCTGGATCAAAGCATTAATTGTCTGAAAACCACATTTTTGTATCATTATTGATTTTTTTCCCCCATCACCTACAATGAAGTATTTTGTGCAATACCTGTGAAATTACTGCAAAATTTGCTCATTTCAGTTTTTGATGTTGCTTGAATTTGTGCAGGAAAAGGTGTGGCTCTGTGTTTTTATTCAGACCTGCAGATTTTCCATGTGATAAAGCTGGATGTCAAACAACAACTTGCTGTCACGTGTAACAATAAATCCTGCACAGTTTCAGGATTGAGCACGAAGGTTTCTGGCCTAAATAAGACTTTTTGAGTACAGATAAACATGCATTGCTCAGTGCGTCCATCCATTTTCTATGCCGGCTTACTCCAAATTGAGGGTTGCGGGGGGGCTGGTGCCTATCCCAGCAGTCATAGGGCGTGAGGCGGGGTTCACCCTGGACAGGACGCCAGTCTGTCGCAGGGCCACTCAGTGCATGAGATACTGAAATAGCACTTTATTTTAGTCTGCTTCTTCCTCTTTTAGCTCTTTTTTGTTTCATATTTATCTCCAACCTCACTGCTACTTCTCTGCTCCCATAACCATGGAAATTAGATCCACAATCAAATACCTGACCGCATCCAGTCAGAGTGGGAAAGGAAAATGCAAATGATGCTTCCGTTTGCGTGGGTTTTTAATCCTACATACAGCAGGATGCATGTACAGTATGTGCACAAAATAGCCCTCATTCACTCCAACACAAGCTGAATCTCACTGAAACAAATTCTATTTCATTCAATATTACAAAGAATAAAATGTTTAAAATTACAAGAGAACTATGTATCACTGCTGTGCTGGAGGACTAATCCCCAAACACCATTCGACATTTGACCATATAAAAATATTAAAAAACGTAAGTGTCAAAGCTGTTGTACCATGTCAGGTTTTTTTTTTTTTTTTTTAATCAATCTGGATTGTTAAATATACTTGTGAAAATTAACAATATTCCTCATTTTAATTATTTATTTTATATTCTTACTGGTTCAGGATTACACTTTTAGTTTAATCTCAGATAAAATAAGTCAAGGTTAGCTTTGAACTTGTCCAAGGTCTGTGTCTCAAGAATGACCCATGTGAATTTAAAGACTGGTAGTAACAGGACTGGACTTACGCTGAGCACAGACAGACAGACAGACACACGGACGGACGAAAAGCCTTCACAATACCTAATGACCATATTTGATGGCCTTGGGTAAAAATGACACCTTCAGAGATTTAAATTGCACTTGTAAATTAAAAACACAGAAATGTGAGACCAACTTCAAGTGCTTCATTTGGAAACACAAATGAGTGAACTTTTTATCCAAATTAACTTAGTGAATCATGTTTATGCCAATTTTAACTTGATTTAGACAAAATTAATCTGTCACAAATTAAGCATTTTCTTTGATTCCACAATTATTACTGTTTATTTATTTCCAGTGTAGAAAGTTGAATCAGCACTGATTTCATCAGCACCACGGAGCCAGATGGAAAAACTCCAGGACCGACTTCCGATCAGGTCAGGTCCGGGAGCACACACTGGCGCCACGCATCACCACCTCCACCACACCACACAACCCCCAACTGGTTCATGCCAACCTCTCCAAAGCAATCATCAGTCAGCTGCAGCCTGGTGAGAAGTGGTCGTGTCCATCTCCCGTCACTGGCCGGTCCTCAACACTGAGGTCCTATACCGCGTATACATTACAAAAGTGCCACCTTCGGGAGCTGTCCGCCATTGCGAAATGGGGCAAAAAGTGACCAGTCACTAGGGCCACCACTAACAACTTTTCCCTCAATTGGTTGATTGATCTAAATGATAAAGTTTCTTCAAAGGTAGGTTCTAACATAGTGCTTCAAGAACTCTCTGTCTTAATGACTCTGATCCTTCTGTCACTGGGAACTTTTATTAACCTCATGAGTACCAGAGTCCGACTCCTCTGCAGCCGACACTATTCTTGTAAAACTGGAGCCAAGCCGACCAACTCAAGGCACACATGCAGCAATCAGGCTGAGCTGGAGTCTCTCTTTACAGCACGGTGGTTGGCCGCTGTCTTTTTAAATGTACTTTAGAAATAAAAGTTGAGTTGGAGTCACTAACCGGAGCGATGAAGAGTATAAACGTAACAGTATAAATATTGTAAATCAGTGCATCAGCTTAAAAATTAATCAAGAGATGGATGTTGAATATCCTGGAAAAATGTAAAAGACTAAAACTAATGAACACGTCTTTTGTGGCACTGCAGCATGCTGCTGTTTAAATTCAATAATTACAAGCTGCACATTGTCGTGATTGGCAGTGAGTCTGTTTCAACATTCCAGTATGCTGAAACAGACCCCATTTGGTAATGGTGGCACTGGAAGTAGGTGGTCAGGTGATGACTCAACCCTCTCCTTCTCTCTGTCTCTGGTCTACACAAAACAAAACTCAACACTGTGCTCTGTTTAATGCTGAGTGTTAAAACAACACTTAAGATTTAAAATAAATTCTGAAATGTTTGAGATTTTAAACAGTGCAGGTTTCACCGTGTTTGGGTTTAAATCCACAGAATAAGGGCATAAAAGGCAGAGTTGTGTATAAGTTGGTTGATAACATGAGCCTTTCACTAACATCAGTATCTGCGTTACAGTTTACAGAAAAACATTTTGGCTGTTGGAAATGCATGGTTGGGACCCCATCACCCCTTGGTCACAATAGTCACAAGAGATAGAGGCAACAAGACCAGCTGCCATTCATTATCAAATGAAAGGGGGCATTTTACAGCAACAAGACACAAATAGTCACTACGGTGCCATCGGGGCGGGGCCAAAATAGACAAAACCTCTATATTATGCAAATGAGGGATGCAACACTGTGACTGTCAATCAAAGTGAAGGCGGCGTGAGGTATAATGGTTGGTTATTGGTTCTGTTTGTAGTTATTTATCATAAAGTTTGAATTTAAACTGTAAAACATCAAACCTCTGACATTTCTTTATCAGGTGGGTTTGTTAACAAAATATTAGGAATCATTTCCATTTTTTAATGGATATATTAGCAGATATATCTGTACTGTAATTAGTTTTTCACCCCAATACCAGTATCAGCCCCCAAAATCCATATCTGGCGCTAAAGGGCATATTTTATAACGTATCTTCTCATGACCTTAACATGGAGAAACTGGAGGGCAAAGGTCACGCTTTTACTTTCCAAATTATTTTCACATAAACCTGATTGTGGACGTGAACTGGTTAAAGTGTCCACACTCCACTTTACTCCACACAGACGCTCCATCTCGATCCTCCTTCATTGACTTTTTTTTAATGAATGAACAGCAGAGGAAGAAAGAGGACGGAGAACTGGACGCTTCGTGATTGGCTGTCCATCAGTTGACGTCACCTACGCTGACGCGCAGCGCCCATTCATTAAAAAAAGGAAAAAAAAAAAAAAAAAACAGAAAAAGAAACAATCCGGTGGAGAAACGCGGACAAAGGGGTGACCGGAGAGCGCGTACAATAATGTGCTCCCCCGGAGAGAAGATGCACAGATAGACGGAGAGGCGCAAAGGCGGGAGGAAGGGGATCCACGCGTGGATCTTTGGAGAGATTCTACACACGAAGCAGACGCGCGATGGAGGATCTGTGCGACATGGACTGCACGGTGCTGAAGCGGCTCCTGAAGGACGACGGCGCCAAGTGCCTGCTGCTGGACTGCCGCTCCTTCCTCGCCTTCAGCGCGGGTCACATCCGCGGCGCCGTCAACGCGCGCTGCAACACCATCGTGCGCCGCAGAGCCAAAGGATCCGCGCTCAGCGTGGACCAGATCTTGGCCGGGGACGAGGAGGTCCGGGCTCGGCTCCGCTCCGGGCTCTACTCCGCCGCGGTGCTGTACGACGAGAGGACGCCGGAGTGCGAGGCGGTGAAGGACGACAGCACCATCATGCTGGTGTTCAACGCGCTGTGCGGGGACTCCTGCGGCACGCGCGTGTACCTGCTCAAAGGTACGCGCCACGCGCTTGAGTTATCGTTTAATATGCGGCTGTGGCTCGGGCCGAAAAACTCACCGAGAGCTCTTCGAATCAATGCCAGACGTCTATACGTCATAAAGGCCGTTTGCTTTTGTACGCCGCCAACGCACATATTTCAAAATGTCTCGTGAGGGGCAATAAGTGTAAATTCTCAAACACTAAATTTCAGATGGGATTGAGATTTATTTAAATAATCTGAGCAGCTCCTCCATGACATTACTGATAAAGACTAATCATGGCTATTTCTCCAAATTTTCACCCCACAGGTTGAGCTGTGTCAGGGTTCAAGGACACTAGTCCCCACTTGGGGATCAAACCCACCACCCTTTCAAGGCAACCACCTTCGCCACTGAGCTGTAGTTAACCCAAAAATGTTATTAAATATTTTCTGATATAACACGCAGGTACAATTTTTATTTTAAAGAGGTGTACAAAATAACATAACTCAGAACAAATAATCAAATTTTTTTGAAAGGTAATACTGTCAGTTTTTCTATGAAACAGTTAAATAATTTTTCAAGACAGCTGCCAGTTTTTCCATCAGATAGCAAACATACTTTTAATTGTGCATTTTCTCTTTTTGCTTGCATTGCTTCGGGGTCAGTCTGCTGCTGTACAGCATCAATGTAGTGCAAACGTGAATACGATTCAGTATATTGTGATACAAAATGTTGGTTATACATCGTGAAACTGAAACATGTGGCACGATTGAGTAAAGTGACATAAGCATTTTACGTAAAATTTTAAAATGTTGCAGTGGTTATAATGCATTATACACGTCTTATGTCCACTCTGGTTCAAAATGTCATGAAGTGATGTTTTCATCCCTAATATTCCACCTTCCGGTTCTGCAGGTTTGCTTCAAATCTTCATGCTTTTTATTGAAGGATAAAAATGGTTATTTTTAGTATATTGTGTAAAAAGCATTATTTCCTCTTGCACTTTACCTCGTACACTTCCCCACTGTGTGTGTGTGTGTTTCTTTTTTTTTTGCACATATGCTGCAAAACTTATTGGATTCTGTTGCAAAGCAGAATCACCCTCATCACGCTAATGAAAACCTGTCAGCTTTTTCTTCTTCTTTTTTTTTTAATGCACACTGCTAAGTGATGAGGTAATGTTGACTCGACTATGGGGATTTGTAAGAAACGTCTGGATGGGAAGCAGTAATAAATCTCTAATCAAAAGCACACGTAACCACCATACTGTATTTTTCCTGCAGGAAACCAAAGCTGCTGTAGCTTTTTAATTTATTTATTTTTATTAATGAGCATCAAAAAGCACATTCAGGAACATGTGCATTATTTTATTAAATATATTTCCCAGAAGATCTGAGGTGCAGAAATGGATATTTAACGAAAGATCTGTAACTGCAAAAAGCAGTCACAGTTGCTCAGATGTCAGTTTTATGTCAGATTGTGGAGGAGGAAATCACACACTGATCCTTTCACGCTCTTTTTCTTTCTAGGTGGATACGACCGTTTTTTCTCAGAGTATCCAGAGTTCTGTTTGAAGACCAAATCGTTACCGTCCCTCAGCAGCCAGTCCAGTGTGGACTCTGCCTGCTCGTCGTGTGGGACGCCGCACCATGACCAGGTACGAGACGAGTGACAGGAAGTGACAGTGAATCAGAATCCTGTTCACTCAGTCAGACTGTGCACACGCAGAAGCTGCTTCTGAGCAGAACACACACTGTGGTTGTCCATGTCATCACATCAGTTTTTCATTTTTAGACAGAAAAAAAAAAAAATCCTTAAAGCTGTAGATGGATTTTATAAATACTTGTGTCGGGGTGTAAATACCCTAAAAACCATGCATGCAGAAATGTATGCCTGAGACTGCTGTTCTTGAACTTAGTGACATATGTGACAGCTGTGTGCACCGTAAGACACGCCCACTTTGCTGGTCTGTGCTCCAGAAGACACGCCCACATGGTCTATGGGAGAAAGATGGAGCACAGCAGCTTTTTTCCACTTAAAGTGATGTCACGTCATATTGGGAAGCATCACGCCGGTGTCGGAGGAGGGTTCTAACATAACGCCTTTTATTTTATTTTATTTTTACTTTTTGTTTGTAAGGAAGGTACAAACACCAATTACATTTTGCTGATGAGTCATCAGTGGCTTCTGAAATACTATAAACATGATTTTCTACCATCTAGAAAATGACTGCAGGGCTGCAATTAAAACTGTTTAATTTATTAGTAATTATGAATGCCTTCATTTTCATTTTGAGTAATGTGTCCTTCAAACATGTTACAAAATGGGAAAATAATAATAACAAAGGATTGTAGTTCCTTTAGCTGAAGTTGTTGCTTTTAAATTGTTTGCACAAAAAACAAAAACCGTTGAAGCTCATTTGAAAATCGAGAACATTCAGTTATGTGACAAACCTTTTCAACTTATAAGCTGTTCTGAATAATTTTTCTGTTCTACTTAAATGCTTATGTCACTTGTTGTGAGTTTAATGAGCTAATGCCAACATCTGCATGAACTCGTTTTGGCACCAGTGCACGCAAAACTCTTCTTAAAAAAAACATCAACAACAAAAAAAAAAAAAAACACTATTAAATATCACTGATGGCATTAATAGGTCAGGCTAAAAGTGATTTTAAAATATTCTTTAGTACAATTAACCAACTTATGTTACATAAATATGTAGGAAAAAAGTGATTCATTTTTGTAGATATCTTCTCAAAAGATCTAAATTATTCCTTAATGCCGCGTTAAAGTGCATTGTTAATTATTCTGCCCTGGAATATACTAAAAAAAACAGCAGAATAAAATTCAGTTGCTGTATAAGGTGGTGGTTCAGTGTCTTACGACAGAGGTCAGCAGGACAACAGCCGGTCCGCTGGTTTGAAGGCTGTGATTTTTTTTTTTTGGGGGGGGGGGGGGGGGGTGCATGTGTCTTGCATGGCATGTGTTTGCAGAATGAAGTGGTGCACTCACTGCTGGAAATATTTTGGGCCAAAATATTAGGTACAGCATTTAAATGAACTCTCACTCACTTTCCCCTCCCCCTCTCCTGACATGACATCACTATGAGATCATATATGGATCATTTTCTTATGTGGGGGTTATCAGCATCAATAACTGAATGCTAATGCCGCATAGTGGAGCAGACGCCATGAGATATTCATCATCATCAGATCAACCTGTATGAAAATGCTTGTGCTGTAAAATATCCAGACTTTTAATTCCCTTTAATGCAAGAATCATGTTAAAATCTGCAGTTAAAAACATCTGTTAATGCCATAAGAAAACACTGCAGTTTAACTTTTTATTTTTACAGTGAAGACTGGTAGAGCATCATTTTAGGCTTTTTTGATTGTGTGTCTTTTTTTAAACTTATTTTTCTCCCTTTTTTGCATGATCATATCAACCTTTATACTGACTGAAGTGACTTTTGTTCTTTATGCAAATCTATATTGTAATACCTAAGTGGCCTCTGTGTGTGTGCATGCGTGTGTATGGCTTTGATCACGGCGAAACCGGGGAGAGCTGACATTTGCTGTTTGGCATGCTTATGTATTTTGGGTCAAGGATGAACACTGCAAAAATGGAAAGTTGATAGAACAAATATTTTTTTTGAGAATTTAGCAATTTTAGCTAACCAGTAAACAATGGACATTGCGCTGCAATGGACCATGGGAGTTTGGGTTTTGGGGGTTTAAATGTTATTGTGCTTCATTTTAGTTTAACAGTGTTGTTAGTGTAAATAATTTATTGTGTTTTTGTAGTTCATTTGGTTTAGTCAGTTTAGTTAAATGTTATGTTGCTGTTACCATGACTGACTTTTAGTTAAATGTTATGTTGCTGTTACCATGACTGACTTAAGTGTCATGCTCCCAGTACCATAAGTGAAAAGTGTAGTGCTTTTAATGTCTTCTGCCACAATCTCTGTCAAATTAAAAGTGCCTGTTTACAGCATAATGCAGAAAAGACAAAAAGCTCTGTGTGCGTGCGTGTGCATGTATGTAATTTTAATCATGCACAAACTAGGGAGAGCGGACATTTGCTGTTTAGTATGTTTATGTATTTTTTAGGTCAAGGATGAACGGCGCCAAAACCAAATGTTGATAGGACAAATATTTTTAGAGAAGCTACATATATTAGCCAACAACAATGAACAATGGACATTGATACGTACATTCTGGACTCACACCCCAATCCAGCAGGGGCAGTAAATCATCTATATATTAAAAGCGTGAATGTGTGCGTGGTTTTATTTAGTAAGTTCAGTGCAAGTACATAATATAATTGCAAACACATTAAAAATACATGGATGACACAAGAAAGTGAATACACTTATTTCCATTGTGGTCCATTTAAAAAACAAATGACAAAGAAGTAAAAATAAAATAATAAGAGCAATTGGAGATTTCTGACATCCACCAATCTGGATCGTCTCCAAAATTCAGTGGGGTCTTCCATGCCCTAATATGTATCTGTGGCTCAAATTTGGTGAGAATCTGTTTAGTAGTTTTGATGTAAAGCCTATATAAAGTGAACCTTGCAGAATCTGGATTTGGCTCAACTCCAAAAATTAATGAAGTCTTCCATGGCCTAATATGTATCTGTGGTGAAAATTTCGTCAAAATGTGTGCAGTAGTTTTGACGTAATCTTGCTAACAGACAGACAGACAAATAAATGCCGATTATTTTATTACGTCCTTGGCAGATGTAATAATAGTGTGTATAGGATAACAAGAACCTACACAATTTATAAATACATTAAGACAGTAAATTAACATAAAAAATTATGTAATTAACAGGAAGAAAAAGTGTCGAGCTCTTCTTTTAAAAATTATTGAGGTCAAAGGTTCTAAAAGCATTCTAGACTCACACCATTCTAACTCAGTATAGAAACTTTGTACAATTTATTACCACCCTTGAAAAATGTCAGCTACCTATTTTATAAACATGACCCAATCTAAAGCCTGTGGATCCCCACGGGCAACGTGCTAGTTAAGATTTTAATTAAACTTTTCAGAAACATTTAATTTTGTTAAATCCAAAAAAATTTTGAGTAGCACATATCTATGGAAAAAAAAAAAAAAAAAAAAAAAATCACAAAAGATTTTTTGAAAATGTACATTAACTTTTTTTTTTATATATATTTTCACAAATAGCACAGAATATTAGTGGAAAACATAACTTCAAGGAAGTGAAAGCTGAATTACGATGGGACAGGTTTTTATTTGGAAGGTGACTTTACTTTTATTTTTAGTAGTAAATAAATAAATAAATAAATAATCCAGTAATTTGTTTTTAATAGTCTCTGAAAGATTGATTGAATAAATAAATAAATAAATAATCCAGTAATTTGTTTTTAATAGTCTCTGAAAGAAAAAAATCTAACTGGAAAAACAATCACATGTGCAATACTGCACATGAGAAAAATCTGATACAAATGTAGAATTAAATTTTTCTTTTTCTTTAAAACTGATCAGCTGATATGAGTTCCTGCAAGATCGGGTCGTTGATTCCATGTGGAATAATTGTGCTTCCGCCACAAACTCATAAAGTAAAAGGTCCCGTAATAAATGGTCCAGAATGAATCAAAAACTTAATAAGCTCCTTCTGTTTAACTGTGGCTATAATTATTATTCAACTTAAATTGCAGCTGAAGTTGAATTAGCTTTTTGGGTTCGATAGAGTGAAGATTCCGGTTTTGCTCGAGAAAGAGCTTGTTTGTGGAATTAAGACAGAATCCCCCCAAAAAAAGGATTAATTACTAAATGAGGAACCGACAAGTACAACTATATCTTCATTAGACATCGTTTTCTGAAGCAACTCAAATCTGGCACTAGTTTGTACCAGCTTAAAAAAAAAAACAACAAAAAAACCCCTTGCAATTTAGTCATTGTACTTGTACGACAGGTCAAGATACCAAATTCTTGTGATTCTATTTTTTAATGGTATTTTGGATTGAAGAAATTATGTCACCCTCTGCCTTATTTTTTAAATGTTATGGCTCTTTACACTCCAAAATGTAAGTGAAAAACTGTATTGTGTGTGTGTGTGTTACATAGCAGCCCTACGAGTGGAAACTTATTCTCCTTATTGAAACTGAAGAATGAATTTGCCGACCGCCTGACGTATACGAAGAGTCGTTTATTAAAAAATTTATTAACGAAGCAATAACTGATCTTCCCTCTGTCTGTTTTCCAGGGCGGCCCAGTTGAGATCCTTCCTTTTCTCTATCTCGGCAGTGCCCTCCACGCCTCCAAGAAGGAGGTGCTGGATGCCATAGGAATCTCCGCCCTGCTGAACGTGTCGTCTGACTGTCCCAACCATTTTGAGGGGGCGTACCAGTATAAATGCATCCCTGTGGAGGACAATCACAAGGAGGACATCAGCTCCTGGTTCCTGGAGGCCATCGAGTTCATAGGTCAGTGAGTCTGTTTTTACGTTGCGCCCGTCAGTGCTAATTAACGTATGTGAAGAGTCGTTTACTTTGTGCTGTACCTGCCCAAAAAATGTAAAATTTCAGGAAAATGAATTGGCAACAAATTTAGGGATTCTCAGATAACTATGGTCATAAAACACTAAATTCACTGGACAAAAGCTTCTACTTGTAGTTAAAGATTTGAAATGGTTATTTCAGGAACAAAACAAGCCAACGCCTCACATTAGCTTTTGGAAAATCTGTCTTGTTTTTTTGCCCTGTAGCTTAAAAACAAAACAAAAACCTTCATTGTCGCCTACGTGAGTGTTTGTTCCTTGCATGTGACACACTCTTCAGGCACGGAAATGCCAGCCTGTTGCCATGGTTAAAAGCTGACGTGGCCACTGTCCCATCAGTCACATTTTCTGCTGTTGAACTGAAGTGAAGGACTTTAAAATTTAAAGCCCTTCCAGGCACAACATCACTGGGAAGTGAGGAAGTAACGTTTTAGGCCAGAGGCTATCTTGAGTTTTATTCAGGATGATCACGGCATCATAAAATGTCGAGCTTGAGCTCATTTTGTTCTCAGAAAGATAAGGTTTCCAGATTACAACCCTACATTGCCAGAAATATGGTACTTTCCAGGTGTACTGAGCGAGTCCACAGGATGCTCAGGTTTCGAGGTGTTAATGCATTCCTCCCCCTTTTTTTAATATTGATAAATGTTTACGGTGATTTCCTAAACTTTCTTTTGTTTTGAACTATGAGACTGTGATTTCCCAAAACTGAAAATGAAAATTGATATGATTGATTATAATAACAGCGGGGACAAGAGGCATCAAAATGAAATGAGAAAATACTTCTTGTCAGGCTTTCTGGACTTGGTTCAGTGCGTGCCTCTGTGTGTGTGTGTGTGTGTAACCAGAGTCTGACTCATCCTCTGTTACAGACGCTGAGATGGACTGACCCAAAATTTCAGACAGAGCAGATGTAGCAGTGTGTATTGATGTTAATTAATCGATGTTTGGTTTTTGAAGCAATAATGTGATGAATCACTAAAGCCGCAATTCACGGTTGTTTTCAGCGGCAGTTAGTTTATCAATCACTCCATGAAAATAGAGGCTACATTAATCAAAGATGCAGCTTGAAGCTTTTTTTGAAAAAACAAAAATATTCTGTTGGTTTTACCGCAGCGTTAATCAATAATCACGCCCAACTATCATGTGAGCAACGTGATTTCTAACTGTGGTCAAATATGACTTATAACAAAAAAAAGAACCAAAACAAAAAAAACAAAACGTGGTTAACTAGCAAAACCTGAAATGTCCAAGCATTTGTAAATGAGACAAAATTTTTAAGAGATTCTTTTTTCTATTTGATTAGTTAATGAAGTGTGTTCTACTTGAAATATTTTTTATGCTGTAATGTGAAAATGATGTTGAAAAAATAATGTGCTCTGTGGACAGACTAAATACTAAATCAGTTTGAAAATGTTAAAGGATGAAGCTTCTTTTTTTCAGAACATTTACCATATTGTTCCCAATGACTACACTGATTAGAAAACATTTTTTGGAAAAGGACTTTCTGAAAACAGACTCATTTTCTTTTAATAAAGAAAATGCTTTTATTTCAAAATAAAGCTAATGAATGCACATTCATGGGTAGCACCTCATTTCTTTTTTCAACCACATACTGACACACTGCCAGTTTAAGCTTTTCTGACTGCTCTTTTTTTGAGCATGTGATCTAAAAATACACTCTCACAGACCACATTTCTTGGTTGCTTGAGAGTTGTTTGATGGCTCTGCTGCAGTTCTCACCATGATCTTAAAGTTTGCTTCATAACTTCTCAGTAGTAGTTAACGTTATCCAGTTTTATTTTCAACCTCGCTGGGAGGCACATTTGTTTTGCAGTTATTTTACACCATCTGCTTTTGTGAATGCGTATGATGTAAAAATCAGCATCCTGAATATAAGACAAGCCCATTTTTTCAGGTTTATTTCCAAGAAAGAAAAAAACAACTAATTGGGAATAATAACATTAAGAAAACACCAAGAATGACTGAATTTAACAACAATGACAAGCCAGGGGGTGGAAACTTGAATATCTTGGAGTTCCTTCATATTAATTAAGAAATAAAGTATGTTAAATCTGTCTGGAGTAGGCACTTCTCAAAAACTGAGTATGTGCAAGGAGGAGACAACTCTGAAGTAGTGACAGGCTGCTGTGGCTGTGATTAGACAAACTGGGCATTGAGCAATTCATGTCAGTTCTGTTGCTTCACCAGTTTCATCTTCCTGGTGGAGTAGAGCAGAGGAGAACTTTAATACAAAAACAGATCAGATTTAGGCTCGAGCTGCCCATGTCCCACCAGGCAAGCAGTTGGAAGCCTTTTTGACTCCGTTACCCCTTAGAGCTTTGTGATGTCATAAACTAACACCTTCAGATCCTCTCTCTTTGCGTTGCTTCCTCACAGTTCCAATAAGGTAAGGATGCGAGTGAGGGAGGAAAGGAGGCAGTCCAGACAAGGCACCTGTATCCTTCTGACCTTTGCGTTTTCTCTCTCTCCTCAGACTCTGTACGGGACTCCAGTGGCCGAGTGTTGGTCCACTGCCAGGCGGGCATATCTCGCTCTGCCACGATCTGCCTGGCCTACCTGATGAAGAGGAAGCGGGTCCGACTGGACGAGGCCTTTGAGTTTGTACGTCGGCGCCGCAGCATCATCTCACCCAACTTTAGCTTCATGGGCCAGCTGCTGCAGTTTGAGTCCCAGCTCCTCGCCACCTCGTGCGCTGCAGAAGCAGCCGCCACAGCGAGCCCACTCCTCGGACCCAAGTCATCGTCGGCCACCGCCTCTGCGTCGGCCACACCCACCTCTCCCTTCATTTTTAACTTTCCGGTTTCCGTGGTGAACCCAGCGTACTTGCATCACAGCACGATCACCACCTCGCCTGGCTGCTGATGGATGGACAGGCACAGTCCCGCCCCCGCCCCGCCCCTCAACCGAATCACTGACTGAGCACAGAGCGAGTCGCAGTAGCTCACTGATCACTGCGGTGTGCTTGTGCTTCTACGCCAGGGAGGTGACAAGCTTCATGGTGCCTGATTTCCAAAAACTCCTCACACCAGAGGATCGACTTTCAAAGTTCAGAAACCAGCTAATGTTCCTTCCATTTCAAAGTCGGATCATTTACAATCGACCACAAACTTTCAAAACTCGATACACCAGGCTTACGACGTTGGATGTCCTCAGGCCAGATTGGATTTGTGGACACTCTTTACAACCAGGGAAGAACTCTCGTTAGCATTCAGGCCTAAATCTCAAAATCGTCTGGCTCCAGCTCTTTCTTTGCATGCTTGCTGCAAAATTTTAATATTTAGAGTCCAGGTTTGAAGGAAATCCTGTTCAAATTTAGTCCATTTTTACACATCTCATGTTTTAAGGTGAAGGTTAGTTTTTACTTCCGTGCTGCTGCACGTCTGTGCAGCTTCTGGCCGATGCTGAGACTTCTAGATGCGTTGACGTTTATCTCCACCCACTCTGCTGAGGTCAGGTGACAAACCTCAAGGAAATAAGGGATTAGATGGAGGAGGGGTGGAATGGAGGAGGTTTAGGACAGAGGAAGCCCAGGTAGATGCTTTTGCTTATGTGATCCTCCAGAAGAGATGCTATGTTTCTGCTCCAGGGTTCTTCTCATGAATTTAGGAAGGTGGAACCTTCCAAAAGTAAACCCAGACCATGTCAGAATTCCACTGTCTTGCAGTACTTTCAGAAGGGTGCAAAGTTGTTGCACAATTCTGGAAATACTTATCAAATTTAGACTTTTGTGAGGCTCGTATCTCTAAACCCTTAAAGAAACTGATGTGCAATGTTGCCGGGCATCCGAGACCCCAAAAGTGACGAGACATGCAAGAACAACAAACGTCAGACTTGGTCCACTTCCCCAGCCTGTGTGGAACGCCAGCACGTAGCAGTGACCCCAAGTGACTGCTGCTGCTTCTTTTATGCAAGGCTTAATGGCAGCTGGACATTACTGCCCCCAACTGGACTGGAACATTAACAGTAGATCAAGAAAACGGGGGAAGAGAAAGTCTTTCAGATCCGTCACTCTCTGTGTCCATCTCTAGTCCAGTAATTAAAAAAATATATCACTTGTCAAATTTGCTCCAACAACCCAAAAGTGGCAATAGAATTGCAAACTCTGAGCAACATGAAAAGTAAAAGCTGGTCTTCGGAAACGAGCCTTTCACCAAGATTTCAGAAAAACTGTAGAATTGTAGAACTTTAAGGATGATTGTCACGAAATCTCAACCACAAATGTCAGACAGAAACAGATTTTGCACCGTTTAATGAGTGAAAACAAATCATAACGTTGTGTGTGTTGGTTAAAAGTTTTGACATCTTTCAACGGCCTCAAAATTTCTAAATAAATCCAAACATTCAAGATTCAAAACTCAGTTTAAAAAAAATCTGCATAACTTTACACTGGCCTTTGTGTTCATCTGGTTATTTAATTCCTAAATCACTTTGAACTTTTAATTGGATTACAGAGGTCATAGGTTAGGGGTCACAGGTCTGACCTGCTGACATGTTTTCCACGGCACTCGGTGAACTCTGCACTCTGAATTGTAGCTCCGCTGCCTCCTCGTGGACTTCAGCGTGACCAGTTTTTAATAATATCACAGTGCGAGCTACATGAAAAGACATTCTTAAAAACTGAAGCTGCAGCCACTTCTTCCTTCGATGGGCGGCCGTGGTGGTGGGGGGGTGAGACCCCCTCACACTTGATTTAGAGAGGCAGTGAACGCACCGCCTCTCTCTGCCTCACATTCATGACTACCGACTGAATAAGCTCAGTATGAAGACAGGGTCTGTTGCTATGGAGATGACAGGTTTTTAGGAGAGGAGATGGATGCAGGAAGGAAGGAGGAATTTTAAGCGCTCGCTCACTCCCTTTGGATGTCCTGCTGCCAGATGAGAGCAAAGGATGGAAAACAGGGGAGGAGGGAGACGGTGATGGAAAGCAGGAGCATCTGCCGTGACCGGATCTTCCTCTCCTTCATCCTCCCCACACCTTCCTCTCCTTTTTCATCCTTTCACATTCCTCCTGTTTCCTCTGCTGCTCCTCGTCTGGACAAATAAAGGGAAGAGAACATTCGTCTAAAAGACGACTGTCCTAAACATGCCATCCCAGATTAAAAATCTCCTGACAAAAAAAATAATGTAAATTCTAAAATGATGATTGTTTGACTCTGACAAACAAACAAACAAAAAACTAATTTGTGATTATTTTTTTTCTCTCGCTCTCTCTCTCAAGGAAATTTAAGATTAAAGAGGGAAAAAAAGCAAAATCTCATTGCTTCACATTTGTAGATTTGTGATTATAAACCACATAAAAAGTTATCATTAAGTTTTTCTGAGAAATATATTTTAAAGCTTCTCGTTGGATTTGTTGTTTTTTGTTATACACAGTTACACAACAGGTTTTGTTTCAGGATAATTTCCTAATTGGATTTGCTTTTTAAAATGTAATTTCTCCCTGGATTAATTTTAAAAACACTCAGTGCATGTTTTTAAAACATTTTCTGTTTGTATTCAAGCTGATGAATCATGTTTAAAAACTGCCATTTCATTCATGATTTAAAAAGTTATCATTGGATGAATTATTATTATTATTATCTGTTTGTTTTTGAAGAAACGTGTTTGAAAGGTTTCTCACTGGATTTGTATGAATTTTTTTAAACACAGTTTGTCAATGAATTTTATTTTAGGAAAAGAAATACCAATATTTCATGGGTTATTACTTTTTTTTAAATACAACCATACTTTTTCCATCACATTTTTTTTTAATTTCTCATTGTAATTCCTTTAAAATGAGACTTCTCATTGGCTTTAAGTTGTGTTTTGTTTCCCCAACTCAACCATTTCTCGTAAAATATTCATTTCGGACCACAGACCAATAGGCAGACGTCTTCTGCATTTAATAGTTGTTGTGTATCTGATAAACATGCGTGTGCGTCGCTGCAGCCGTGACCTCTCTCATCTCTCTGTGACAACGACTGCAAGCTGTTGGCTAAATTTGCCTACTGAATTATTTCAGGATTAAAGAAACGTGGAGTTGGCCGACTAAATGCTAAATATGAAGGAAAAAAAGTTTTTTATTTTTAATTTTGCAGCAATGCTAGCAAATGAATTGATTACTATAATGACATGCAAACAGACAAAACTTTGTACGGAATTTCACAGAACTGGTTTACATGTGGCGGAATTCACAAACCTGTCTCATGGAACAGATCTGGCCCCCGGGCCAGCAGTTTGAGACACCTGCTAAGAATCTGTTTGGAGATCTAAGCACCATAAATCTGCACGAGACATCCAAAGACACAAAGTCCAATCCAGATGACTGCACAAATGTCTGTTTTTGAAGACTGTCGCCACCTCTCTGTAGCACTTTGAAGTGATGCAATACTGTATTTATAATTTGATTGGTTTTTGCACATCATGATGGGGGATGGTCTGACGGGATTTTACCGAAAAACATTTTGTCTGAGTACAGAAGGCGACAGAGAGACAAGCATTGGAAAACGCAATACTTTCTACAGTGCGTGTGTGTTTGTGTGTGTTTGCCCACCTGATCGTCTCGCTGTCTGGTCAAAGCCGTTCACCCATCGTGGCAATATCAATCCTCCACTGGGTCCTTTCTAAGAAAAATAATTTTCCTTCAGTTTTATTGTGGAATGAATGATTTGTGCATTTATTTATTACTAAAAATCTACTGCTGAATAAATGATGTTTACTTACAGTGAGTGTGTGTTTTCTTTAATGAACATTCAGCAGTGTGCACAGTTTGATATCAAATGTTTCAATGAACATTTCACTTTGTTTCATTTGAGTAAAGTCAGTCAAGTATATATTGATCTATGATTAGAAAGCGTACAATAATATGTAGCTGTCCATTCAGCTGCTCCTGTTTTGTTCAGGGTCGCCACAGCAGATAGATCCAGATAAGCATTGGTATTTGGCATAAGTTTTCCACTGGATGCCCTTCTTGACGCAACTCCAGTTTAACCTGAAGAAACACACACAGCCGCTGGTGTTACAAAGAGGTCTCCCATCCAAGTACTAACCAGATCCTGCACTGCTTAGCTTCTGAAATCTGACAGGATCAGCCTTACAAAGAGCAGACCAGCTGCAAAACATACAATAATATAAGATTCATTAATTCAGCATAACCGTTTTTAATGACATCTAGTGATCAGGTTTCAGAGTGAAACCCACTTGAGAAAATCATGCAGTGAGGAAAGTTTTCCAAAGGGCTCCCCCCAGCTGAACAGACATTATTTTCTGCAAAATACAATATATATATATATATATATATATATATATATATATATATATATATATATATATATATATGTGTGTGTGTGTGTGTGTGTGTGTGTGT
Source organism: Thalassophryne amazonica (assembly GCF_902500255.1). NCBI lineage: Eukaryota > Metazoa > Chordata > Actinopteri > Batrachoidiformes > Batrachoididae > Thalassophryne > Thalassophryne amazonica. The sequence continues at coordinate 54,093,216 of NC_047119.1, read as the reverse complement.
GTGTGTGTGTGTGAACATTTTCCAGGTTATGTTTAACCTGGAAAATGTTCAAAATACAGCAAAATTTCAGGGAAGGTCCACTGGACCTAACCTCTTTATATTCCTTGATGGCGTATATTAAAACCCCAAACTAGTTTTAAAGTTCACAAATAAATGTAATACTTTCAAATAGCTAACAAACCAGATACAGTTCAATTTACAATAATAAAACATATGATTCTGTTGACATACACCATTAACCACCTTTAATTGTACTGCTGTCTATAAATCTGTTGAACTGAAAATCAACAAATAATGGTAATTCACCAAAATTAAAGTAGACCTGCATTGAAATAAATGTGGTCAGATTTCAGAAAGAAATAGCTGATATGTATTTATAAGACCCTTGTGAATGCAGTAAAGTAAATCTGTAAGCCCAAATTTGTAATTCAGTGGAGAAATCTTCATTTAAAAATGACAAATTTGCAGCTAAAATTTAGCCCTCTGTGAAAACAGTTTGTACAGCCGTATCATTTCCATGACGTCAGGGACAAGACGACACCTCCCGCCTTCAGTCTGATCCCGCATTGAAATTGATTTTATCTGTTAGTAATGTTACTTATACACGTCCTGGTTTCAACATCCAAAAGTAAGCTGCAATGAATGTGAGATACAGATCTGTGTGCTCAGATCAGCAACGACATCAACAGCGGGCGCCGTTCTTCCTCTCCCGCTCTCTGCCTCCGCTGCGCTTATTAAGTCTGCGGGCTCATTAACGAGCTCGTTAACCGCCGACGCGGGCCACTCACACCGCCTGTGTCTGCTTTGCAGCCGGTGTTGTGCCAGATTCAGCGCACAACACCGGCATCACCTCTCTGTCTACTGAATGGAGCTGCAGCACACTTGGCACAAGTCCTGAGATTACGCTCGCTGTTTTAATGCGAAGCGGCCGGTACACCTGTTGCTGCAAGGACAGACTTCTTGCGGCAAAACCACAGCACCGCACGTCTCGGCAGTCGGAGCCCCAGAGCTCCATGGACGCTGAGAGAGGTTTATATATTTTTAATGATTGGGATTCTTTGCGGGTCTCGCCTCCATATCCCGCGATGGTACCGGAGGCGAAAGACAGTAGATTTTCATTGCGACACGACTCAATCAAACGGGCGTATGAAAAAGTCCCCCAAAATAATTTTCAAGCACAAATAAAAGAAATGTGTACTCACCAAACGTGCCGCAAGACAATATGAAGTTTTAAAAAAAGTAGATCCTTCCGTATAAGACAAGAAAAGGGTGCAGATGCAAACTGACGTAAATCCACAAATTACAATTGGCGCAATGCATGCTGGGAGAGGGTCTTGTCCGTGACGTCTCGGCAGCGTCCATGATGAGAGGGACAATTTGTGGAGGGCTAAATGTTAGCTGTAAATTTGTCATTTTCAAATGAAGATTTCTCCGTTGAATGACAGATCTGGGCTTGCAGATTTACTTTACTACATTCAGAAGGATCTCATGTGTAAATGTAAGTCATTTTTTGTTCAAAAAATCTGACTGCATTTTTTTCAATGCAGGTCTCCTTTCAACGCTTTTTTTAATTATCACAATTTTGTAACATTACATAACCTACTTTAGTGCAACATACCTATCATAAATGTAAAAACAACTTCAACATGATCCCTTTAATACTAGGACTAGTGGGAAGTTCCCAAAATTTGACCATGCAACCAATTTGTTTTCATTTTTCATGTGGCCGTGCAGCAACATTGCCAGTTTAGCTATTCTGTTGCTGGATTTAGTGACTTTTTGACCTTCCCTGGTGACTAAAAAAAGCCTAACCAGCCAGCAGCGACAAATCTGACGTCTTTTATTCCACAGCTTTTAAATAGTTGAATACAATACAAAAAAAAAAAAAAAAACTGCAAAAAATAATGATAAATTAATTAATTAATTAAATGTACAAAAAACAAACAAGCCCTAACCATTCTGGCACCCTAGGCAAGATTTTTAATGGCGCCCCCCCCACTCCTACCCACCCACCCACACAAACGCAATATACAGACACTGCCATGTGGAGGCGCCCGTGTCGCAGACCGAACGGTCCATCCCTGAAAATCGGTCCGCTTTTTGTATCTGCGCATGCGTCATTTTGGACAACAGCAGCACATCTGAGATGGAGTCTCATCACCCAAAGCAATCAAATGGATTAATGGGATTATTAACCATTAGATGATAAAGGTAAAACCTCTTAAATCATTCTAAAGTCAGTTTTAAGCACAAACAAGGCAAAATTCTGTGACACTTTGAAATGCCCGACGCGCAGTGAACGCATCAGCTAGCAGCTCGTTTAGCCGCGGTGCTCTGATCGCTTCCGCCGCCTTTTATGATGAAATAATGCTTAACTTATGTGGAAATGATTGTTGTACAAAGCTTCAGATATCTGTCGCTGAGACAGATGACGACTGGTATGCAGTTGACGATGGGGGAGACGATTGTGCGATGGGGTCTCCGGTATCCCCCATTGTGGCCAGTCTGTACATGGAACTAGTGGAGAAGACAGCCTTGGAGTTGTTCATGGGCATCGCTCCCAGTCACTGGTTCAGATATGTCGATGACACATGGGTTAAAATCAAGCAACAGGAAGTGGAGGCCTTTAAAGAGCACATCAACTTGGTGGACTCCAATATCAAGTTCACACGTGAGGATGCCAGAAACAACCCTTTAGCCTTCTTGGACAGTGATGTTACAACAGGCAGCGCCAAACAGGGGTTTACAGAAAACCCACTCACACTGACCAATATCTGCTCTTTGGCTCAAACCACCCCCTTGAACACAAGCTCGGGGTGATCAGGACTCTTCAACACAGAATTCTACAGGTGCCCACAACTACAGAGGAAAGGGCTAAAGAAGAACAACATGTCCGGAAAGCCCTCACAGTATGTGGGTATCCACGATGGTCCCTGGACAGTGCAGAAGTTCCAAAGAACAAAGAGACCAGACAGACAGGAGACGGAGACAAGAAGAAGAGGAGTGTCTCTCCCTTATTTAGCAGGAGTAAGGGGAAAAACTACGGAGGATCTTCAGATAGTACAAAATCCCAGTTTACTTTAAACCTGTTAACACCTTGAGACAGAAATTAGTTCACCCTAAGGACAGGATCCCTAGGTACTAACAGACCAGTGTAGTGTATTCTATCAGATGTCAGGAAAAGTGTAACGAACACTACATAGGTGAGACTAAGCAGCCGTTACACAAAAGGCTATACCAGCACCGCAGAGAGGGCGCCGGCGGACCTCAGTCTGCAGTTCATCTCCACCTTAAAGACACTAACCACACGTTTGAGGACAAGGAAGTTAAAATCTTAGCCAGAGAACGGAAATGGTTTGAGAGAGGAGTGAAGGAGGCATTGTATGTGAAACAGTTGAAACCCAGCCTTAACCGGGGAGGGGGTCTGAGACACGCTTTGTCCCCTGTTTACAATGGGGTACTCAGGTCAATGCAGTTTCAGTCTTTTGTTCATGGTAATTAGTCATTCAAATCATCAGGGGAGACGTCAGGAGAAGCGTCAGTCCCATCATTAGGAGGGACACCTGCCCTGTCATTAGGAGGGTGCTAACTAGAGCACAATAAGTGCTAATTAGAGCAATTGTTTAGTCACTAGCCTATAGCAGTCTGCCTCTCGGTAGGAGAGGTCTGGTTAGGTTTAAACTCCAGCTTTTGGGGCTTCTGTTATTCTTCTCTACAAGAGTCAAGACAGAAGTCAGACTACCAGAGCAAGAATTTTAGCTGTGGAAGCTTCTGCGACTTGAAGCGAAACGTCCTTGCGTCAAGCAACCCAGTCCAGTTGAAGATTCAAGATTCTCTACTATGGAAACCACATGGACAACTGAGAGCCTTCACAGAAATAAAAGACGGGACGTTTATTTTTTTCAAACCGTGCCATTTGAAAAAAAAAATAAATAAATAAATTTCAAACGGGACCTAAACGAGGCAGGGCATAATTCGAGACCGGTGATTATTAACAAAATTCTGCTTATTGCCTGCACTGACATGAGTATGATGACCCATAGAGCTTTTGATCAGAGCCCTCTGCGTGGCTGCGAACCCACGCACCTGCTAAACGACTGAGACTGCAAGGGCTGTAATTGGTCACTTATGTTTTCACTCCTTCCTCTCCCATCATATTTTAATAGTTTTTGCAGTGCACCCGCTGATTACACTTGGATCATGGATCAAACACGTGGCAAAAAATTCCACAAATATGACCAACTTTACAACAGAGTCGGAAAACGATGCTCAAATGACCTGCAATTCATGGAGGGAAATTGTAGCCACAGCTCCTGCCATAAATTGCATTAAGACACCCACCAGTGTAAATCGTGATCCGACAACAAGACAGTTTGGGCCAAAATAATGTAATGATCTGGAAGGGCTCATCAGACACAAGGAAACTATTATCATTATTATTTAATAGGCTTTGCAGTTAAATCAGTATGGGCTTATATTTATTTCATATTAAAAGATAAATAGTATCAACTAGTTTTAGTATAAGAATACTAGTGAAAGTTGACTATTTTTCTTTCCCTCATTGTGCTCCCCTCCGGATGGACCCCACCCTCAGCAATTGCTTACAGGGCCGAACCCTTAGCTTCCTGGTCAGGGCTGCTGTTCAGCATGTTTATGTAAAATAAAAAGTCTCCCTGACCCGACCGATATCTCTGGGCACATTTAAAACGCCAGAGTCATCGTGTTGGCTAAGTTAAGAATTCTGGTAGCTGCTACGTTAAACATCAAGACATTGTGAGAAAGTCATTTGTAATACTGCTAACACGTTGTGGTAACCACTGTAATTAACCACTAGTTTAATTTTTTTTATCATTAGCAAGGTATGATAGCAAACAAATAACTGCTAACTGAAGAAGTCAGCATTGCTAAGTTAGCAAGATGTTAGCGCTGTCTCAATGTAATGTTAATGGTGTCTGGCAAACCTGTTGGTGCATTACTGCCACCAGCTGGTTAGGAGTATGCAGCAACAGAATGACAAAACAACAAAGCTAAAGCTAAAAATAATAATAATAATAATAAATTAAATAATAATAATAAAAAACTCAAAATGTAAGTACTCCAGTAGAATGGCTCATTTCAGAATAATATATGATGCTTTTGGGCCTTTGTCCCTTTTATCTCACTTTCCTCATAACATCTTTATGTAAGCGGCGGCATTTTGACGAACTCCCGAGTGTAGCCAGCAAGATTTGTCCCACAAACAGCATGGACTCAGGCGTTCGTCCTCTGTTCTCTCTTTATTGTGATGCTTATAACAGACCTTAGCATTAGTGTCATCTAGTTGACTAAACCATGTGTTATCCTACCACGAATGGCTGCTTAGCAAACATCGCTGAGCCTCTGCTAAAGCAAACAAAAGTGGCTACCATGCTAACACTAATATGTTTAATAGTCTGAAAAATCCCTGTAAAAGTACAAACGTGTAATTTCACTTACCTCATTTATATTCATGATGCTGGTCAGCGCTGTCGCCAGGACAGTGTAAGCCTCAATTTTAGCTTTGTCATGAGCACATGGTTGGAGAGGGTCAAAGCTCAGCTTTAGTTTGGCTGTAATTTAAAACCTCACCACTAGATGGTACCAAAAACATATGTTTTTCATTCAGCTGTGCTGATTAATTAAGGTTTTTGTGCCCAAATTCTAAAAGTATTTGAATTATTTTCCCAGGTTCTGTCTTATTGGACAAATTAGCACATCTATATAATAACAACATGAAAGTACTGTATCCATAGGCAACACATGAGTACTTATTATTATTATTATTATTATTATACAATCATTTTATTTTTTGAGTTTTCTGACTGAGCATATCTGTGTGATTTGACAGTACATCAGTAAAGTCATTTTTTAAAGGATTGTAACTTTTTTCTATTTAAAATGATTATTAAAAGAAGCGTATGAGTATATCAAATTGGATTTTCCCGAACCACTAAAGACTTTTTAAAAAATGGAAAAAAAAAAAAAAAAGAGAAATTCTAGGATGCTGAAAACATTTTCAAAGCACAGCACGTCTTCAGCAATAATTAATTTACGTTCTCTGTAAAGTGAAGATGACGTGTTGATACGTGCTTTTGTGTCTCCTGTGTGTAATCCCATACTCCCACCTCGTGGTAACGTCCTAGAATTACACAGCATGAACGAATAAGGGAGTTGTCACGTGATCACTGGATCAAATCACACGCGCGCCCGCGCGCGCGCACACACACACAAATCGGTTCTAATCTGTTAAAAAGCAGATGTGGCCAAAAACTACCTCCTCTATGAAGATCAAAAAGTACTTATTATAAAGATAATCCAGAATTATGACTAGAACTGGATTGAGATGGGATAATGACGCCAACAGGTTCAATTCAGTTCAATTTATTACCTCCGCCAAGGAGGTTATGTTTTTGGTCACGTTTGTTTGTCTTTCTGTCAGCAGGATAACTCAAAAAGTTTTGAATGGATTTTGAAATGAAATTTTGTGGAGTGGTTGGAAATGACAAGAGGAACAAGTGATTAAATTTTAGTGGTGATCCGGATCACGATCCAGATCCCGATGCTAACGCATTAGCATGTCTATGGCATTTTCAATATTAAAAGTTAGCATTAAGCAGTTGCAGCTGTCATCACGTGCATTTGTTTTCAAATTGTAATATTTCTTAAATTTATTTTTGTTGAAATTTTGTGGAGTGGTTGGAAATGACAAGAGGAACAAGTGATTAAATTTTAGTGGTGATCCGGATCACGATCCAGATCCCGATGCTAACGCGTTAGCATGTCTATGGCTTTTTCAATGTTAAAAGTTAGCATTAAGCAGTTGCATTTGTCATCACGTGCATTTGTTTTCAAATTGTAATATTTCTTAAATTTATTTTTGTTTATATATTAATAATCTAATGATTATTATATACAATTTTAGAGAAAGAGACAAAAAGAAATAGACCACTGTGCCAAGGAGGGAATCTCTTTAGAGTCAGTGACCCTGTGGCCTTGTTTAGAGAAGTGTTTCATAAATGTTAAAAAAATTCATATATTTGCAGTTTAGTTGAATAATAAATTGAATTTTGTCTCTTATTTGTTTTTGTCTATAAGCACATGCAATATCAGTGCTCAGATGACAGTAGCTTCTGGGAAAGGTGCAAGTTGCAATAAACTGTGATGCCAAGCGCTAAGGATACATGGTATCCAGTCACAGCAGATGAAAATTTTTTTTACTACTGAACAAACATCATTGTTAGACTTTTTTAGGTTCAATGATTCCACGGCGTGTAGATGTTATGGAGTCAGTGACCCCCATGGCCTTGGCGGAGGTTTGCACTCTCTGAGTGCTTCTAGTTTCTTTTGTTACAGCGCCAAATCACAACAAAGTTGCCTCAAGGTGCTTCACATGAGTAAGTTCTAACCATACCAACCCCCCGAACAAGAACACAGGTGACAGAGGTAATAAAAAAAAAAAAAAAAAAAACTCCCTCTGATGATATTGAGGAAGAAACATCAAGCAGACCAGACTCAGAGGGGTGACCCACTGCTGAGGCCATTCTAACAGTTACAAGGTTTTGACAAAGCTGAAGAGACAGAAGAGCAACATAAACAGTATGTAATTAAAAATACAGTGTCCAGCATTGACAGTCTGCAGGGCAAGACCTCCAGTCAGTGGTGCAGCAGGCGTGGCATCTGGAGGTCAGTCCGGTGCTGTGGGGTGCAGGACCAGGATCACTCATTGGTGTTGTCAGTGCCTCGGACAGATAGAAAAAGAACAGAATCAGTCGGCCATCAATAACTGCACCTGAGGCGGGATTTAACCATTAACTGTGTGCATCTGTTGCTAAAATGTAAATCACAAAGTTGTGCATCTGCATCAAATTCTGAACACCTGGTGAAAGGTGTCCATCAAAATTTATTTACCACTTCTGGACTGTGTATGAAAACTGCTGATTTGCTAGTTTTTCTACCCCTGAGGGAGCATTAATGCCCGTCACCATTATGACCTGTGACACAACTATGCAATCTGCATCCTCACCACTAGATGGCACTAAATCTGGCACTCTGTAGCTTTAAGGACTGTACTAAATCTTGCACACTGTAGCCTTAAGGACTGCACTAAACCCTGCACATTGTGGCTTTAAGGACTGTACTAAATCTTGCACACTGTAGCCTTAAGGACTGTACTACATCCTGCACGTTGTGGCTTTAAGGACTGTACTAAATCCTGCACATTGTGGCTTAAAGGACTGTACTAAATCCTGCACATTGTAGCTTTACGAACAGTACTAAATCCTGCACGCTGTAGCCTTAAGGACTGTACTAAATCCTGCACACTGTAGCTTTAAGGGCCATACTAAATCCTGCACAGTGTAGCTTTACGGACAGTACTAAATCCTGCACGCTGTAGCCTTAAGGACTGTACTAAATCCTGCACACTGTAGCTTTAAGGGCCGTACTAAATCCTGCACAGTGTAGCTTTACGGACTGTACTAAATCCTGCACGCTGTAGCTTTAAGGGCCGTACTAAATCCTGCACGCTGTAGCTTTAAGGACTTTAAAGTTCACTAAACTGATCACAAAAATTGGATGGTTCAAAGTTAAACACACAAACACAGTTAAGTTATTTTATTAAGATTTTTTTCTGTACAGGAATGAAATTACTGTTGCTCATGTTTCCTTTGTAAAACATCTGTACACACAAAGGTCAAACATGGAAACACAAAGTATTTACAGCATGACTGAGTGGAGGCAGACCAGCAAACAGTTCAAACAGTTACCACATAAAAAAAAAAACAGTTCTTAAAAGGCTCCTGGGGAGTTACTTTATATACAACATTATTTAATTATCGGCTGAAAAATCATCAACAGCTTCATCACAAACCTCAGAGTTGATCGCTGATCATAGGTTAACCACACCAAACTGTGTTGCTCGGTAAACAGAATGTCATTTCAAAAAGGATAAACCTTTGCATTTTTTCATGTCTTGTACCCAGAGCCCTGAATTCTATACATTACAATTGAATTTCACACATATGTATTTTTACTATTTATACCAGATTTTTTTAGCTTTTTGGTTGCCCCCCCCAATGCAGCAACTCACTTTGCTGAAACAATTTTATTGATCATTACTGTCGAATTATAACAAACGCGTGGATTTATGTTTAAATTGTAAAAGCACTCAGACGAATTACATTTCAATAGTGCATTATCATTATAACATTCTGCACCTAAAAGGCAGTATTAAATATGTGCGCAGAGAGAATTTTCTAGAATTGGGATTCTAATTAGTTTTTCCACTTAATTTTTATTTATGTATTTAAATCAGATGAGGCGTTTAGTGTCTCTTGGCTGCTCACTGGTTTGGAACAAAAAGCTGCTTCCATGTGACAAAACACAAATGAAATGAATTTGGTTCAGTCACAAAAAAATAAATAAAATAATAATAATTGGATTATATCTATTAATTTGTGTTAAGAATGAATTGCTCCCTCTGTTAAAAAAAAAAAAAAGAAGCTGTGAAGCACTTTGAGGCCTGCAGAATCCTTCAGAGCTGCTTGAATCATCCTGATGTGGGTTAAAGTGATTAAAACAGCACTTACGCATCATTCTGTGCAATAAACCAGAAATAACCAATAAAGTATTTTGAGGAGGAAAAACAAAACACAGTTTAAGCTTCTGGAATTCTGTGTGAAATTTCTAGTTTGACAATATTCAGTGCTTCAGTCTGCAGCTTGTTTGATTTCACATTTACTTTTGAACCGTTTCTGTTTAAAACACAAAACAAATTCAAATATACAAGCTCTCTGTGGGGCACCACTAGGGGCTGCCAATATTTCAATAAGAGAAGAAAAGGCATCAAAGGCAGTAATGTCATAAACAAAAACAATCAGACACGTCAAATAAACAAACAATGCCACAGATTTAAGGTGATAAGGTGAAGCTGCAAGTAACTGTAAAACTGAGTCAAAAGTCGTAAATTTGAGATTAAGTGAAAAATGAGTCATTTCCTCCAAATAAAAATATTAAACCTTTCATAATTTTTTTTTGGGGGGGGGCGGGATATGTACAGTCACTTCTGTACGGTGGCTGGGAAGTGCAACAACACTTTTACAAGAAGTCCCAAAACAAATTTACCAGTGATGTACGGTTGGGGGAGGCTGTGCCTCACCTGTCATCATGGAAAGAAAAAATGTAATATGAAAAAATAACTTAAAAGGTTATATTTATCCAGTGATTTGTACTATAAAGTTATTTTCCTTTTAACTTCATCAGTTTGAGATTATTTTTTATTCAAATTCACTGAATTTTCATATTTGCCATTCAAATACTGAGAAGAGACATGCATTAAGAATAATTCATAATGCAGGCTATTGGGATCATACCAATCTATTGTTTATCACATCAAAGATTTTAAAACTCTATGATATGATTTCATTTAAGACTGTTCAATTGATGTATAAAGTGAAAAATAAGTAATTAACATTTAGAATTCAAGGATATTTTATGCAAAGAGAAGGAATATATAATTTAAGGGGTTTGTATCATTTTAAAATTGCTGGCGCTAGGACGACCAGGAAATGCTTCTGTGTCTCTATTTGTGGCCCAAAAAAAAAAAAAAAAAAAAATGGAATAAGCTACCTGAGAAACTCAAACGATGTCCAAATATCAAGCAGTTTAAATATTTATACAAAGAAATGGTGTTGGCTGGATATGTATCTGATGGAAAACGTTGTGTTGTATGATGAATCTGCTTCATTTGAATTCTTACTATTGAATATGTACCGGGGTAACTAGAACAAAATAGGAGCGGTTGTGAAATACTCACTTCCCTCAGCTGTAGTTATGAGCTACTACTGGTCAGACTTTGTTGGAAATAATCGTGTATGAACTGGCACTTAGCTTGAGTTGATTTGACTGTACGAGTGGGTGTAGGCACTGATAAGCGTTGCTTCAGCCTACACCTTTTGGGCACCATGTACATTGTTTTCTTGTTCTTTCTTTCCTGTAACTTTTGTTTTGTTTTGTGTTTTTTTGTATTGATTTTGTGGTCTGTAAATGAGTGTGTGTGGTTTTTTTTTATAAGCATTGGTGCCTAATAAATTCAATTCAATTCAATTCAGTTAAGATGTGCGGTGAGGCAGCAGCCAGCTGTGCCCCACCTTGGATTGCGCAATCACTGGGCTAACTGCTGGCACGCCGCACAGTGAGACTGTCTCACTGTCTCTCTGTATGTCACTATTAAAATGGTCAAACACTTTGGTTATATGAACTTAAATTTCATAGTTTCCATGTGTTTTTTTGTTTTTTTTTTTGTCAACAACTGTATGTGTGTGTGTAACGTGTTTCTTGTGGTGAGTGATCACAAAACGGCTGCAAAAAGGCACTAGGCGAGGTACGCAGTTCACCTGTCTCATGGTAGGGGGCACTAGTGATCCCAGGGATTCTTCTTGCAGCAACTCCTCAGCTGCAGAATAAATGACAACAAGCTACAAGAGCAGCCGTTTATTTATTTTTTCCTTTCGCCTGGACTTTACTTTCAGAATGGAGGGTTACATATCCAAACTGAAACAATTTTTGAAACTGGACTTTCAATTAAAGCAGGAGATAATAATTAAAGGAAGACCAATACTGGAGCTAAAAGGTTTGCTTCAGACAAAAGAAGAGCCGCTCTTTTCAAACGCAGTGGCACATACGTAAAGTCTGGCTGTGTGGACGTCCAGCAAGAAACTGCACTTTCTGCTTTTCCTGCCTTATTTTCTCAACTTGTGACAATGTCTGCACTCAGATGGGATATTGTGACCTGAAGAATCTGCAAAAAAATCTCATCAAACACAAGCAGACGACCACTCAGATTCAAAGCCAGAAAAGGTTCCAAACATACAGTTGGAACAGGACTGATGAAGAACGGCTTTCTTCCCTGACAGTGACCTCCACTGAGACAGAGAGAGTTTAAAACTGAAGGAAGATAAGGAAGACTTCCACAAACAAGTCATTGATGCTTTTGTTCAGAAGGAGCGGCACATGGACTTCATTTATAAGTAAAGGTAAGACCATAATAACTTTTTTTTAAATGTGCTTTTTGTGTGCTACAGTTTGTATGTGTAAAGAATGTTGATTTGAGATGTTAAACATAACCCGTTAACTGCTGCCAATCAAACGGTGAATAAGCTGCTTTGTGGAGTTTATATGTTTGTAAATCTGACTGTGATGAAGTCAGTGCCTCACCAGCCATGAACCTCACCGCACGTCACTGAAATTTACAAATTACAGATTGTGATGGAAGGGGCCTGTGCCAAATGACAGACATTCCCCTTCTGTTAGAATCTGTCATTTGTAAATTTGTGTCAGGACTTCTTGTGAAAGTGTTCTGCCATTTGTAAAAGTGTGTTTGCACTTTCCAGACACCGTACTTCTGTAGTTAAAGGAAGAGGCAGAAGAAATTCTTCCTAAAATCATATAGTGCAGCAGATGAGAGAATATTTAGAACGTAATCCTGCAAATGGTGATAAAAGCATCAAATTTGGCAGAAATAGTCCTCAGACAATCCTCTTTTGAAAAAACCGATTGGCCGCTTGAATTTTCAGTTGGCGTTCAGGTAGAGGTCAATTGAAGAATAACACAGGAGTCAAAATTAAAAGATGTTCCAATCATATTGAAACCTATGCCACATTATTTGCCTGATCATAAAGATTCCAAAAAGGTATGGTTTGGATGGTCTGTAACTGAATTCTATGGAGTTATGGGATAAAAACAGGAAGAATGGTGACAAAGGTCAGTGTCAGTTTGTACAGGGGTCAAAAGTAAAAGTTGCTCCAATTTTGGTAAAAAATGATGCAAATTACTAGTTAACACGGTTTTAAAAAGGAATAGTTTGGACCATGTATCATTCTTACTTATCATGTTACGGGGTAACATATGTCACATGTCATAGAATCCAATACATACCTTGTTTGACCTTTACTTTGGAGACCAAGCATTCAACACTGTCAAAACTATTCCATTTATTAATACTATTAGCTCAACCAATAATTTGCATCACTTTTTACCAAAACTGGAGCAACTTTAACTTTTGACCCCTGTACAAAATGAAACTGACCTTTGTCACCATTCTTGCTGTTTTTATCCTGTAACTCCATAGAATTCAGTCAGATAGTCCAAACTATACCTTTTTGGAATCTTTATGATCAGGCAAATAATGTGGAATATTTTTCAATATGATTAGAGCATCTTTTAATTTTGACCTCTGTGTAATTCTTCAATTGATCCCTACCTGACCACCAATTGAAAAGTCAAGTGGCCAATCGTTTTTTTTTTTCCAAAAGAGGCGTGTCTAAGGAGTATTTCTGCCGAATTTGATGCTTTTATCACCATTTGCATGATTGTTTTAGTTATCTGCTGCATTACTAGACGTAAACGCGTCGGATCAATTTGTGGGATTTCTGTGGATTCAGGGTCTAACTGGTTAACACTAAAGTGGCACAACCGCCATCCGGCTTAAAAAACACCATTGCCAACCCCCGTGCAGGAAGAAGACAAGACAGAAATAAATTAGTGATGAGTGAGTTTGACAGCAGCTTTGAGGAAAGATGGAGTTTGTCGTGGTCACAAAAGTGGAAACTGAATCTGTTTAAGGCACCAAGACATGCAACGAAACACTAAAGTAAAAAAAACAACAAGCTTCTTTCAGACTGCACCGGACCCCAAAACATTTTCTGATTCCATTTAGGAGTAAACACACAAACGTTCTTTGACACGCAGAGGTGCATTAATCCGCTCACACACCTGATGCCAGAGTTTGGTGGTGGTTTTTCTGAGTGGTGACTTTCTTCAAAGAGGCGTGCTTGGTGCTGGTGTTGGCCTGCTGCTGCATGCCACAAATTGTAATCTGTGGGCCAGATTGATTGGTCTCTACCACCCAAGGTGGCAAAACTTTGGATGTGACATTTTGGTCACCTATCTATGGGAATTTGAAAAGTGTGTTGCAGGTGTAGCTGGGTCGAGGTCAACAAAGGGTTACACAGGAGTCAACATTTAAAAACACTCCAGTCAGATCAATAAGTATACCACATTATTTCTCTGATAATAAAGATTAAAAAATGTATAGTTTGGACTATCTATGGCTGAATGTTCTAGAGTTATGGGGTAAAAACAGCAAAAATGGTGACAAAGGTCAATTCCAGTTCAAAAAGAGGTCAAAAGTTAAAGCTGCTCCAACTCTGGTTAAAAAAGTGATGCATAATAATGGTTGAGCCAACAGGAATAATAAATAGAATAGTTTTGGTCTCCAGAGTGAAGGTCAAACCAAGTCCACCCCCATTGAATTTTACAACATGTTACCCCGTAACATGATAACTAAACATGACAGATGGTGCAAACTAATCCTTTTTAGAACTCTATTTGCTCAACCAAATAGTTTACATTGCATTTGACCAAAATTGAAGCAACTCTAACTTTTGACCCCTATATAAATCGAAATTGACCAATACTTTTTTTGGGCGCAGTTTTTATCCCCATATGTCAATAACATTCACAGATAATACAAAGTTTACCTTATTGCAATTGTTAAAATCAGACATAATGTGGTATACTTATCAATATGATTGGATCATTTTTACATTTTGACCTCTACCTGGCTACAGCTACCACCCTGGAATGGGCACCATACATACCTACTAACTCAGGATGGACTATATCTATATAGTAAATTATGGGTGATAAGTTTCACCACACTGGGGAAGCAGTGACACGCCAGCTTTCAAGGATCTGGCACAAGGCCTACTGAGAAAGGTATGCTTAACTTGGTGAAATTTTCCGGAGGCTGGTCCAACTTTGGGCTGCCTCAACTTGATTTGTGTTCAGTTCGGCGTTGACCCAGACCAACTCGGTATCCGATTAACACATCAAGCAGAGAAAATTCTCTCGAAGGATCCCAAGTCAAGCACAGTACCGTATTTTTTGGACTAGAAGTCGCACTTTTTTACATGTTTTGGCCGGGGGTGCGACCTATACTCCAGAGCGACTTATAAATGAAAAATATACCAGTAGATTCTCAATTAATTTACCGTAAAAAACAATTTTACGTGACAAAGTCGCACTGTTTTAAAATGGCCACCGGAAACGGAAATGCAATGCATCATGGGCACTGTAGTATGGCGGCCGCCCTATAGGTCACACTGGTCACGATAACCAATCAGAGAACAGAACATTGGACGTGTATTCCTCACCTCACCCCACCCAGACAATGATTGTGAAACAGCGTGTGAAGCAGACAAACACGGTGCTTGCTGTTATTCTGGGAGGGCTAACAAAACAGCTTCAACCCTTGGATATCAATGTGAGCAGACTGTTTAAGTTGACTCTGAGAGCTGCGTGGGAGCACTGGGTGAGCGATGGCGGAGGATTAGCGTCTGCACTTGGAAGGAGCTGGCGTCAACACCACGGGGAGGTCATTAGCTGCGCAGGTAGGTGCTGCACGAACATCAGCAGCTGACACCTGGTGTGTACTATGGTCCACAGTGGGTAATATGTTAGAAAAGAACCGTTCAGTGATGGTGCGGGTTAGGGTTCGGCTCGCAATGTGGTCCGCAAAATACAAACATATCTGTAGGTAAAATGCAGCTCACGAGAGGGCACTCAAGGCTTGTGTGACTGTTCCTGCGACTTCTGACTACCATAGAAAAATAAAAACTTCAACATTACTGATAACTTAACAAGACAACGGAGAAGGCCCGAAAAAATGCCACCAAAAAGAAAATCACTCTGCAGATTACAAGTTGCGACTGGTGAAATATGCATCCGAAAACGGTAGCCGTCACAATATTATCATCTGAACTTTTCATGTTAACATACCTGTATGTCCATGCGACTTATAGTCCAGTGCGACTTATTTATGGTTTATTTTTCTTTATAATGAATAAAGTGGCTGGTGCGACTTATACTCCGGTGCGACTTATAGTCCGGAAAATACGGTATGTATATTAGAGTCCGGCCAGTGGTAAGCAGACGTGCCAGGACTGTACCGAGTCGAGCATGAGTAAACCGGCTGGCATTTTGACCAAGTACTGGGTGTGGAGTGGTAGGCGTGTAAATTTTTGTGTGTCAAACATGGCCAGAAGAGATGTGTCATAAGTGGTTATGACGCGATGTGACATAAGTGGTTATATCATGGTGTGTCATAAGTAATCATATCGCGGTGTGCCGTAAGTTATGTTGTAAGTGGTTATACTGTGGTGTGTCATAAGTAGTTATGTTGCGGTGTAAGTGGTTTTGTCACGGTGTGCTGTAAGTCATCATGTCGCGGTGTACTGTAAATTGTTATGTTGTAAGTGGTTATATGGCAGTGTGTCATAAGTAGTTATGTCGCGGTGTAAATGGTTATGTTGCGGTGTCCTGTAAGTGGTTATGTTGCGCGTGTTGTAAGTCGTCATGTCGTGGTATGTCGCAGGAAGTTATGTCGTGGGGTGTCGTAAGTTGTTATGTCATAAGTGGTTATGTCACGATGTAAGTGGTTATGTTGCAGTGTGCTATAACTGGTTATGTCACGGTGTCCTGCAAGTGGTTATGTTGCGGCGCGTTGTAAGTCGTCATGTCGCGCCGTGCCGTAAGTCATTGTGTCACAGTGTATCGTAAGTCGTTATGTCGCAGTGTGTTGTAAGTCGTTATGTCGTGGTGTGTCGTAAGTCATTATGTCGCGGTGTCGTAAGTCGTTATGTTGCAGGAAGTTGTTATGTCGTGGGGTGTCGTACGTTGTTATCTCATAAGTGGTTATGTCGCGGTGTAAGTGGTTATGTTGCAGTGTGCTATAAGTGGTTATGTCACGGTGTCCTGCAAGTGGTTTTGTTGCGGCGCATTGTAAGTCGTCATGTCACGCCGTGCCGTAAGTCGTTGTGTCACAGTGTGTTGTAAGTCGTTATGTAAGGTATGAAGGAAGACACAGATGTGAAAGAGAGAAAGAATCCGTTTGTGTATTTTTCGTATGTTGCCATCCCACCCTCCAAAAAACCCCCCAAAAAAACAAAAAAACAATTGCACAAAACAGACTCTTAAAAAAAACAAGTGTCTCTGGTTCAGCCTGCAGTCAAACGCCTGCAGCTGATCTTAATGTTGCTGTCATGTTGATTATTATCAATAGGGGGCGTCGGTGCGCAGTAAGGAAAGGAGCAGCGTTGTGACGGCTGAAACAGAAACGCTCTCGGCTCAATAATAGCTGCCAGCGTGAGGATGATGCACGTTCACATCCATTTAAAGGCGGGTTTGGGTTCAGCACATGAACAGTGCAAAGTCCAGATGTTTACTTTTGGAATGTCACTGTTTTTAGGATCAAGCCCATGGAAAGAATTTTTTTTATTTTTTTTAAATGCGTTTACTTTACTAATCCAGATGGAATGTTGACTGATTGATTTTCTTCAAATAAATGATTTCAAAGTGAAATCTGAAGGATGGTTTGCAGCTTCAGACTGTGCGTGTGCTGTAACCCTGAAGCTCCAACAGGTGACCTCCTCCCCATCCTCCGAGGATCATCGGACTCCTGATGAGACTTCACCTCGTCTGGCTCACATTCTCTTCTGGAGACGTATTTATTCTCAGTCTGAGGTTTGTAACAGTTTCCGGTTCACTTCCTCTGCACATTGCCAAGCTGCAATTGTGTTTTAGGATTTCTGCTCGGCGGGGGCAGTGGGCGTGGCCAGACTCTCTGGCTTCATAATCTGGTAGGTGATCAAGTATTCTGGGTAGGCCTGTGGAAGAACATTAAATATTGCATCAATTAAAATAAATAAATAAACAAACCAATTCAGCGAGCACATGAATGCGAGTGCACTGACCTGCTCGCCTCTGTAGATAACATACTCCGCGTACGCCAACCCGTTGACGCTGGGTCGTCCTATCACAGAGTGATGTCCAGGGGGAGCGTGGGCCATCTTCATGGCACTGAACTGAAGGAACGACTTCCCCAGCGTGACTCTGCAGAACAGCATCTGCCTGAAATAAACACACACACATACACACAAACCTGAAGTGGCCAAATAAATAGACACCAGTAATGTTCATTGGAATATGAGGTCAAAAGCTGTGCAGTGGACCCTGCTGGTTTGTACTCGTATCCACAAAACGGTGCTGTTTTGTCTCATATGTGTGTGTGTGTGTGTGTGTGAGAGAGAGAGAGATCCACATTTTAGACCTCACTACATGAATCTTAAAATAAATCAAGACCAACCGTTACCCAACCCCAAGCTTCTACAAGGTCTTATCAAGGCATTGTAGAGTTCTTGTGAACACAAACCATCTGAGATTGGGTCCCCTGGTGTCTACGTGGACAATCGTCTACACTGAGCATTTCTACCAAGTTTCACCTTGACATAAAATGTGTTTGCCAAGATACTGCCTACACGAGGTTTCCAAGACTCAGGCCCCTGGTGGCCACAAGTGGAATCCAAATGTGCTCAACTTCAAACCTGTTCAAGGTTAGTGAGGTGATCTTGTGTAATGGGTTTCACTTTGACACACAGTCTTTGTCGAGATATTGCGTACACATCAACCACAACCACACAGACACTTGCTCACAGTTTTCTCTGCCTTCAGTGAGGCGGGTAAAAAAAAGTTGTAATTCTGTTTTCTACCACAACTGAACATTTCAGCTGTTATTTACATGACTGAAATGTTTACCATAATAATTCCAGACATTTCCCAGATCTAAAGATTTGGTGAGAGAGTAGATGAGTTAAAAACAACAACAACAACAAAACCCAAAATTGAAGGTCACAGTCACTCAGATCTCAAAGTGATGCAGGCGTTTCAGATTCAGTCTGAGGCAATACTGAAACTAGTGCTGTTATTGAAGTATTAGAATATTTTGTTCTTTATAGGGCACCGCAGTCTCGTTTGAGGGTGGGCGCTAAAGGGGTAAAATGTATATGATGTCATTTCTCTGCTTCAGGGGAAAAAACATGGCATTTTTTCTGACTTTTTGGGAAAATTACACGCAAACAAAGTGAAAATGCAAAGAAAAAGTGATGACGCAGAGGGAAAGTGGACACGTGTTGCGGTTTGTTTATGACCTGGAGCACAAACACGTTGAGGCGGCTTTGCAGGCAACAAAATGCAGCTACTCTGGTTAGCTGTGTAGGCTAACACTTACCGACACAACGTCTCCCATCGCGACTGCTTCGGTGATTGCAGCCAAAAACAAAACAGTACACCAATTTTTCATGTAAAGTTACTTGTATTTATTGCACCACGGTAGCGGGGGTCCCCTTAAGACTTATGGGGACCTCCAAAGTAGTCAAATCCTGCGATATCACGTAGGATTCTTATTAATGTACGATTCAGTAAAAAAAAAAAAAAAAAAAACCCCAAACGTAACATGTACAGTATCAAAGTTAACACATAAAAATATATACTGAAATACAAATGAATTCACACAGTATTTATTGCACAGTTGTTTGTGTAATGTGCTGTGACACAAAAAGGTGATAAAGTGCATTGTGAAGATGAAATAGATCAAGGTGTCAAACAATCGGTACTAATTCAAATATTCCGGTCAAAACGAAATAGTCAAGGCACAATTGTTGGTCGAGTGAGAAAAGCGCATGCTGTTTACCACGTCACTCCCGGCTCATAAAGTCAGACATGATTTCTATCAAAAACAGGAACACGTTTTACCTTCAGGAACCTTTTAGGATTTTGCAGAGACTGTTTTTTCTCTGATATGAGTGCTTTATGATGTCACAAAGATGACAAGCAGGTAAAAGAAAAGTCTGACTTCCCCTCTCTGTTAATTGCAGGAAGTAGTAAAGGCTGGTCAGTGTTACCTGTGAAGGTACGCACACTGAGCACCCTGATATTTTTGTAGTTCATTTGTTCTTGTCTGTGTTAATAGCTGCAGAATAAAAGTTTTTTTTTTTTTTTTCTGGCTGATCTGTAATACTCTGTAGTTCTTTGGTGCTGCAGACGAGGCGGTTTGTTCAACAAGAGTTCTGTGGTCTCACCTGTGGCACACGTAGCAGGAGCGGTCTTTGTGGGTGGGACATCCTGTACCTCCACCGATCCCGTACACATACTGGTTGCTTTTCGATGAGTTTTCTGCAAAATAGATGCCGGCGCCGAACATGCCACCAATGTAGGCGTGTCGCTCATCAAAACCCTTATGAATGATGGCGTTGATGAAGGGAGAGCCTAGAAAAAGTCAGAAATCATGTCCATAGTATTCAAACTCTAATACACTCCTTAAAAAATAAAATAAAACAATTGTGCACGCTTGAACATCTGAGCTGTACCTGACTGTCATTAATGCCACGCTCTTTACTGAATAAGAGAAGGAATCAGAACTTAATTAAATTCATCATTTACCGTGAAAGAGCATGCGCTCGTTATGATGGTTGTGATTTTCATCTGCAATTTCTTTTTGTCTGTGGGCGTAACGCTCCCGCAGCTTCTTATTCACCACCTTCTGAATCTGAAGCAGAAACATGACGAGGCGTGAACACAACGTGTCATGTGTGCCTTACAATGTAGTCTTGAAATGAAAACTAAACGCTAAACCTTAAAAACGTCACCTTAATGATGTTGTACCGACTGAAGACTCCGCCAGCGTTGCCTCCGTCTCGGTGTTCCCTGATGGTGCTCTGAAGCTGGGAGAAGAAACAGACACACAAATCACTTACAGGTTAAAAAGCAACATGTTTGGTCAACAAAAACAACATGACAACAGACTTTCAGGGCCCTATCTTGAAGAGCTGTATAACATGGTACAAGTGTATTTGGGGTACAGCTGTAAACCAAATATATCAATACTAATCGATACTAAAAATTACTATTGGATTTGCAATAATGCAGCAGATACTAAAAGCAGCATCGTCTCCTCCTCCGCTGAAAATAAGAATGAAAGCTAGCCAAAGAAAAAAGTCACAGAGCCGTGCTAGATATGAGGAGATTGCATTATATCTCCTTTTCTGTCTCATTTGGTATTGAAGTCATGACTCCAGGTCTGATGCAGATGAAGAACCAGCACTTCATAGGACACTGCTAGAGTCAGAGACATGCTACTATTTGTTCAAAAAGACTAGGAGCAGTGTTAGCTAGGACAAAACTACACTGTGTCTCATTTAAGTTTCGTCAATGCTGTGACTTCCAGGTCTGCTAACGGCATCATAGTAATGTTGCGTTCAAGATGACTCAAGTCAGAAACTTCCAAAATCGGTGTTCACTTGGACTCAAAAAACCCCCCAAAAAACCCCAATATGGATCTACACAATAACATAAAAGTAAGTCTATATTTCGAGGCCCATTGGTGCTGGTGCTTATCTCCAGATTCCGTAGCATCAAGTGAATGAGAGCCTGTGACTCCCTGTTGACGGGATGCCAGTTACTTCCCCAGCCGAGGCTCGTACCCATTTGCAGCGGGGTGGACTGAGACTATGTAGATTAAGTGCCTTGTCAAAGGACACAGACAGGTAGTGTGAGCGTGATTCGAACTCAGGTCTATATATTGACAGGCCAGCTCCTTATCCACTTAGCTAGCTGCTCTACAACATATTCAAGTAACATAATCAATAGGGCTGTTCATGTTGTATAGTGAAAAAATAAAAGTTGTGAGACATTTCGGGCCACATGTTTTTGTTCCAACTGGGGTTTTATAGGTGCAGACCAAATTTGAACTCAATAAGATAAGATTTAGAGGTCCCCCAGAGTGACACATTTTCCTCTCCCTCCGCTGGCAAGACGTCACCCTAACGGGAGAAGAGTCTGATGGCATTATTTTTCTTTTTCAGGTACATGCAAAAAGTGGTGGTTGATTGGTCACCCAGAGGAAATCATTACTGGAATTACTGGATTACTACATTGCTTGTTTGGGGAAAATTGTTGCTTTGTGGGGGACCCCTAAACAATGTCTGATTATAATCAAATTTGGCACAGAGCTTTTATTTCATTAGTGTAACAAAAACAACATGTGGCCCAAAAGATTTTTTAACATTTGACATTTTGAACAGGTGTAATAATCAAGCTTTGTGTTCTTCAAAGAAATACTGGTAAATAAGTTGTTTTGGCACTGGAGCCTATCCCAGCATCCCAGCAGTCATAGGGGGTGAGGCGTGGTACACCCTGGACAGGGCGGCAGTCTATTGCAGGGCCACATATAGACAAACAAACACATTCACACCTACGGACAATGTAAAGTTTCTAATCCACCTAACCTGCACTTCTTTGGATGTGGGAGGAGGCCGGAGCACCCGGAGGGATCCCACGCAAACATGGAAGAACACGCAAACTCCACACAAAAAGGGTGAGAATCGATCCCGTCACCTTCTTGCTGTGAGGCAACAGTGTTAACCGCTAATCCACTGTGCAGCCTATATACCTTATGTTATTCTCGGTAACAATCAGTATCAATCAACCTAGTGTGCTGCCATTTACAGTGTGGATTTAAGACAGAGCCTTTCTGGCAAATTCATGGATCTGCACCTGCCACCAGCATGTCAAAGTGCACCAGTGGAGAGCAGCCACCAAAGCTCCCTGAGGTGAAGGTATTTTTCTACGCATGTTTACATTTGTTTAAATGTTTTCAATTCAGTTTTGCTGCATTTAGAAGCAGAGCATAGCCATGTCACAGACCTACGTATGTAAGAGTATCTGACATTAAACAAGGATTTTGGTCATCAATAGTCCAAACACTTTCTTCTGCCTCGCAATAGATGTGCACCTGACCACATCTCAATTTAAGAGCAACATGCCCATGAACACATTGATGAGTGGAGGTAGAACATGTGTTCTGATGTCTGTCTGTTGTTAACTTGAAATGTATTCTGAATCATGTCAGATCTAATTACTGATTTAATTTCTAACAGCCCTATAATCCAGTAATATGGCGACACTTCGTGGCATTCTCCTGCAGACAGTGAGTGATTAAAATCACTAATGATGCACATGAGCAGGTTTCTTATTAAAAAGGCACTGAGCAAGATGGTCCATTATTTGACCACACTGCTGAATGATCAAGCGGCTGATGATGCAGAAACAGAGACATCAACCCCAACGTGTGTGTAAAACTGTGCGTACCTCTTCTTCCACGGACTGGAACTCCTTGTCATCCGGTGCCAGGTCGATCAGGATGGTGCCCTGACTGGAGCAGTGGAACGTCAGGTAAGGGTTTGCACCTGCAAAGACACATACTAATTGTGACTCACCAAACACGCAACTCAAAACAAAATGATGATGATGGTGATGATGATGCAAAGCTTCAAAATTTAGACTGGGTCTTCTTTTAAGAAAAAAAAAAGGTTTATGCTGCTAATTTCTAATTGCAGGGCTGCTGGTCCTGTTGGGGGTGGGGGTGGTAACTGGGCGGCCGTCGTTCCTTTTCGTGTGGAGGGTTTGCCCACTCTGCTGTGGGAGGGTTGGGGTCCGGTGCTTGCGCGAGGGGTGGATGCCTCTCCCTGGACCTCGGCACATGTGGCCTTTCATGCCCCTGCCTCTCCCTCTGGGTTTGTGGGGCCTGCCTGTCTCCCTCTGGCTCCACGGTTACCCCTGCCACTCTTGGGCCTCATCTCACACCTTCCCTGGTCGGGGGACTGCCCTGTGGGGTGGCTCATCTTTCTCTGGCTGCCTAGCCCTCTGTTTGTTTGCTCTCCCCCTGGGCTTCCAGTGCTCCTCCTGGACTGCCCGCCGTCTCCCTGTCTTGTGGTTGCCCTGGCACCTGCCTTGGGTCTGAGTGTGGGCTGCAGGGTTTGGTGGGGCCGGGGTGTGCAGCCCGCTCCCTGCACTGTTTCTCCCTTCCGCCGGCTACTTGGGGTTAGACCTCATGTGTCACACCCTTTTAATGCACTTCATTACTTCACTACTTGCATGCACATTACATATATTGGGTTTTAAGTAGCACATTATAGGGTTCATATAGGTTTGCAGTCAGGTGCTGGTGATGGGTTTGCAGGGCAGTGTGTGGCGCAGCAGTGTGCTGCAGCCTCCCACAGCAGTTACCATCCGCTGCTCCTGCCCTGCCTTTTTAATGCATACACTTTATTTCTACACCCTTTATTAAACACATTCACCACTTTAGAGTCGGGGTCACTAGGCGGTGGTGGGTTTGCTGGGCAGGCTGTGGTACAGCAGTGTACCGCGGCCTCCCACGGCAGTCTGCCACCTGCCATTCCTGCTCTGCTTTTAATGCAACACTTTATCCTTGCTCACTCAGGGGGTCACACACATCAAGGGAGATTAATTATAATAACAAGGGTGGGTTTGTTAGGTAGGGTAAGTGTGACATGTGGGGCTGGCCCCGGATGGCTGGGGATGTCTGGTGCACTGGGGTGGGGGGTGGACTGTCTGTCCTATTCTGCCGTGGTCTCGGGGCCCTACTCTTGGGCTTGTGGGGCCCAGGGTGCCGCGGCCCATTGGGGAGGTGGGTGTTGTGGTGGGTCACGTGTGATGACACTCGGGGGGGTGGATGGCTGTTGGAGGATGGGGGCCATGGAGTCTGGGGGGGGGTTGTCCCTCTCTCGCTTGGGTGGTCTCCTGATCTTGGGCTATGGTGTTTGGGGGTGGGGTCTTGGGTGGGGGGGTCCTGCTGGCTGTGTTGGAGGAGTCTCATGTGCTTCCCGGCTCGGGGGTTTTGGTCCCGCTCCTTGTCTGGGGGCCTCATTTTGTGGAACTCACCCTTTTGTGGGCCTATGCCGGCGCCCTGTGTGCTTCCCCTTCTGTGAGAGGCTGCTTCCTGTGCCTCCGTGAGGGGGGGGTTGTGCGTTTTGGCTCCGCCTGGGCCATTCCCCAGGCAGTTCGTCGGGCTGCCCAGGTGGGTGCCCTTCCTGGCCCCTGTGCCCTTCTACTGTCCTTTTTCTCCTTGTTTCTCCTGGGGCCCTGCAATCTAGACCACTTTCCATAGGCTGCATGCAATCACCCGTAGGGCTCTTGGCATGCCGGAGTGGTCCATGTCATATGGTAAGGTTCTGTACTTTTGTCTTGGCCCAACACACCAGCCAGAGTTGTGATCGGATATTTAGCTGTCATCTGGGTCTCTGTGTGTGGATGGTTAGGTGTTTGTGGCCATCACCACAATTCAGTTTTGAGTGATCTCAAGTGGATCAAGACTCTGGTGTCCTAGAATAGGGTATGGATGCTCACTAAATAGACAACAGACTGTTGCTGTCACTGCTTGTTCCTGTGCGGTTGTTTGTCCTGGTATGTGGGATTTTTGGGGCCCCGCCTCCTTGGTGTCTCACCTTTCATCACTTCATAGTTACTACTGTCACCACTTGTCTTTTGTATCTGTTTTCATGTTGTTTTGGTGGTCTGCCCTTCCTGACAGACGTTATCTGTTAGCTTTAAATAAAACATTATAGGCTGATCAGGAAGGGCAGAAGAAGGTCACACACGCACACCACATTCACTCATGCACTATATGCTACCTGTCTTGCAAGAATAAATTGCATATATGCATGTATATAAATGGTTCTGCCAGTTTGGCACTTACCATTACTATATAAGCAAACAGGGAAAAAAGAACAGATTCAATGGCTTTGCCGACGATGCTGTGACTTTTTGCTGAATCAATAGATGCTCTGACCATTTAAGATGCTGAGTGAATAGCTTGAGGCTCTGGGTTTGCAATTATCCTGGATCAAGATGAAGATCCTGGCTTTCAATGACTCCCCAGACTCAGAAGCATATCAGTGTGCAGTGAACGTGTCAAACTTGTAGAGACAGTCACTCATCTCAGCAGTGACATTCTTATATCTGGATCCTCGGCCTTTGGAATTGAGAGACGCCTGAAAAGATCTTATGAGCCCGCTGGACAGAGGTGTTTGGTGATACTGATAATTTTGCAGAACAATGAAGGTCCAAGTCTTGGTGCATGGTTGTGAGACTTGAACACTAATCAGCAGAGGTGGGAGTAAGTCACCATCAAGTCACTCTCAAAAAATTAGTGGTCATTATGACTTGGGACTTGCAGATTGATGACTTAAGAATGACTTGATAGTGACTTACCTTTGTTAATCACTGACCAAAAGCAATGACTTTGGTACCAGTTTTTTTTCTCAGAGGATCCTGGAGTACTGCTGCAATGACTTTCTGTCAAACAAAACGTTAACCTAGGGGTGTGTTTCTCAACCCTGGTCCTGAGGTCCCAAAATATTACATTTATCCCTAATCTACACCGACCAGATAAGCTCAGTCAGGTGGGTTCAGCAAATTAACAGCAGGCTGAATAATGAAACACACCTGTTTCAGATCATTATGTGCACTCAGAGCAGGGACAAATCCCAAGGACCAGCTTTTGGAAAGGATGACTTCAGGAAGCTCAAATCAGTTATGACACTACAACCACGTGGCACTCTGGTCCGAGGATGAGAGGTACACCAATGCTGATTACCTTAGCAACTGCACACATATCACCTGTCTGCGACAAACAGATGGCTACTATCAGCAGGCTGGAACAGACCAGTTCTCTACCTAGTTGGTTGCCAATCAGGCCCCAGGGCAGCCTCGTAGTGTGGGACCAGCTTCCACACCTGACATATTGTACAAAATTGATCGATGACACTCAATAATGAAAATGACTGTCTCTTGCAGGAATACATGTGTAAATGTTATGTATGGTATAATTTCATTCAATATTCGCATTTTAGATGAACGTTGTGCACCGTCACACTTTAAACCAAAGACTCTGGTTTTCAACTTTGACTTGTTTCTGGAACAGCCGTTGTGTATCGTTTGAGCGTCCTGACCTTGCTGACCTCCAAGCAGCCTCTCAATGCCCTTGATGAGTTTGTGTCTGTGACCGTACGCGTTGATGCCAATCTCTTTCAGCTCCTCGTGCCCCATGTCTGCCAGAACATCCAGTGAAATCTGTCAGGAGGACGGACAAAACATCACCATTTTTACTTGTAATGTGTGCTTTGATTTTTAAATATATATACCAAAAAATAAATAAATCAGTTAACAGTGAAAAATTACATTTTTTAATTTTAAATCCTTCATTTGAACAATAATTTTTCAGTGCTGCTTCTTCGTTGGCCATGCGTCAAATAAAACTGCTGTAAATTAAATAAAATGCTTTAATGCATTTTTGGGAGTAATCTGTAGCAACTGCAAGGAAGAAATGATTCTTGAACCAGAACCAGCAGGACCTGCTGAAACCAATCTAAACTAAAATAAATCAATACAAATGATCGATGAACTGAGATGCACTGCTGAGACAGCGAAGCTGAAATATTAAGGAAAAAAGAAGAGTGGCGCAAAGAAAAGGTCACCGGCTGGACGGTGGTAATGAAGCCATTATGTAAATTACTGATGGCGAAGCCGGAGGCGGAAATAACTCAACGGTTTGAACGGGAACCTTAAATCTGCTGCTTGGTAACCATGCCGCTCTGACGGCTTCACTGCCGAGCGGCCAAAATACTCTCTGAATTTACTGTGTCATTTACCACATGCACGTTTTCTTGTTTCCAAATCAGTGCATTAAAGGAAATGTTTTAATTCAGAAGTCGGACCAGAGCTGCATTCATCCTGCACCTGAAGAATTCTGATCTAATCCCCCCACACATTAACAAAAAAGGTGAGAATCAGCAGTTTTACCAACGCTGGCTGATATACACTCAACAAAAATATAAACGCAACACTTTTGGTTTTGCTCCCATTTTGTATGAGATGAACTCAAAGATCTAAAACTTTTTCCACATACACAATATCACCATTTCCCTCAAATATTGTTCACAAACCAGTCTAAATCTGTGATAGTGAGCACTTCTCCTTTGCTGAGATAATCCATCCCACCTCACAGGTGTGCCATATCAAGATGCTGATTAGACACCATGATTAGTGCACAGGTGTGCCTTAGACTGTCCACAATAAAAGGCCACTCTGAAATGTGCAGTTTTGTTTTATTGGGGGGGGATACCAGTCAGTATCTGGTGTGACCACCATTTGCCTCATGCAGTGCAACACATCTCCTTCGCATAGAGTTGATCAGGTTGTCAATTGTGGCCTGTGGAATGTTGGTCCACTCCTCTTCAATGGCTGTGCGAAGTTGCTGGATATTGGCAGGAACTGGTACACGCTGTCGTATACGCCGGTCCAGAGCATCCCAAACATGCTCAATGGGTGACATGTCCGGTAAGTATGCCGGCCATGCAAGAACTGGGACATTTTCAGCTTCCAAGAACTGTGTATAGATCCTTGCAACATGGGGCCGTGCATTATCCTGCTGCAACATGAGGTGATGTTCTTGGATGTATGGCACAACAATGGGCCTCAGGATCTCGTCACGGTATCTCTGTGCATTCAAAATGCCATCAATAAAATGCACCTGTGTTCTTCATCCATAACAGACGCCTGCCCATACCATAACCCCACCGCCACCATGGGTCACTCGATCCACAACATTGACATCAGAAATCCGCTCATCCACACGACGCCACACACGCTGTCTGCCATCTGCCCTGGACAGTGTGAACCGGGATTCATCCGTGAAGAGAACACCTCTCCAACGTGCCACATGCCAGCGAATGTGAGCATTTGCCCACTCAATTCGGTTACGACGACGAACTGGAGTCAGGTTGAGACCCCAATGAGGACGACGAGCATGCAGATGAGCTTCCCTGAGACGGTTCCTGACAGTTTGTGCAGAAATTCTTTGGTTATGCAAACCGATTGTTTCAGCAGCTGTCCGAGTGGCTGGTCTCAGACGATCTTGGAGGTGAACATGCTGGATGTGGAGGTCCTGGGCTGTTGTGGTTACACGTGATCTGCGGTTGTGAGGCTGGTTGGATGTACTGCCAAATTCTCTGAAACGCCTTTGGAGACGGCTTATGGTAGAGAAATGAGCATTCAATACACGAGCAACAGCTCTGGTTGACATTCCTGCTGTCAGCATGCCAATTGCACGCTCCCTCAAATCTTGCGACATCTGTGGCATTGTGCTGTGTGATAAAACTGCACCTTTCAGAGTGGCCTTTTATTGTGGACAGTCTAAGGCACACCTGTGCACTAATCATGGTGTCTAATCAGTATCCTGATATGGCACACCTGTGAGGTGGGATGGATTATCTCAGCAAAGGAGAAGTGCTCACTATCACAGATTTAGAATGGTTTGTGAACAATATTTGAGGGAAATGGTGATATTGTGTATGTGGAAAAAGTTTTAGATCTTTGAGTTCATCTCATACAAAATGGGAGCAAAACCAAAAGTGTTGCGTTTATATTTTTGTTGAGTGTATATTATTTTTTTTAAAAGGACTTCTTTTTGTTCACAGCTGTCTGATTATCAGCAGGATCGCTCAAAACTGTTTTAAAGGAGTTTTCACAAATTGGGCCTTCAGAAGGGGACAAGATTAGAGCTGCGACAAATAATTGATTAAATTAACCAACAAATATTTTGATTGATATTAAACATTTTCAGTCTTCTTTTCGTTTTATTTTAATGTCCAAATTCTTTGATATCAGTCTCTTAAATGTGAATATTTTCCCGTTTATTTTACGAATTGCTTCACTGGTGTCCAGCGATAAATTGGATATTTTGGCTGTGGTCAAAAGAAGACATTTGAAGGCGTGACACTGGGCTCCGGATAACACTGATCGAGGTAAGGTCTCAATATTTTAATCAACATATGAATTTACATGGATGGCACAATACCATTTTTTGTTTGTTTTCAAAAGAAAACCAAACATGCAAAGCCTACAACATGACTCCGATGTGCAATACAAGACTTGCACCAATATCTGACTGATACTGATCCAAAATACAGTGGTGTGCAAAAGTCTTCAGCCCCTTGGTATTTCACACATTTTAATTTGTTTATGGCATTTTAAATACAAAAAGTAAACCAGGCTTCTCAATATAAAAATTTCTAGAATTATCTTCCTTAGACTCAAACCGAAAACAAATCTCTAAAACTTGATATCAATTAATTAAACATATAAATGCCAAGATGATGGGTTGCATAAGTAATCAGGCCCTTTGGTATAATACCTGTAAATAATCGGTTTAATTGCCGGTTTTCTTCAGACAACTCAGGGGATGAATACATGAACATTTCCAAGTCACTGAATATGTCTTGAACTTTATTTACATCAGTTATGAAGAAATACAAACAGTATGGCACTCTGTGGTAAATCTGTGTGGAGTAGACTGTGCAAGAAGGAGAAGAGTGAGGAAAGACACCCAGACAACCCAGAAAAAGTTTTAGGCTTCTGTGGCTGTGATTGAAGAAATTGTGCACAGTGCAAATTCTGCATTTTGTATCTCCAGTTATAAAGCTTCATGATGAAGTGGTATAGACGAGGGTCTTCTTTCACTAAAACATCAAATCTAGGCTTACATCTCAGATGTACATTCTGGCAAATTGTAGGTGAACGTTCAGGTCTGCTTTTTAAGAAAAACCTTCTCTGTACCTCTTCATCCTGATGTGTGGGCTGCTGAAGAGGAGGTACTGCTGGCCCACCACCACCAGAGGGCGCCCTGCTTGGAATGCGGGCTCCAAGCACGAGAGGGCGCCAGACCCAGAAGAAGTGACAGCTGTCACTCATCGTATCAGCTGTCACTCATCTACACCACTATATAAGCTGGACTGCAACTCCACCTCCCCGCCGAGAAATCGACTACCAAAGAGGTAATTTTCTCTGCTGACTCGAACGTTGAATAATAATCTGAACTTCTTTTGCAGCCGTTATCCTGTGGTGTTCGTCCTTATCTGTGGGATTGGCGTTTGGTGTGACAGCGACGGCTTCGCCTCACACCCCAAACCAGATAAGTGGTTTAACAGGAGCTGCACGAGTGTGTGATTGGAGGTGGAGGTGCTCCCTCCTAACTGTGTGCAGACTGTGGATTACTGAGTGTGCGGACTCACACTCATTCATCTTGTTTTTGCTTTCTGCCAGCAGTACCAGGGTCGACAGCCGAAGACAGAGGCCACCTGGGGACTCGGGACTTGGCGGCTCCGGTGTTCTTCAGACCGTTGGTGGTGGAAACTGTGTGGGACGCGGCTTCTCTCTCGTCGGGGGTCTTCTATCTTCGAGCCTGCCCACACGTCACCTGGTGTTAATTGACTTTACAAATTTTGTGTATTTCGTTGTGTGTTGTCACAACATTAAATTGTTACTTTTTGGCTTATTCATTGTCCGTTCATTTGCGCCCCCTGTTGTGGGTCCGTGCTACGACACCTTCCCAACACCTGAAGCTGTATAACTGGGGATATAAAATCCAAAACCTGCACTGTGCACAATTTCTCCAATCACAGCCACAGAAGCCTAAAACTTCCTCTGGGTTGCCGGGGTGTCTTGGTGGCTTTGCTCACTCTTCTCCTTCTTGCACAATCATTCAGTTTTTGAGAACTGTCTACTCCACACAGATTTACCACAGAGTGCCATACTGTTTGTATTTCTTCATAACTGATATAAATAAAGTCCAAGACATATTCAGTGACTTGGAAATGTTCATGTATCCATCCCCTGACTTGTCTGAAGAAAACTGGCAATAAAACCAATTATTTACAGGTATTATACCAAAGGGGCTGATTACTTATGCAACCCATCATCTTGGCTTTTATATTTTTAATTAATTTATATCAGGTTGTAGAGATTTACTTTCAGTTTGAGTTTAAGGAAGATAATTTTAGAAATTTTTATATTGAGAAGCCTGATTTACTTTTTGTATTTAAAATGCCATAAACAAATTAAAATGTGTGAAATACAGAGGGGCTGAATACTTTTGCATGTCACTGTATTGGATATGTGCATCCGTACTTAGTCAATTAAAATAAATGAATGAAAATTAATTAAATAAAAACAGACAGAAGATAAAGAAACAAAACTTACTCACTTAACAAAAAGATTCAACCATCATGCGCTGAAATGTGAGAATTTGATCTAAGCAGTAAAAGAATTGTTCTCCTGTAAAAACTTTGATAAGAAGATCAGAGTAAATTCCAACCTCATGAATCCGACTGCAACAACATGCTAATGGAGCCACTTCTCTAATTTACTTCAAAACTTTTTATGTTGACAAGCTGTTGTTCTTTTTTTTCTTGTCTTTTTTAACCGGTGTCGCCGACCAAATGGTCCCCCTAAAAATCAGTCCCCCGATGATGCGGTTCACGGATTATCGCCTCGTTTCTGCTTCAAACTGCACACCAGTCATCATCTATCTCAGCGACAGATATCTGAAGCTTTTGTACAACAATCATTTCCACATAAATTCAGCATTATTTCATCATAAAAGGTGGCAGAAGCAATCAAAGCGCCTTGGCTAAATAAGCTGCTAGCTGATACGTTCACTGCACATCGGTCATTTCAAAGCGTCACAGAATTTAGTCGAGTTTCTGCTTAAAACTGACTTTAGAATTATTTAAGAGGTTTTACATTCATCATGTGATGGTTAATAATCCCATTAATCCATTTGATTGCTTTGGGTAAAGAAGTCCGTCTCAGACGTGCTGCTGTGGTCCAAAATGACGCATGCGCAGATGCAAAAGCTGGACTGATTTTTAGGGGCGGACCGTTTGGTCTGCGACACCAGAAATGATTCAGGAACAAAAATAAAACTTACAAATTTGTATTTATCAACACCAGGTAGACTGACACCTGTGAACTCTGTTTCTGTCTGAATACTAAAGTAGTATTTCTCATCTTCTTGAACTGGAACACTGAATCGCCACACTGCTGCCACACGAGCCCATCACATCTTTCAATCTGTGACTTTCTCCTTTAACAACTCTCCTTGTTTTTTGCCTGCCTTGCTCCCCTCATGCTCGTGTCGGCCTCCTCTTTCATTTAGGAGTTGGACTACCAACCTATCAACTTATTGGTTTGATTACAGGTCTGTCCTGTATCAAACCCCAGTCCAACTCTGATCCCACAGAGCCACCTGCTCTGCACCATTCTCTTAACGTCGCTCAGTGGGAGTGAGGCAACTAATATGGTGACCCGGGTTCAATTCATTCTCATACATTTTGATATCATAGTTCCAGTACACCCAGCTGTAAATGGGTGTTGACCTTGGTTGGGGAATTAACCTGCATTGGACTGGCATCCCATCCAGGTGGACTCACAGGCTCTCATCCGTCTGCTACGGAATCCAAGGAAAAGCATGATGGGCCTTTGGGCTGATGCAGAACTTCTTTTAACCTTGTACAGTTTCTTTTCCCCCACTCACAGCTACACAAAGCCTTTGTGTGTGCGTACCTGCTCCCTCTGGAATATATCTCTGAGGTGCTCCAGCCCCAGACTCTTCAGGAACTGGTTTATGGTCATGTCAAGTAGAGCTGCAGACAGAGAAGCAGTGATGTCACCAGCGCTTTCAGAACAGCCCCAGCTGGAGGTTTTTGTTTGTTTGTTTTATGGACGTGAGGTTGTCTTACGGAGGATATGAGCCCTGAGGTTTTTGCAGATTTTGAGACTGAGCACAGCTGCACACTCACTTTGACATGAACTCTTAATTCATGCAGATTTTTGTAATTTACATTGAACACTAACTTCTTAATTTATTTCCACTCCATCTGCCAATCTGGCAAATACAAGATGGTTAAATATTTACTGACCAACTTTACACACAAAAACCACCAGATCTGAAACATAAGTTAGCTGAAAAGAATCACACGACAGAGTGCTGGACACTGACATCTGAAATGGATGCAAAAGTTTCAAGCTCCAAATTCGGACAAAAATCAATCAGTCAATCAGTAAATCAATGTGTTGTGCAAAATATAAGAAATTATTTGCTTCTTGAAGTGGGCCCGGGCCATATTGGAATTCTCTTTTGTCTCTTGATTAAGGATGGGTATTGTCAAGATTTTAACAAATTACAAACAGAATTAACACGCGTTTCTATACACATTTAACAAATGAGTGCAACTACAATTGAGTATTTAATTCTCTCTGCCACCATGACATTGGTGGTTGGTGGTCATGGTTGGTAAGGTTAGACCTGTGTGACTTGTGTGAAGCGCCTTGAGGCAGATTTATTGTGATTTGGTACTATATAAACAAAATAAATTGAACTGAACCATGTTTTCTGTCTCTTTTGTGTAGAATATGAAATTTCCTTAATAACTCCAGTACCAAACGCAGTACCTTAAGGGGTGGGGCTTATTCATACTCCAATTTTGTAATAGTCCAGCCACAGAGTCCATTTAATACTTGGTTTCAGTACCCATTCCTACTCATGACTTCTAGAAATGGCAAGAATCCAGAAGTGGCTGCACAAAATTTTGGAGATATTTTTCAAATTTTAAGATACGTTCTGCCTTTCAAATAAATTAACCTGAAATCACTGAGGACAAAGTCAGTTGGAAAATCAGTGGATTGATAAGACATCAATTTAGAGTCTTGATTCCAGAAGTGCTCAGTGCAAATCTAGAAGTGGTGCTCAGGCTCAGAAGCACAAAGCTTTCTGATATGGTCCATTTTATGATACTGCTCGGAATGTTTCTGTGCAGGCTCTCAGTTGTCCAGGTGGTTTTCCATAGTAGTGTATTATATCAGATGTCAGGAAAACTGTAATGAACACTACATAGGTGAGACTAAGCAACCTTTAAACAGGAGGCTATACCAGCACCGCAGAGAGGTCGCCAGTGGACCTCAGTCTGCAGTTCATCTCCACCTGAAAGACACTAACCACACGTTTGAGGACAAGGAAGTTAAAATCTTAACCAGAGAGAAGAAATGGTTTGAGAGAGGAATCAAGGAAGCATTCTTTGTAAAACAGCTGAAACCCAGCCTTAACCGGGGGACAGGTCTCAGACACGCTTTATCCCCTGTTTACAATGGGGTACTCAGGTCAAAGCAGTTTGTCTTTTGTTCATGGTAATGAGTCATTCATGTCATCTGGAGAGTTGTCAAGGGAGCCATCAGGGGAGGCTTCCATCCCATCATTAGGAGAGTGCTAACTAGAGCACAATAGGTGCTAATTAGAGCTATTGTTTAGTCACTAGCCTATAGCAGTCGGCCTCTCGGTAGGAGGGGTCTGGTTAGGTTAAAAACTCCAGCTTTTGTTGGCTTCTGGTTTATTCTTCTCCACAAGAGTCAAGACAGAAGTCAGACTACCAGAGCAAGAATTTTAGCTGAGGAAGCTTCTGTGATTTGAAGCGAAACGTCCTCACGTCAAGCAACCCAGTCCAGTCGAAGATTCAAGCTTCTCTACTAATACTGCTTGGAACATATGCACGTACTCTCCACTTCCTTCCTGTCAGATCCAGAAGGACCATCTGCAGTGCCGGTGGCCCCACCCACTGTGATGTCACTGAGGGGTGTGTTCAGATTGTCGATGCTGCTGGCTGCTGACAGGCAAGACGGGGAGGGAGAGGGAGAGATGACCACGCCCCCTGTGGCACCTGCACTCACAACACCTGCACTCACCTGAAAAAGAGAATTCTTAAGTTAAAAAAAACAACATATGCGGTGAATAGACTCTGAAATCCTTTGGACAAAGAGTAATTTTGACCAAATATGGAGAAACTGACATTAAGTAACTACTTTCTATGCATTTTCCTGAAATTCTCCACCCTTCTGGTAGACCTCAAAAGTCCAACTTACTACAGACTGTCACCCAAAGAAAGTCAAACCAAATTCTTTCAATAGTTTTATATATATATATATATATATATGTGTATATATATATATATATATATATATATATATATATATATATATATATAAAAACTGAAAAATGACCTTTTTTGGCCATATCAGAGGCCATGAAGGGAGGGGGGGGGGGGGGTCCCCTTAGAATGTCAATGAGATTTATTTATTTGTCTGTTGTCAACCTCCCAGGAAATCCTTTGCAAAATTAGAGATTTTATTGAACAGCTTTTCTGTAATATATCAAATGGTTTGAAAAACTGCACTTTTTTGCTCTTCTTGAGGGTCCTGAGGGGCCCACAGGGATTCCATTAGAAAATCCAGTTTACCATCACCAGACAGTCCCCCAAGAACTAACCACACCAAATTTCAGAAAAACTTCTTTTTTTTTTCTTCAGAAGATTGTACATTGCGTGTAAACCTTGATGGCATTCGTTCTGTGGACCGCGTTTCAAAGGACGTGAAAGAGACTGAACTTTGGTTGGGTTTAAATTTTGTTCAAAGTAATCAGTTTCACCTTCTTGAATGTCTGAATCCTCTGAATAAAACAACTATCATCCAACTGGATCAAAACATCTATTGGCTCTGGTCGTGTGTGTGTGTGTGTATGTGTGAGAGAGAGACAGAGAATACATCACCATGGTGGCCTGTGGCTTCAAGCAGCTCGGCAGAGCGTCTGGAGGCATAGCGTCAATCAGCAGCGCTCTGATGTCATCAGCCTGCGACAGGAGGCAGAATAACAGCACATTAGATGATAACTGGGAATAATTTTTGTTTCAGATTTAACATTTGATAAATCCCGCGGCCAAAGGCAGCTTTTTCCAGCTCAGAACAATTTCCAGACTCATGTCATTTTAAAGTCCATCTCAACGTTGCGACTCCATAATCCATTGCTCGTTTTCAATTGTTTCAAAAAAATGCTGCAGCCAGACGACTGACTGGGAATAAGAAGATGGAACACATGACTCCGGCGTCAGCCACCGAACTGTTCGTTTTTAATTCCTGCACTCACATGTTCCCTCAAGGTCCTTCAGGTATGCATCTCAATCAGATCGTCCCACGGTCTCGGATCTGACCGTGCATTTGCTGTCGTTGTACCTGAGACTTTGGAATGATGCACTTTGTCTATTTAGCATTCGGTCACTGCTGATCCTGGAGCTGAGATTAAGGACCATTTTATTGTATGTTATTGTTGTGCAGCTACTGCACATTTGTGTGTGTTTTTTTTAATTGTTCAGTGCTTTGTTTTTTTTTTAAATGTGCTATAAAAATAAAATTTGCAGTACTTTAATCATTCAGCAGTTAAAACGACAAACGCACCAGAATTAAGAGCCACTTGTCACACTCACTGTTAATTATCAGTCATTGTTCTTTTTCACTTTTAAACACCGTGCCCAAAATTAAAGGGGTCATTACGTGCTCAGCGTGACAAACCCTCCCCCCCCCCCCCCAGTATTGTAAAATGTAGATTTTATTTCCGGTGTCGAAGACTGAACGGCTCCCCCCTAAAAATGGGTCCGTCCTGCCTTCACTGCACTTGCGTCATTTGGGACCACAGCAGCACATCTGAGTCTGACTCTCTGCACCCAAAGCGATCAAATGCAATAATGTGATTATTAACCATCAGATAACTAAGTAAAACCTCTTAAATCATTCTAAAGTCAGTTTTAAGCAGAAACGAGGCGATAATCTGAGTCGTTACTGACGCTCTGAAATGTCGTAGGTACAGCTGCTGCTGTGGCGCTCTGATCGCTTATGCTGCCTTTTGTTCTGAAATAATGCTGAATTTATGTGGAAATGATTGTTGTACAAAAGCTTCAGACATCTGTCACTGAGATAGATGATGACTGGAGTGCAGATTTAAGCAGAAACGAGGTGATAATCAGTGAATTGTTGGTGACACTCAGAAATGACTCTGCTGAGATCCGAAATGACGCATGCGCAGTGAAGGCAGGGCAGACCATTTTTTAGGGGGGACCGTTAGTTCGGCGACACCAGTAATCCAGGGAAGGTTATGTTCTCCATAAAAACAGGAGCTGGTTATTTTTTGTGAATGCCACAATAACTTGTCATGTCTGGGAGCATGCACCGGTGCTGCGCCTCACCACGTCCACGATACCACAAAACTGACTTGGGTCCTGGATGGCAACCACCCAGGCTGATAACCAGTCCAGTTTCACATCTCTAAAATAAAATAACTGTCTGCTGCAGCCAGGGGAAAAGTAGGTGTGTCCTTAGCCTTCTGTAGCTACTGATGTTGTCGACACTGAGGCACTTACGTGTTGGATCATGCAGAGAAATGCGCCACATGGCCAAAAGGCTGTGACACTTTGGAACGATAACTTGCTGTACTGCAGATGAATCAAATCATGAAGAAAGTTCAATCATTTATTTACAAACCTCACTGCAGTTTCCCAGCTGGTGTCGGCTTTTTCACTTCTTCCATTCAGTGATATTTAGTCACCTGCTGTGTCGGAACAGATCAACTTATTTATTTTTTAAAGTGACTCATCGTCACTTTGCTGCAGCACTGCTGTCACACGCAACAAGATGCTGAGCAGATACGCCACTGACAGATGGATGTTGATAAAATCACTGTAGTTTCTTGTCTCAGTCACTGGAACAGGACGTGTGAATGAAGAGTTCAGTGACTCACACGCAGGATAACAACATCATTAAAAATCAAGTGTTCCTTTACCGTAGCATTTACAAAGATAATTAAAACATTACTCTGTTGCTTCTTTTGCAAAATTTGATTTTAAACTCTGTACAGCATCCCCACATTGTTCAGAATATAAGACAATCATGATTATAAGACAACCCCCATTTTTCAGGGAATATTTTTGGAAAAAGCCTTTATGACATGTTATGGGTTGCCCAGTATTTCTTTTTCAATCACATACTAACACACTCTCCTGTCATTCTCTCATGGAGGCACCCGTTTTGAGAATCTTAGTAAGCTTTTCTAACTTCGTATTTTAAGAGAATGCTTTTCGGATTGCAATGTTCGAATATTACACACTGTCACAGTTATTTTATGGATGTTTGAGAGTTGTTTGATGAGTCTGCTGCTTGTATGCTCAACAGCTCAAAGCTTGCAGAGTAACGTCTACTTTGTCTTGCATGTGTGTCTGTACAGCATTTGGTTCCTGGTAGAAAAGATTCACTCAGTGCATATGCAATGCATATAGTGAAGCAGGTGACCTGGCCCGCGGTTTCATAAAGTGGTCTAATCTTGTATAGTCTGTATCGATATGTAAAAGTCTACACCCTAAATATAAGAAAACCTATTTTTCCCCATATGCATTTCCAAGGAAAAACCAAACAAAACACTATTATATTCAAAACAATACTGTAAAAGTATGTCAGAGTACGTTTACAGCAGCACCTGCACAAAACTGCTGAATATTAGACTTATTATACATCAAAGATCAGATAATTCTTTATTTTTAAGACTTTATTTGGATGTTGTAGACCATATGAGGCACCAGTAAAGCACTGAAATCATCTTAACTTAAAACTGTACGGCCTTTCAAATTTCACAAAAATTTAGTTTCTACCAAAAATCAAACATCATAATGCTGGGTTATTTTTGAAGCATGTTGCAAAATTACAGCTCATTTTAATGAAGAGAACATATTTATCTGGTGGGAGGGGGATCCCATAACGAATACCTTATTTTCCTTTTAATGCTGTCTTTTAGAGGAAGTGCATGTGCATTTGAAATAACAAGAAATGACCTTTGACTTTGCGTGATGCATTCATGCTAACATCCATGAGATGTCTAAATGACTTCAGAGGTGTTATCTGGCCTCAAAAACAATGTTTTAAGATTTAGACGTGTTGATTTCTCCTGGACCTTTACAAAATATATGCGAGAAGCATATTAATACAGAAATAAGCCGTTTTGGAATGTTTTCAGTCATCTTGCTTTATTTTGTTTGAGGGCGCAGCCAGCTGACATCACTGTGCCTCTCTACTCTGATTGGCTGTCGCCGTGTGTTTCCCAGCATCCTTCATGCAAGTCAAGGGAAGCCCCCATGTGATCTATGACATCACTACGGTTGCAATCATTGACTAGATCAGTCGCTACTGAATGTAATTCAAGGCCTTCTGTGTGTTTGAAATTTTTCTGATTTATTAATTTTTTCCAGACAATGTGAGTTTTGATAATATTGGTAAATAACATGTGATGAATCAGTTATTTAAAGGCTAATATATAAAATTATAGTGGTACTATCACAAAGCCTCATTAGGGTGCAAGGACACAGGAAGCAACCTGTTCCACTATTTTAATTTTGCAAACTTTCCGCCCGGTGCTCCACCTTGTTCACTGTAACCAGTTTAAATCTGAATGTGCTAATGTGAACAGATGACGGCTGAGGATTGTGAAAGATCTGCCGTCATACCGTTGCCAAGTCCAGCGGTGTTTGTCCTTCCTGGTTTTTCATCGTTGGATCGGCTCCATGGGCCAACAGCAGCGCACAGAGCTGAGTCCGGCCTTTCTGTGCTGCTTCATGAAGGGGCGTGAACGCCCACTTGTCTGTGGCGTTGACGCATGTGTTGTACTTAATCAGCAGGGCGGCTATATCCACGTGCTAGACAGAAGACGAGGAAGATGTGAGAAAAAGGAAAAGTGTGCAGGAGGCCGTGAGGGCAGAAGAGGAAGCAATGACTGACAGCCGAAAAATGGAAAGGAGAGCAGTGCGTGTAGAGGTGGTGGGAAGACGAGAAAAACTGGCAACAGCAACATGAACTTTTCACATAGTTACTGTCAAAAAATCTTGATTTAAAAAATAAAAAACACAAGATAAACTGTGAATGATTTCTTGCTGATCCTTCCTTCTTCCGATCATTCCCTCATTGTCTGCCTCCCGCTGTGAACCCGGTGTCGCAGACCAATTGGTCCCCTGTCTTCACTGCGCATGCGTCATTAGCTGTGGTTCACGGATTATCACCTCGTTTCTGCTTCAAACTGCACTCCAATCATCATCTATCTCAGCAACAGATATCTGAAGCTTTTGTACAACAATCATTTCCACATAAATTCAGCATTATTTCATCATAAAAGATGGAGGAAGCGATCAGAGCACCGCGGCTACACGAGCTTCTAGCTGATGCGTTCACGGCGGGTTGGCCATTTCAAAGTGTCTCCGAATTTTGCCTCGTCTCTGCTTAAAATTTACTTCAGAATGATTTAATAAGTTTTACCATGTCATCTGATGGTTAATAATCCCATTAATCCATTTGATCACTTTGGGTGAAGAGACTCAGTCTCAGACGAGCTGCTGAGCTTTGAAATGACGCATGTGCAGTGGAGGCAGGGCAGACCCATTTTTAGGGGCGGACCGTTCGATCTGCGACACTGGCATCAAGCACAAAGCAGACTGCTCCAAACACAGTTTTCGGCTCTTTTCCTTCAAGCAGGTGTTTTGTGATTCGTTCACTGAGGAACTCCTACCGAGCTGTAACATAAAACTCTGAGACAAACGAGGATCCAACAAGATTGAAACATTCCATAAATGCACCTCTTCGGAAAACTGATACCTGTACTGATAACAGTAGAGGAATGCCAAGAAGGCAACGCACGCACACACACATCTTACACGTTTGACACACTGATTCATGCAAATTAATTCTGTGATTCAGTGACACCATAATAACCTACGGTTTCATGTGGTCTGGACATTTAATCATTTCTATTCAAAAGTTTAACCACTTTATCCGTGACTAACACACAGTCCTGACACGGAGTTTAATCTACACAGGCTCCAAAATGTTTGAGTTGGAAAGTTGTGACTGTGACTTTTTAAGGTCAAAGGTCATGTGATCAACAGAAAATGGCATGACTTGACAGTAGTGTTTAATGATAGCATAGGTGTATTTTTAACCAACTCATGGAAATAGTCATTGTCACTAAGTTTGACCTTTCACACTCACCTGAGGTTCTAGGCTCTTTGGCCAATAGAAAGGTGGTATAAACTCCTATTAGTTTTTAATAATAATCACAGGTGTACAATAAACAGATTTATCAATATAGCCATCCCACCAATCCATTTATTTGATATTTGTCCAAACCTTTGACCCTGAATGTTAATAATTTTCCTTAATTGATTTTTCTCAACAAAATTACTTTGTAACTGGTTAAGTTCTCCAAGGATGAAATAAGATCATCTGCCTTTATTTATTTATTTGTCTGTCTGTTAGCAAGATTATATCAAAACTACTGCACAGATTTTGACAAAATAGATATATAGATACCACATATAGATATTAGGCCATGGAATACTCCATTAAATCTTGGAGGTGACCTGTATCCAGATTCTGGATCAAGATTTAACTATATATATATATATATATATATACACTCAACAAAAATATAAACGCAACACTTTTGGTTTTGCTCCCATTTTGTATGAGATGAACTCAAAGATCTAAAACTTTTTCCACATACACAATATCACCATTTCCCTCAAATATTGTTCACAAACCAGTCCAAATCTGTGATAGTGAGCACTTCTCCTTTGCTGAGATAATCCATCCCACCTCACAGGTGTGCCATATCAAGATGCTAATTAGACACCATGATTAGTGCACAGGTGTGCCTTAGACTGTCCACAATAAAAGGCCACTCTGAAAGGTGCAGTTTTATCACACAGCACAATGCCACAGATGTCGCAAGATTTGAGGGAGCGTGCAATTGGCATGCTGACAGCAGGAATGTCAACCACAGCTGTTGCTCGTGTATTGAATGTTCATTTCTCTACCATAAGCCGTCTCCAAAGGCATTTCAGAGAATTTGGCAGTACATCCAACCAGCCTCACAACCGCAGACCACGTGTAACCACACCAGCCCAGGACCTCCACATCCAGCATGTTCACCTCCAAGATCGTCTGAGACCAGCCACTCGGACAGCTGCTGAAACAATCGGTTTGCATAACCAAAGAATTTCTGCACAAACTGTCAGAAACCGTCTCAGGGAATCTCATCTGCATGCTCGTCGTCCTCATCGGGGTCTCGACCTGACTCCAGTTCGTCGTCGTAACCGAATTGAGTGGGCAAATGCTCACATTCGCTGGCATTTGGCACGTTGGAGAGGTGTTCTCTTCACGGATGAATCCCGGTTCACACTGTCCAGGGCAGATGGCAGACAGCGTGTGTGGCATCGTGTGGGTGAGCGGTTTTCTGATGTCAGTGTTGTGGATCGAGTGGCCCATGGTGGCGGTGGGGTTATGGTATGGGCAGGCGTCTGTTATGGACGAAGAACACAGGTGTATTTTATTGATGGCATTTTGAATGCACAGAGATACCGTGACGAGATCCTGAGGCCCATTGTTGTGCCATACATCCAAGAACATCACCTCATGTTGCAGCAGGATAATGCACGGCCCCATGTTGCAAGGATCTGTACACAATTCTTGGAAGCTGAAAATGTCCCAGTTCTTGCATGGCCGGCATACTCACCGGACATGTCACCCATTGAGCATGTTTGGGATGCTCTGGACCGGCGTATACGACAGCGTGTAC
This sequence comes from Thalassophryne amazonica, assembly GCF_902500255.1. Taxonomy (NCBI): domain Eukaryota; kingdom Metazoa; phylum Chordata; class Actinopteri; order Batrachoidiformes; family Batrachoididae; genus Thalassophryne; species Thalassophryne amazonica. The sequence continues at coordinate 54,050,123 of NC_047119.1, read as the reverse complement.
CAGTTCCTGCCAATATCCAGCAACTTTTCGCACAGCCATTGAAGAGGAGTGGACCAACATTCCACAGGCCACAATTGACAACCTGTTCAACTCTATGCAAAGGAGATGTGTTGCACTGCATGAGGCAAATGGTGGTCACACCAGATACTGACTGGTATCCCCCCCCCAATAAAACAAAACTGCACCTTTCAGAGTGGCCTTTTATTGTGGACAGTCTAAGGCACACCTGTGCACTAATCATGGTGTCTAATCAGTTGATATGGCACACCTGTGAGATGGGATGGATTATCTCAGCAAAGGAGAAGTGCTCACTATCACAGATTTAGACTGGTTTGTGAACAATATTTGAGGGAAATGGTGATATTGTGTATGTGGAAAAAGTTTTAGATCTCTGAGTTCATCTCATACAAAATGGGAGCAAAACCAAAAGTGTTGCGTTTATATATATATATATATATATGAGGCCATGGAAGACTCCATTAAATTTTGCAGGTGATCTGAATCCGGATTCTGGATCAAGTTTCACTTTATATAGGCTTTGAAGGATTACATCAAAGGAGGTGATCCAGATCTGGTGTAACAGTATATCTTCCGCCTGGATATGTCTGCCTACCCCCCACCCCCTGCTGCTGCAGTATTATAACACATTTCATCCTATCCAGATTTATACACGGCTGACACAATGGGAACAACAGTGATATTGTTGAGGCCATTTGAAAAGAAAACCTATACCCATGTTGAACACATATCTAGGAAACATACTGTTACACTGGTCACGATATCTTATCACCCACCCCATCATGGACAGATGTTCTATCATATTTCAGGTTGTCAATGAGGTCAGGTTTATATATTTGTAGAGTACATTTGGAAGGGGGATTTAAAGATACTTCAGGATAGGAAATATGACTATTGTAGATTGCTATAGATACATACAGAGTAAATACCAATATCGTTCACCGTCAATCAAACTGTGCTTCCTCTGGGACCATAAAACATCCATAAGTTTAAAGGTTGCTCTATTCTGATTGGGCCTTATCAAGGTTTGGGTAAGCTTTAATCAGTGCTGCCCTGTAGGAATGTTGCCTTTCGGGGGGGGGGCCCTAGGATATCTTACCTCCGGGAGAGAAGATATATTGTTACACCAGATCTGGATTCTGGATCAAGATTTCACTTTATATAAGCTTTGAAGGATTACGTCAAAACTACTCCATGGATTCTCATCACATTTGCACCACAGATAGACATTAGGCCAGGGAAGACTCCACTGAATTTTGGAGGTTATCCAGATCTGGATTGGTGGATGTCAAAAATCTCTGATTGCTCTTGTTGATTCTCAGTGTTTCCACCATGTTTGGTCCATGTTACAGTCCCATATCACCAACAGACCAACACACACTGGCTTGCAAATAACTGGGAAAAGTCACAGGTTTTCAGTCTATAATATGAACACTGGCTGCAGGTGAGACCATCAGATCTCCAGGCATGAACACAACTAAAGAAAGTGGACTCATTCCTGCTGTGAAATCTTTGACAGGCAGCAGATGCAAACTGCTGGACCTGTCTAACACAACAAAGACAATCTGGGAGGTGAGTCTTACCCCATACGAGGCAGCATTGTGTAAAGGAATCAGCCCTCCTTTGTCCTGTGCGTTCACATCAGCTCCGTGTTCCAGGAGATATTCCGCTACTTCCAAGTTATTATAGCCGGCTAGATAGTGGCATGAGGAGGGGCAGTGCAGACAGAAAGGCAGAAAATGAGGGATTATGAGAAAAAGTGAGCAGAAGCGAGTGTAGGCAGCTAATAACCGAGGACAAAGAAGACAGAAAGAGATGTGCCAGACGACATCAGCTGCAGCGTGACAGTGTATAATCAGCATTCTCGTTTCAATACATCCAGACAGAGTGCGGGCAGTCAAAGTGTTTGAGTGCATAAAAAAAAAAACAGAGACCTTCAAAGTGTGTTTCAACAGTTTCTTAACTGTCAAACTTCAAACTCTCAGTCATGGGGGCGCGGGGGTCCTTTAACTGTCTTCCTCTTTACGCTAAGGAATCAAGAAATAAGCACTGACACCTAATAGCCTCAGGGCCAATATGGGACTTACTTCTTCTCTTCTTCTTCATACCTAGACTTTAATCTTATCTGAATTAAGATAAACAGTAATTAAAAAGCTGCAGTTAATTTTGAGTAAAGGACCTTTACCTGCGAGGTGCAGCGGGGTTGAGTTGCGTCCCTGTGTGTCCCTGCAGTTAATATTGTCGGGGCTACATAACTTCTGCACCCTGGCCAGGCAGCCTTTCTTAGCAGCATCCAGCAGTGCCGCATCTCCTCTCAGAAGATCCTGGATGTCAGTGTCACCGTCCTTCACCAGGTCCAAGGGTGTGTTGCCGTCACGGTTCTTTTTGGTGGGATCTGCACCGTGCTGAAGGGAGAGGTAGGAGGATGGAGTGTAGAACAGAAAGAAGAAGAATTAAAAACATGAATTTCCCCCTGTAAATCCTATTTCAGCAGAAAATAAATGTAATAATAAACATTAAAATTATGGCCACTGAATGCAAGTACAACAAGTTACTGATCAATGACTTCCTTCAAAAATAAATAAATAAATCACAAAATGTCCAAAGCCCAGAGAAAGCATTTCTCTCAGTTGAGGGAGAGACAATGGCAAGAGAAGAGTGAGAAGAGGATGAAGGGAATTCACTAGAGAGCAGAAACCAGGGGGGGAGAGAGAGAGAGAGAGACGAGAGAACAAGAGAGAGAATGGGAAAACAAGAAAGGGAGCAGGAGATAGAGAGAGGTGAAGACAGGGTATTGGTTGAAGTTGAAAACACCACACTTCCTCATCACTCAACGGTCTCTTCAGTCATTCCAATGTCTGTTTTGAAATCTGCTCATTTAAATTTGATGTTGTGGGACCGACGCCTTCCCCTGGGGATCCAGAGCTGGCTCAAAAACTTTTTCATGCCTGTTCCATGGCTGCACTTGATTTTTAAAAGTGTTGAATACACACATGCTTTATGTGTTTCCGTTACTTTCTTGGCTGCTACTGCAATCATACCGTCAAAATTTGAAATTGATCGTGCAAATTGTTTTTTTTACTGCACCTATTTTTATGAAGCTGCATGACAATCACGTTGCTTTTTTTAATTATTGATTTAAAGCACTGACTTAGAATGTTGTGTGTTTGACATTCCTGCCTTTTCTTTAATAAACCAAAGAGCCTTTAGCTTGAAAACCGCCATGATCAGGATGAGCAATAAACAAATTTTAAGCTGATTTTTAAAATACTGAAAGGACAGAAACCTGTAGGATCTCACACGTCATTACTAGATCACAAACAGGATGTCATGCTGTGTGACTGAACAACATAGAGTAAAATTTAGTTCCTAAAGGCTTGACAACTACTTCTCTCTGTATGTGGAGATAAACCAGTTGCCCCACCCACCTTTAGCGGGTACAAAAAGCTGCTGAAGGCATTTGACTCACTCAGAATTAGGAATTGCTTACTTACAGGTCCACAATTATTTTGACCTCTTTTTTACTGGCAGCACAGTGACACTGTAGTCAGCACTGATGCCTCGCAGCAAGAAGGTGGTGGGATTGCTTCCCACCCTTTCTGTGTAGAGTTTGCATGTTCTCCACGTGTCTGGGTGGGTTTCCTCCCACAATAAAAACATGCTTATTTAGGGTCCGCTCCTTTCTCTTCCCCTGACCAAGGCAGCGTCTACATCTGGAGTTGGTCCCTGGGAGCCAGACTATGGCTGCCCACTGCCCCTAGTGGTTGGACTGTGCCTAACTGTAATTAGAATGGTCAAATGCAGAGGATCATTTTGTTGTATGTGTATATGTACAATGATAATAAAGTCTATATTACTATTAATTATTATTATTATTCCTGTGAGTTTATCTCAGGATTCTGCTCCTTGTCCTTAAGGGATGAACAGTTTAGTTCCTCCTAAATCTCTGACCTTTTGAAACCCCTATATTCCTTCCAGGTCTCTCAGGTCAAAGGCGGCTTTGCTGTGTGTTCCTACATCCACTTTTGTAATCCTGAGACTGTGGGAGAATCTGGTACTGATAATCAGAACTTGTCACCCACCATCTGTCTCATCTCAAAACACACATTTACATCTCATAACAATGAGGTGTGTTATCTCTATGTATACCTTTGTTCAACAATAGCATTACATTAAAAAAAAACAAAAAATCCAACTTGAACAGTTTCTCATCTGTCACTATTTTTAAGCCTCTAGAGTCCACAGTGTTGTGAGTAAAGCAAAAACAAAGCTGCTGGGTCAGATGGTGTTCCTGGATATGTGCTGAACTTGTACACTGACATACTGCTAAAGAAGTCATTTTAAACATCTTATACTACAAGCTATCAGTGAGTGCTACTTTCAGGAAAACCTTGATCCTGTCAGCTCTGTATCAATACTATTTATTTATCACCAACCGGTCACCCAGATGGTGCAATTAACACCATTCTTAGCCAACTAGACAACAAAGCTGAAGACTAATCATTGTTCTGGAACATGGTGAATATTTCACCCAAACTGGAGTGCTACAAGGCTACATGCTGAGTCTTCCTCCACTCTCATGAAACTCATTGTCTATTCTCAAAGCCCAGAGTCAGTGAAAAGAAACTTAACAACATATTGTCAGGATATGGTGCCAACAACTTTAATACTTAGCCTTTAACATTGGGTAAAAAGAACAAATCATATCGGTATCAAAAAAACAGACAAGCACAAAATGCAGCCCTATCTGCACTAAGTGGGATAAGGTGAAGAAGGCCCCAAAGGTTCTGGTTCCTTGAGGAGTTTTCATAGGACATGGACTAATTGTCTGTTCACGGCTGAGAAATCATCTAAAGCTCGACAGAAATGACACCCTGGTTTGCAAGACCAGTCATCATGTTCACCTTAATGTTAGTGGTGATCTTCCAACCCATCCGCACAGTCATTTAACGGATTTCCTTCCTTAGAAGTAGATATTGATTATAGTTAATCACCATGAAATTAGTTTGCAGAGTTTTGAAACTTGCTGCAGATAGATAACCCATCTACAGTAGCTACCAATTATTTTCATCATTGATTAAATGATTAAATGTTTAGTGGCCCTTTATAGCCTCCCTGAGGAGTGAAAACGTGGCTGTGAATGTTCATCAGAGTGCAACTAAAACTACAGTGCATAACAACATAGTGCTAAAGCTGCACAACTCCAGGACAAAACTTACTTTAAGTTGTGAAAGCATCTGAGTCTCATCTTTGCAGGGGTGTTCCAAGTCCATATTTTGGATTGTATTAGATATCAGAATTTTTTGAAAAACTGGGGACCTTCTTCAGGTTTTTGCTACTGTTCGACAGTATTCACAAACTGTGAACCGAACATAAAATTCAAACAGGTACATTGATCAGTTATTCCGCCTACAACTATGTCATGTCAGTCACATCACAAAGATAATGTCCCTGTGACCAGTTTTGCAAGAGCCCGGTGACCTTTAACTATTACGAGAGTTTGAAGACAAAGAACGACCCATAAACAAAGTGTAATTTTAACAATTTAATAAATTCTTTCAGCTTCTCCCTTTATGCACAGGGTCATTACAGTGGATCCGGTATGGGTCTGCATGTTGTTTTGGTGCAAATTTTACACTGGATGCCCTTCCTGTTGCAACACCACATAACAGATTTACAACATCAGAATCGAGCTATCAACCTATCACAGTACATTTTGATAGATTCGAGGGTGTTTATCAATGTAGTTCTATCAATTAGTTTAAAAATGTATTTTTCTACTTGTATCGGTAAATTGTTAAAACTGTATCAGATAATGATGCTCTTCCTTCATTTTCCTTTCAGGGAGTAGAATATTTTTCTCGACGCCGAGCTCCTCCCGAGTGACCGAGCTCCTCACCCTATCTCTAATGCCGCGTTAACACTGGGCGCGATCAGACGCTACAAATTTGCGGGGTTCGCGTGGAGACGGACGCGCCTCCTTCGCCCGGTGTGTCACTCTGCTTTTGCTGCGAAAATTCACCCCGGCGCGTCATCAAATAGGAGCTTCCACTCTGCTCGCCGGCTATGGTTGTCAGTCAGGTTAACATGACGGACCTTGATCACACGGAGCGAGTTGTTGTGGAAAGCTCCCAATACAGGGAGTATCATTATTTGCTGCAGGAGCTGCGTCTGGATGACGGCCGCTTTCAGCGGTCCTTCCACCTCTGTGGGACCCAGTATGAGGACCTCCTGTCCCGTTCACGCGTGCACATGTAAACAATAAAAAAAAAAAAAAAAAAAAAAAAAGAAACTCCACTGCCTGCTGTGGGGCTGCAGCTCACTCTTCCCCCCGAAAAACTCTGTCATAATTGTGTTTAGAAACCAGTCACCATTTGTTTTATTATACATCTGTGTAGTTAATTAATAAAATATTCTCCACAGATGATTCACTCGCATGCGCACATAAGAACAAACAAAACAAAAAAAAAACTCCACTCCCGCTGCTGCAGGGCTGCTGCTCGCTCCAAAAACTGTCATAATTGTGAAATAAAGGACAAAAGAGACATAAGTCCTGCTCACAGGCTGCTACCAGATACAGGACATGTTCATATCTTCAGTCAAACGCCAGACATCTCCACGTCACTACATATTCAGTCCCTGATTGGTCATCGCGGCGCGTCGAGATGAAAAAGTTCAGATTTTTCAACTTGGGGAGGAGGGAAACGCGACATGACACGATGCAATATCGTGCCACAAACGTGCCAATCGCTCAAAATCGCTTCACTCACGTCGCTTCATTCGCATCCATCACGTCGTGCTGCGTGACTTGGTGCCAAAACGCGTTGTTCCATAGGCTTTACATGGCAACCTGTCACTGCTGTTGCTCACGTCGCGCCCGGTGTGAACGCAGCATAAGGGAGCGCCCAGCCACCCTGCGGAGGAAACTCATCTCGGCCGCTTGTACTCGTGATCTTGTTCTTTCGGTCATGAGCCAAATTTCATGACTATAGGTGAGGGTCGGAACGTAGATCGATCGGTAAATTGAGAGCTTTGCCCCCCTGCTCAGCTCTCTCTTCACCATGATGGTCCGATACAGCGACCGCATCACTGCAGACGCTGCACTGATCCGTCTGTCAATCTCACGCTCCATCCATCCCTCTCTTAAGAACAGGACCCCAAGATACTTAAACTCCTCCACTTGAGGCAAGGAAAACTCCTCCACTTGAGGCAAGGACTCTCCACCGACTTGAAGAGGGCAAAGCACCTTTTTGTGGTCGAGAACCATGGCCTCAGATTTGGAGGTGCTGATTTTCATCCTGGACGCTTCACACTCAACTGCAAACTGCTCCAGTACACGCTGAAGGTCCTGATTTGACAAAGCCAAGAGAATCACATCATCCACAAACAGCAGAGATGAGATTCTGTGGTTCCCAAACCGGACCCCCTCTACACCCTGACTGCGCCTAGAAATTCTGTCCATAAGGGTAATGAACAGAACCTGTGACAAAGGGCAGCCCTGGCGGAGGCCAACGTGCACTGGAAACAGGCTTGATTTACTATCGGCAATGCGGACCAAGCTCCTGTTGCAGTCGTACAGGGACCGGATAGCCCTTAGCAAAAGACCCCGGACCCCGTACTCCCGGAGCACCCCCCACAGAACGCCTCGAGGGACACGGTCGAACGCCTTCTCCAGATCCACAAAACATGTGGACTGGTTGGGTGAACTCCCATGAACCCTTTGCACCCGATGGAGGGTGTAAAGCTGGTCCAGTGTGCCACGACCAGGACAAAAACCACACTGCTCCTCCTGAATCCGAGGTTCAACTATCGGTTGAATTCTCCTCTCCAGTACTCTGGAATAGACGTTACCGGGGAGGCTGAGGAGTACGATCCCCCTGTAGTTGGAACACACCCTCCAGTCCCCCTTCTTAAACAGAGGGACCACCACCCCGGTCTGCCAATCCAGAGGCACTGTCCCCAACTGCCACGCGATGTTGCAGAGACGTGTCAACCAAGACAGTTCCACAACATCCACAGACTTAAGCTACTCCAGACGGATTTCGTCCACCCCAGGAGCCTTGCCACCGAGGAGCTTTCTGACCACTTCGGTGACTTCGGCCCAGGTAATGGATGAATCCGCCTCCGAGTCCCCTGTCTCTGCTTCGTCTTCGGAAGACGTGACGATGGGACATCTCTACATACGCGCTCTGTGACTGGGCCGTCAGGCCACCCGCCGTCGACTGCCACCCAGTCCTCTCTGCACCCGACCCCCCATGGCCCCCTCTGCAGGTGGTGAACCCACAGGAGAGCGGGCCCACGTCGCTCTTTCGGGCTGGGCCTGGCCGCGTGCCGTGGGCTAAGGCCCGACCACCAGGCGCTCGCGCACGAGCCCAAACCCCAGACCTGGCTCCAGGGTGGGGCCCCGACTCCACCATACCGGGTGACTTCTCGGTCCTTGATTTCATACTGGTCATTGGAGCTTCTGAACTGCCCTTAGTCTGACCTGTTGCGTTCAATCACAATCTCATCTGTTGTTAAAGGGCACATCAATGATGGCAATAAGCCAGTTTCAAGTTTAAGCGCTGCAGGGGTTGCTGAGTAAGTTCAAAGGTCAAGTCATACAAATCGTGCATTCACAGGATCACAAACACAAAGCAAATGCACAAAAATGAAATAAATAAAACCCCAAACACTGTCACCGTCTTTATCAAAAGCAGTAAATTGCAGTATTAATAGTCACAGTTTATCTCTATTTATAAACTGTTACAGGAATGGCTTATCCGTGTTGTGTTCGTAAACATTACACAAACCAAAATGAACAAACGAAAAATAAACAAATAAAAAATAAAATTACAAACAGTCATCATCTTTGACCAAAGGAGTTCATTGCAGAATTAATAGTCACAGTTTATCTCTATTTATAAACTGTTACAGGAATGGCTTATCCGTGTTGCGTTTGTAAACATAACACATACCAAAACAAACACACGAAAAATAAACAAATAAAAATAAAATCCCAAACAGTCATCATCTTTAACAAAAGCAGTAAATTACAGAATTAATAGTCACAGTTTATCACTGTATTATAGTTACAAACCATTAATGGTTCACCTGTATCTCGTTCGTTGTGTTGCTTCAAAAATAGTGTCTTCTTACCAGCGTCGGCAGTTTGATTGTATGCACTGAGCTGTGAACAGGAATGGTTAGCTAGCTCTCTGCGCATGCGCACTGATAAACTCAAAACGGGTTTATAAGAGTGGGAGCAGTGCTTTCCTTCTTGCCCACCCTGGTATTTTTCCTTGATGCACTCTGACCTTCTTCTGTAACCTTGAGTCCACCTGTGCTCTTCTCTACTGCACATTTACACTTATTACTGTTGCTGCATTGCTGCTTTTAATTCATGCACGTGGCAAAAACGACCTCAAATACAATGACATCCTACAACGAACACGGCGGTACAGCAGGAGGTCTGACTCGGCACACGTCCCCCTGTGGTTTCTATTGTCTGTTGTGTTTGTCTTCTAATGTGAAGTCAGCAATGGTGACCGAATAACTTATGCAGCCCCCACATGGTAACAGCGCAGCGGTGGCGCAGCCTCATCTGGATGTGTGTGTATGATGGCAAAAAATAAAAACCCAAACAGACTGTAACAAACAAGACAAGGCAAAAAATAAAAACCCAAACAGACTGTAAGAAACAAGACAATCAGGTGTCACGCAACGGCTGATTCCAGCTGTGTAATATGATTTGTCAAAGTTTATTCCAACTGTGCCGACAACTCCCCGAGGCTACGACGAGTCGCATCTTTTACTGAATGCGGGTTTCCGACTGGCAAATGAGCAAACTGATATTTTGGAGAGAATTTCACAGGTTCCAGAGCATGAATTCCACTCAACAAGCAGGAGGCTTGTTGGTTTATACACCGTGAGCAACTGCCATTATTCACAGGCCATTCAGGATGCTGGAGGACATTCTTCTTATTCATTAGAGACATCACTTCATCTCGGCAGTACTTTCTTCAAAAGGCAGGCAGATAACTGGCACTCAGTGTTTCAAAGACCCATGATATAAATGGAAGGGGGGGGGGGGGGGTGCAGGAGAGATTAACATTTGAATTCTACACACTTTAATTTCTCAGAACTAGATTAAGAAGATTGCACGCTGCGTGCTTATGTGTGCTGATGAAAATACAGCATATACAACCCCTGGCAAAAATTATGGAATCACCGGCCTCGGAGGATGTTTATTCAGTTGTTTAATTTTGTAGAAAAAAAGCAGATCACAGACATGACACAAAACTAAAGTAATTTCAAATGGCAACTTTCTGGCTTTAAGAAACACTGTAAGAAATCAGGAAAAAAAATTGTGGCAGTCAGTAACGGTTACTTTTTTAGACCAAGCAGAGGGAAAAAAATATGGAATCACTCAATTCTGAGGAAAAAATTATGGAATCATGAAAAACAAAAGAACACTCCAACACATCACTAGTATTTTGTTGCACCTCCTCTGGCTTTTATAACAGCTTGCAGTCTCTGAGGCATGGACTTAATGAGTGACAAACAGTACTCTTCATCAATCTGGCTCCAACTTTCTCTGATTGCTGTTACCAGATCATCTTTGCAGGTTGGAGCCTTGTCATGGACCATTTTCTTCAACTTCCACCAAAGATTTTCAATTGGATTAAGATCCGGACTATTTGCAGGCCATGACATTGACCCTATGTGTCTTTTTGCAAGGAATGTTTTCACAGTTTTTGCTCTATGGCAAGATGCATTATCATCTTGAAAAATGATTTCATCATCCCCAAACATACTTTCAATTGATTGGATAAGAAAAGTGTCCAAAATATCAACGTAAACTTGTGCATTTATTGATGATGTAATGACAGCCATCTCCCCAGTGCCTTTACCTGACATGCAGCCCCATATCATCAATGACTGTGGAAATTTACATGTTCTCTTCAGGCAGTCATCTTTATAAATCTCACTGGAACGGCACCAAACAAAAGTTCCAGCATCATCACCTTGCCCAATGCAGGTTCAAGATTCATCACTGAATATGACTTTCATCCAGTCATCCACAGTCCATGATTGCTTTTCCTTAGCCCATTGTAACCTTGTTTTTTCTGTTTAGGTGTTAGCTTTTCTGTATGTAAATCCAATTTCCTTTAGGCGGTTTCTTACAGTTCGGTCACAGACGTTGACTCCAGTTTCCTCCCATTCGTTCCTCATTTGTTTTGTTGTGCATTTTCGATTTTTGAGACATATTTGTAACCCCCATTACAAATATGGTTCTAATAAATATGAATAAATACATAATTAAAATGTGCACTTAAAAACAGTTAAAAACTACATGATACATAAATAAATAGTGACTGCATAAATAATTCATAAGTTATTATTTTATTTCAAAAAGAAATAGTAAAGAGAGAAACGTTAACCCAGAGCATGCCCCTCCCCCACCTGCCAAGGCCCAGTGCACCCGCAGCCAGCAGAGAGACGCAGAGCAGCAGTTTGCTATCAAAAACACTCAGAAAACTACTAAAGTTTGGTGAAAACGTAAAACCTGGCCTGTAAGGAGGAGGAGTGCACTCTGGTTTTTAAGTAGCCTTCCGGAGGCAATTTGGTGAGTTTCGTTTAAGGAATACCGCTTTTCTCAAAGTTTTCTGTTAAGTAGCTAACGTTAATATGCATCTCTGATTAGCAGTTGTTGCTGCACTGGTTAAAAAGAGACACTTAAACCTCCGTCTGAAACTGAGGAGAGCAGAGAAACGGTAACTGAACATTATTTGCTCTTTTATTTTCTACTGTGAAGGTTACTCTGTAAATGTATTTTATGTGAAGAGAAACTTTATTTTTATGTTACATATTGCTTTAAGTTTTCTGTCTTGAAGCTTTGATGTCTTCCTTGGTCTACCAGTATGTTTGCCTTTAACAACCTTCCCATGTTGTTTGTATTTGGTCCAGAGTTTAGACACAGCTGACTGTGAACAAACAACATCTTTTGCAACATTGTGTGATGATTTACCCTCTTTTAAGAGTTTGATAATCCTCTCCTTTGTTTCAATTGACATCTCTCGTGTTGGAGCCATGATTCATGTCAGTCCACTTTGTGCAACAGCTCTCCAAGGTGTGATCACTCCTTTTTAGATGCAGACTAATGAGCAGATCTGATTTGATGCAGGTGTTAGTTTTGGGGATGAAAATTTACAGGGTGATTCCATAATTTATTCCTCAGAACTGAGTGAGTCCATATTTTTTTCCCTCTGCTTGGTCTAAAAAAGTAACCGTTACTGACTGCCACAATTATTTTTCCTGATTTCTTATAGTGTTTCTTAAAGCCAGAAAGTTGCCATTTGAAATGACTTTAGTTTTGTGTCATGTCTGTGATCTGCTTTTTTTCTACAAAATTAAACAAATGAATGAACATCCTCCGAGGCCGGTGATTCCATAATTTTTGCCAGGGGTTGTATTATGACCAAGCCCCAACCTCCTGAAAAATTAAGCCAGCACTCATAGTGCCAAATATTGCAGTTGCTGGATTCAGTAGTTGTCCTGTGTCCTCAGTCAAAAAATCTTGTAATCTGTAACATTTTGGTCAATGACCCCGGTGGTGTTTGCCGGTCAGCTTCCATCTGCGTTTTCCCACAAAACCAGTATACAGATAATGAACGTTTATCACATGGAAATATAGACCTGGAATGGACGTGCGCACCTCAATCTATTAGTGTCACTCAGGACAGGAAGACGCCATTACTAAGGGTGGAGATGTGCCGATCATCAATAATAAACGGAAAGCTTTTTTTGCACTAGCTTCGCTATTTCTTAATGGATTTTAATAAATGTAGGCTTGTTTTAAAGCCATTTGAAAGCTCTTTCCAATGAACATATGCATGTGTGGGTGAAAAAAAAAACGTTTATGTAAAATGCAAAAATTTGGGGAAATTATGACAAACTGTGCGGCTTTTCTCTCTCTATTGTCGCTATTTGTTAACAGATTTTAATAAAAGTAGGATTGTTTTAAAGACCTTTAATTGCCCTTTCTAATAAACCCATACATGTCTGGGTAGAAAAAAAATGTTTTATGTAAAGTGTGGAAATTTGGGGAAAATATGCCATTCTGTTAATTTATACTGTGAGTTTTGTTTTCCTGTCATCATAATTCTCGATGGATTTTTATAAATGAAGCCTTGTAAGTTGTATTCATGCTGATTAAAAGCTCTAACAAATCCATACATGCCTGGATAAAAAATCCTTATGTACGAGGTCTATTAGAAAAGTATCCGACCTTATTATTTTTTTCAAAAACCATATGGATTCGAATCACGTGTGATTGCGTCAGCCAAGATTGAACCTTCATGCGCATGCGTGAGTTTTTTCACGCCTGTCGGTTGCGTCATTCGTCTGTGAGCAGGCTTTGAGTGAGGAGTGGTCCACCCCTCTCGTCGTTTTTTTCATTGTTTAGGAATGGCTCAGAGACTGCCGCTTTGCTTGATCAAAATTTTTTCAGAAACTGTGAGGGACATCAAAGTGGACACCATTCGAGAAATTCAGATGGTTTTTGGTGAAAATTTTATGGGCTTCAAAGAGATTACAGAGTGTTACTGTCGCTTTAAGGACGGCCCAGAGCAACTGGTGGTGCGCCGCGCTCCGAAGCCGCCATCGACAGGCTGAGCGACCATTTCATTTCTAAACGGATGGCTGTATGGATCCGTGACCATTGTGTGCAATTTCTCTGGTTATCACAAGAGCTGGACATCAACCATTTTCCGGCAGATTTCACTTTTAACAAGAGATTTTGTCATGGAAAGCCGAGCGGAGGCTTTGCGTGTCACGATGGATTCGCTACTGAAGCGAGACAAAACCACCTCCGTTTTGGTCTCACAGGACGGCTTTGAGATGGCGTTCAGACAGCTGTCGGTGGTTTTTCCATCGAGTGATTATCCGAGAAATTGTGGATGTGCCTGGACATGCCAGAACATGTCCTGTGAGGCTTCATCACGGCGTTGCTTTGCGCCATGCGGCACCGCCGCGATGCGCAGAATTCCTCCGCACGTCTGTCTCAATGTGCCGAAAAAGTGCTGATGTCCACGTCTTTTCACAATTCCTGTGCTAGTCAGATGACATCCCAGATAAAACACAGCGTCCAGTTTGGAAATGAACGGCACATTCCACTGTTACAGGAGTTTTTGTCATGGAAAGAGGAGAGGAGGCTTCGCGCGTCACGGAGGTGCTGCATGGCGCAAATCAAGGCCCGCAATGCGCACGAAGGTTCAAGCGTGGCTGACGCAATCACACGTGATTCAAATCCATATGATTTTTGAAAAAAATAATAAGGTCGGATACTTTTCTAATAGACCTCGTATTAAAATATAAAGCTGAAGTGTGTCTTGCCATTGTGGTCATTTACCTTGCTGTTTTTTCTACTGTAATATTATTGCTAGTCTTTTAATGACAACAACATATATATGATTTTTACTAACATTTTATTACAAGTAGATATAAAGCCATTCAGAATTTATGACTTTTGACCCTCAGTCTGGGTAAAAAGTACCTCCTCCATCTCCTCCAACCACACTATTAAAATTTAAATGCGCCTGTGACCACCATGTACATATCATATTAAACAACAACTGCAAGTATATACATATATAGACATAAATATATTTAAACATTTTTGTTTCCGTATTTGTATGCATGTGAAAGCAGCTTAATGAAAAGAACTTAGGCGTTGAGTTATAGTCTCAGTATATCAATATTAAATTGCGACATAACGACTTTAAAATAGACATTTGTTTTACATACTTACATTAAGGCTACTGTACAGTTCATTTTAGTATTCAAGAATTTGTTTTTGTAGTTGGTGCAGTTGATGGTGAAGCACTGGCTGCCTCTTTCCCCCTCATTTCGCTTCTGTTTAACAGGCTCAAGGCGCTCTCTCCACCCTTAGTAATGGCCGCCATGCGGCACGCCGCTAGTCACGTGACGTCCATTCCAGTCTCTATTTCCATGGTTTATGAGTGCAATGGTAAGAATATTTCATTCGGTAAAAGATGGAATAGAACATGTTGAATGGAAAACATTCATTGTTTGTTTTATATAACACCTAAAACAGGTACCATTTTATAGTTTATTAATTTATAAACAAGAGAAAAGGGACTTACATTTCCAATCCAATCCAATCCAAAATTGCAGTCAACTTGCAAAAACAATCAGATAGTTCATAAACAATCCAGACAATGTAGTCCATAGTTGATGCCGTGCAATGATTTCTTTGTGTACACTGCTGTCTGCTTTTCTCAGTCCAGTGAAAATTTGCGACAGAAATTTTTTCCAAATCCGACATCTGTTCTACTTAGCTCGAGACGTCTGAGTGAATATTGCAAATGCCTCCAGGTGACATACAGCAGAGTGCATTTGGTTTTTCTTTTGTGCTGGAACACTCAGCAACGTCAATAAGCTGCTAAGCGCTGTAGTCACTGGTGTGTGCGCACGATGGTCGGGGCGTGCAATAGTACAAATCATATAGAACCAAATTTTCATGCTAAATGGAGCACAATGGCAAATGAGACAAATGATCAATATCATGTCCCATACAAACCCCCAATCAAATGACAAGATCTATTCAATAATCAATAATAATAATAATCAATAATCACTGTCCACCTTCTGAAATCATCCGGTGTAATTTCTGGATTGTCTATTTCCTCTCAACAAAATGCCCCACAAAGGAACTTGTACCGGCTTCCTACACTCTCTCACATTAAATTCTCTCATGGTGCACTTACAAAAAATATTTTCTGTTATTGATTGCAAATTAAATGCAGTTAATCATGCAGCACTAATGCCTGTATTAATATTCGCATCACCTCGTAGTGAGTGTGTCAGGCCCCCCCACATGCACAGTTTTTCCTTTGGATCTGTATTGATCTCATATATGGCCATAAATCCATGATTCAGGCTGGTAAGACAGCTACAGTTTATTCTGTGAATTCTTTGCACATACAGTTTTTACTCTGAATCTGTAACAGCACAAATGAATTCTGTAGGATATCCAGACAAAAAAAAAAAGACAGCTACACTTTATTAAAATAAGTGTTACTTATTTATCAAACAATGTTCATCTTAGTTAAATCCCTGCCGAGCTGTGATTAAGCAGACAGGAATATTTTTTGCTTAGTGGATGTGCGGTCTGCACAGTCAGCCACCGCCTCAGGTCCAGAGGCGCAAAAGTGGTCAGAACCTCCAGATAAGGTTAGGCTTTGAACCTCGGGTTCCTTTTTGTCTGAGCGCTGAGGATTCTGGCAGAGATGAGAAATGAAATGGCTTGATGGCAATCTTTAAATCTGTCCTTTGCACATCATCGCACATGTACACGTGTCATCACATCCTTCTGCACAGTTTGGACACAGACAGAGGAAGCGTGTGTCATGAATAATGCAAGCCTCACCTTGAGCAACAGTTTGCAGATCTCGTATTTGCCCTTGGCTGCGGCCTCATGCAGTGGCGTGAACTTCCAGAGGTCGGCCACATTGACTGATGCGCCGTGTCTGACCAGCAACTCGGCCACTTCGTAGTGACCATACGAGCAGGCGTTATGGAGCGGAACCAGACCCCTACAGTGCCAGAGAGAGTGGTGACACACACAAAAAATGAATCTGAACGATGCTCAAAGTGTTTCACAAATCAATTTCAGAAATCACTAACTTACTCGGGCTAGAAGAATGTGCTAGTGAACTTTTTTTTTTGTTTCAAAGTGAGTATAGTGTGGCGTCTTTCCAGAGGATTATCAAAGCAGTAAAAAAAAAAACACCTGGGAGTCACGGCGCACTTTATTCACAGAATGGATGCTACAGTCAGTTAACAGAGTTGAACTACAGAGCGTGGCCGCGGCACAGCACACCACACACACACACATCGCGGTCCTGAGCCGTGCACTTTGAAAAGGACCACCACTGTGCATTAATGGCATTTTGATCAATTAAAACACGGTGAGTGTGGAATTAAAGCAGCAGAGGAATCACTCCATCAATATGTGGCGGCCCCGCTCATGAACTCTCCATCACACACTCCCCGCTTATTTTGTGATACCTCACAAATTACAATTTGAGTTACTAATCCAATTTCCCTGTGATTAGCAGGGCAAGCAGAGGATTAATAACAGTCAGTGAGTGAGTGGGTCTGAAAAATATCTGTAAGTTACTCCATAAATACTCCTGCACATTCAGCTCTGACAGATGCAGTCGAGGACGAGTACAGATGCATGTTGGCATTTTTTAACATGTACAATGACCATAACATAAAAATATAACGCAATGCTAAAATACCCTCAGTCGTATCCGGAAACCAATTTATGATTTTTTTAAATAATTTATTTGTATGTTACTGCTGCAAATAAGTATTTGATCCCCTACCAACCAGCAAGAATTCTGGCTCACACAGACCTGTTAATTTTTCTTTAAGAAGCCCTCTTATTCTGCACTCTTTACCTGTATTAATTGCACCTGTTTAAACTTGTTACCTGTATAAAAGACACCTGTTCACACACTCAATCAATCATACTCCAACCTGTCCACCATAGCCAAGACCAAAGAGCTGTCTAAAGACACTAGGGACAAAACTGTAGACCTGCACAAGGCTGGGATGGACTACAGGACAACAGGCAAGCAGCTTGGTAGAAGACAACAACTGTTATGATTATTTATTAGAAAGTGGAAGAAACACAAGAAGACTGTCAATCTCCCTCGGTCTGGGATTCCATGCAAGATCTGACTTTGTGGGGTAAGGATGATTCTGAGAAAGCTCAGAACTACACAGGAGGACCCGGTCAATGACATGAAGAGAGCTGGAACCACAGTCACAAAGATTACATTAGTAACACATGCTGTCATGGTTTAAAATCCTGCAGGACAGCAAGGTCCCCCTGCTCAAGCCAGCACATGTCCAGGCCCGTTTGAAGTTCACCAGTGACCATCTGGATGATCCAGAGGAGGCATGGGAGAAGGTCATGTGGTCAGATGAGACCAGAATAGAGCTTTTTGGAATCAACTCCACTTACCATGTTTAGAAGATGAGAACAACCCTAAGAAAACCATCCCAACCGTGAAGCATGAGGGTGGAAACATCATACTCTGGGGGTGCTCTTCTGCAAAGGGGACAGAACAACTGCACCATATTGAAGGGAGGATGGATGGGGTCATGTATTGCGAGATTTTAGCAAACAACCTCCTTCCCTCAGTAAGAGCATTGAAGATGGGTCATGGCTGGGTCTTCCAGCATGACAATGACCCCAAATACACAGCCAGGGCAACTAAGGAGGGGCTCCATAAGAAGCATTTCAAGGTCCTGGAGTGGCCTGGCCAGTCTCCAGACCTGAACTCAATAGAAAATCTTCGGAGGGAGTGAAAACTCCAAACCTGAAAGATCTCGAGAAGATCTGTATGGAGGAGTGGACCAAAATCCCTGCTGCAGTGTGTGCAAACCTGGTGAAAAACTACAGGAAACGTTTGACCTCTGTAATTGCAAACAAAGGCTACTGTACCAAATATTAACATCGATTTTCACAGGTGTTCAAATACTTATTTGCAGCAGTAACATACGAATAAATTATTAAAAAAATCGTACATTGTGATTTCTGGATTTTTTTTTTTTAGATTATGTCTCTCACGGTGCACATGCACCTAAGATGAAAATTTCAGACCCCTCCATGATTTCTAAGTGGGAGAACTTGCAAAATCGCAAGGTGTTCAAATACTTATTTTCCTCACTGTATATATATAAATATAAATTATATATTTATTGTTTTTTTTACATTAAATATTAAGATTCTATTGTCTTACACACAATTTATACATGTTCAATAAAGCCCCTCTATCAATCAATCAATCATAAACAATATTTACGTTTTAACGGTGTCTGCAGGAGGGCGTGCATGTGCGCATACATGAGCTTTTGACAAGACTGGAAGTTGGCCTTGAGTTAATGTAAGGTAGTGTGCACACTGACGTCCGCGAAATGTCTAGTAAATCACTCCAGAGGTGTTATCAGGTTCCAAAAACAGCGTTTTCAGTTTTAGAATTGTTCACTTCTGGCTAGCTTTTACATAATATATGACAAAGAGGTTGTATTTATACACAAAGGAAGAGTTTGCAGCTAGCTAGGCCAGCAACTAACATCATGGTGCCACTGTACTTTAACTGGCTGTCACTCCCGCCCCTAAAAAATTGCAATGGAATGAAACAGAATGTGACATTTTAACCTCTTAAAATAGGTCAAGGTTAGCCATCTTTGAAGTTGTTCACGGTCTGTGTCCCAAGAATGCTCCCTGTGAATTTGAAGACTCTGGAAGTAATAGGACTGGACCTATGCTGAGTAGAGAGAGACGGATGCACAGATGCAGAGTCTTTGCAATCCCTGACGGCCATATTTAATGGCCTTGTGTAATAAAGAAATAAGCCTATTAAAATCACTTTTAAAGACTTGTTCCTAATTTGCAGGGGTTCTGGTGTCCAGTGGAGGCCACTGTTGCTTGATAAAATATATTTAAAATGTTCTTCCTTTGTGCTGACTACACAGTAGGAGTGAGGACAAGACCATCTATATTGAGTCAGAGTCTAGACCAGAACTCTCAAACTCGCTCCAGACAAGGCAGAGAGGGTACAGGTTTTCTTTGCATCCACCCACTCCACCAGGTGATTTCACTGATTAACATTACTTTGAGCACATGCAATCAGTTAATCAGTTAATCCAAGCCTTTGCACGGTTGAACGCGAGTTGAGGCCAAGACTTTAAAGGGTTGAACCCAAGTCCAGGCCAAAACTTTAAAGGGTTGAACGTGAGTCGAAGCCAAGACTTTAAAGGTCAAACATGAGTCGAGACCAAGACAGTAAAGGGCGAACATGAGTCAAGACCAAGATGGTAAAGGGTAGAATGTGAGTTGAGATGAAGACTTTAAAGGGTTGAATGTGAGTAGATACCAAAACTTTAAAGACTCAAATGTGAGTCGAGATCAAGACTATAAAGGGTCGAACGTGAGACGAGACCAAGACTTTAAAGGGTCAACAGAGAGTTGAGACCAAGACTTTAAAGGGTCGAATGCAAATTGAGACCAAGCCTTTGCAGGATTGAACTCGAATCGAGAACAAGCCTTTGCAGGGTCGATCTCTAGTCGAGAACAAGCCTTTGCAGGGTCGATCTCTAGTCGAGAACAAGCCTTTGCAGGGTCGATCTCTAGTCGAGACCAAGAGGTTGAACAAAGGGCTGAACACGAGTGGAGACCAAGCCTTTAAAGGGTCGAACATTGAGTCAAGGCCAAGACTTTAAAGGGTTGAACATGAGTCGAGATCAAGACTTTAAAGGGTCAACTGTGAATCGAGACCAAAACTCTCAAAGGTTGAATGCGAGTCTACACCAAGACTCTAAAGACTCGAATGCAAGTGGAGACCAAAACTCTAAAAGGTCGAATGTGAGTCGAGACAGAGACTCTAAAGTGTCGAATGCGAGTCGAGACCAAGATTTTAAAGGGTTGACCGCAATTCGAGACCACAACTCTAAAAGGTCGAATGCAAAGACCAAGCCTTTGCAGGGTCGACCGCAAGTCGAGACCAAAACTCTAAAGCATGGGTATTTAATGGTTCTAAAAAGGGCTGAGAGGGTGCAGGTTTTCTTTGCAACCACTCACTCCACCAGGTGATTTCACTGATTAACATCACTTTAAGCAGATCCCCTTTCTGGAATAAGTTGAACAGCCCTGCTCAGAACGGTCGAATGTGAGTTCAGACGAAGACTCTAAAGGGTGAAATGAAAGTCGAGACCAAGACTTTAAAGGGTCAATCGCAAGTCGAGACCAAGACTCTAAAGGGTCGAATAAGAGTCGAGACCAAAACGTTGCGATTTTGGAGTGGTCAAAACCAAGTCAAGGTTATGACATACGCCTAGACGCCATATGCCTGCTACATGGGCAACTCCTAGATCAAGGAGGCGAGACTCAGACCTAAAAATGTAACTTTCTTTCTCCACGATGCCTCTTTTTGAAATGGCTGCTGCAAATGAGGTTTTTGCGATTGCTGAAACATGACAGCAGACTGACTGTTCCCTCATTCTTGGCCCTAAGTTGGCCCAATAGATTAAAGAGTGTGTCACTATGGGAGCTATCAAATATAATGCCAGTCAACACAACATCAATTAAATTATTAATTGTGTTATCATTTTTAATTAAATGTGTAGACCTATTCTAGTATGAGACAGAGTCAAGATCAAGTAGAATTGCTTTCATATACTAGAAAAGGCCCGGTAAATGAAAAGACCGGAATGGAGTACTACAACAGTACTACACAGAGTAATGGCCTAATGAATACAGGAGCAGTCTTGTGACCAGAAAGTCATAGGTTCAACCTCCTACCCAGACAGGGAAAGGTGAGTGGGGATGGTGAAAGAATAGCACTTTTCTCTATCCTATTCCAATCACCAAGTTGCCTTTGAGCAAAGCCCTTAATCCACAAACTGCTTCTGATGTGCAGTAGAGCACCTTGCATTGCTGTGCGTGATTGTGTTTGCGATGCAAAATAAGTACATAAATACAGCCCATTTACATTAATTTAGGAATTCAATTTGTAAATATAATTTCATGTTTTTATGTGTTCTTTTAGATGCAATTAATCAGTCTATGTGTTACAATCACTCCACAGCCCATGTTATAAATGTGCAAAAACTCTTGGCAGTGACACTGAAAGAAAAGACTCAAAATCTGCAGTTTATTCTCAGGTCTGCAAGATATTTTGTCACAAATAAAGAGTCGCACCCTTTGTCTTTGGCGTGCACGTCGGCCCCATGGTGCAGGAGGTAATCCACCACTGACACCCTGTTGTATCCGGCAGCAAAGTGAAGGGGAGTGGAGTGACGTCCCTCCAGATCTCTGCAATTCACATTCTGAGCCGTGCACAGTGACTAGAGAGAGGAACGGGGAGGGAGTGCAGAATTATTATGCAGGTTCAAACCCTGGATTTAATAAATCCAGCAGCAAAGGGAAAAGCCTGAATGACCTGCACACGATTCCACTCTGAATTATTAAATTTTAGTCTCACATCACATTAAAACAGCAAAATCTCAAATATACACATCTGTGAAAAACGGTGTTAAGTCAGCTTCATAAAAGTCTGCATTAAGGAGCCTAATGAGGCAAATAGCTTTAAAATATAATGCAATGCTAAAACACCCTCGGCCATATGAGCATTGTCTTTGCAGTTGTTTAATTGGTGTCCCAGTATAAAGTGTATACACATATACATATATTTATATTATTTACATTAATTATTCAGAATGTGTCTTATGTACAATTTGTACATGTTCACTCAAGCCCCTTGATTTTTTTCACATGATAATTTCACAAGGACCACAATGGAAATAAGCATTTATGCTTTATTGTTTTACCCACGAATCATTGATATATTCACTTCTGTATGTTTATATTGATGTTGCAGAATAAACTCAATGAAATCAATCAATCATAAACAATATTTTATTTACATTTTAACATCGTCTGCAGGAGGGCATGCCTGTGCGCATACATGAGCTTTGGACAAGAGCGGAAGTTATCTTTGAGTTAGCGGAAGTTAACGTCCGTGAGATGTCTTGGAAATCACTCCAGAGGTGTCATCAGCTGACAAAAACAGCATTATCAGTTTTAGAAGTGTTTAATTTTCACTAGCTTTACATAATATATGAGAAACAGGTCATATTTACACGAAAAATAACTGGTTTTTGAGCGCCAGAGTCACGGTGCTGCTCTACTCTGATTGGCTGTCACCCCCGCCCCTCAATAAAAGCAAAAAACCCCAAAAGGAAAAGAATGTGACCTTTTGCTTTTGACCTCTTAAAACAGGTCAAGGTTAGCCATCTTTGAGCTTGTCCAAGATCTGTGTCCCAAGAATGCTCCCTGTGAATTTTAAGACTCTGGCAGTAATAGGACTGGACTGCTGAGCACAGACAGACAGACAGACAGACAGACAGACAGACAGACGGGTGGATGCAAAGTCTTTGTAATACCCTCTGGCCATATTTGATGGCCTTGGGTAAAAAGGAAAAAGTGTGCAGCACAACTGCCAATATTTGGTAAATGATTTGAACAGATGGCCTGGTTATTTTGATTGTGTTTCTGTCTGGATCAATTTTGTCTGAAAATACTTATTGCATTCAGACTGAAGCAGACTAACTATTAAACTTGTCAAAACATTTCCCAAAATATTTGATTTGGTTTGATAAGTCAATCTGTATGAAAGTAAAAACAAAATCAAAATACAGCACTGAAAAGAAGATGTTAGACAACAGAGTAATGAATGATTAAAATACAGAACAAACCTAATTCCAAGAATTTCATTCTTTATGAAGCTGCTATAAATGTTAAATTCTACTCAGGATTGTAAATTCAAATATTAGGCCTCAAATGCTTCATCGATTATTTGACGACAAATAATGTGCAACAATTTTCAGACGTAATGGTTGAGGTTGTTCCTTGCAATGACAAGTGTATTGTCTAGACAGCAAAAATGTAGATGAGTGGGTGAGTGAGTGAGTCTGTCCCACACAGCTTATGTAGACGATAACTCAAAAACAATGAATGTTGTCATCTTGTATCTCACCAAACTGAAAGAACAAACATTCTGGTGAACCTTGATGCAGTAGCTTGATCATAAAAAGCAACACTGTTATGCAGATGTTAAATCACAGACATGTCTGCTACCTGCTGGATGGTTAGTGATGAATAAATGATCAAAAATTATGAACAGCTGTGGTTGAAACTCTCACATAATTTCATTGCTCATCCAGTGTCACGTGTCTCACAATCCAACCAACAAGCTAGCAACGGCGGGATAAACATATGCCTGCTAAATGGGCAAGTTCTAGATCAAATATATAACAATGTGGCTCGGGATGGTGCCAAAGCATTGTCAATGGTGCAAATTAGTGACACCACCTCAAATTGCTACTTGGGAATATCTGAGAACCTGTTTTGAAGATTGTTAAACAGTCTGCGTCAAACAGAACACCTCGCAAGGTGTGTCCCAAACAGGGCTGCAGTACACCACCAACTGATTTGCAACGTTAAGTTCATTTGCACCCTCTGGTGTGGAAACATATTAAAATACAAGTGAATGAACTACGGGCACACCGTTTTTTAATTTAATTTTTACAGGCTATCTCCAGCACAGTGTCTGAACATGCACAAGTCAGCTGCTTGTTTATTAGTCAAATTTACCACATCTTCTTATTTGTTGCTGTTCTTGGCTTTAAGTTATTGTGAACATTTTTGGGTTTTGGACAGTATGACCATGAAAGAAGATGTCACTTTGGGTTTTGGGAAATACTGAGGGGTGTGTTAAAAAGAATGAACTGATCTATTTAACAAATTCACTGACAATGAAATTGTTAGTTAAAGCCACAGGCACAATATAACCAAAATACTACGCTATTTTTTTAATCAGCAATTATTATACTTTTAAAATATTATTAAAAAAAAAACAACTTCTGGGCAACACGTAAGTTGCTCAGAAAGAGAAGAATACAACTGTAAGTTGATTTTTGGCTGTCAAGGAGTTCAAGGAGTTGATTTACACCACACAATTTCAATTCAATTTCAATTTATTTCATTTATATAGCACCAAATCAAAACAAAATACACAAAAAAATTAAAATAAGAAATATAAACTATGCATAGGTAGGATGTAAGGCTGTCCAGAAATAACTTAAAAGTTAATATCGCTGGACAGCAAATAATTGTCAGCCTGTCTTATTTTCACCAAATGTTTTCTTCTCAAATGAATATATAGTCGAGACCTCGCTGAACATCTGAGCAGCTTATGTCACCATCTAGCTGGCATTGTGAGCATTTCAGAGCTTCTGGTACATTTCTTACAACCCCAATTCCAATGAAGTTGGGACGCTGAAGTTGTGACATTGTGTAAAATGTAAATAAAACAAACAAACAAAAAAAAAACAAAACAAACAAAAACAGAATACGATTTGCAAATCCTCTTCAACCTATATTCAATTGAATACACCACAAGATATTGTGGTGTAAGACAAGATATTTAATGTTCAAACTGATAAACTACTGTTTATCAGTATTGTCTCCGGTACGCTCTCAGCTACTAACAAGCCGATTTTGAGTTTTAACACCATGATCATAAACCCAAACAATGAGTCACCACCGTGTGCCCTGCCCACTGCTGGAAGCTCCTGTTTGCTACGTATGTTCCAGTAGTGAAACAGTTGAGAATGGTGTTAAGCTCAACTGTATCGCAGCAAAAGTAGTCTGACCACCAGGTTGCCACAAAAAAAGAAACCTCATTATTCCCTAACAGCATGTAGCAGGCCACCCCAACTCCTCATGGTTTTGATTTAGAAATAAAATTAATCCGGGTAGAATAACTCCATTAATGACAATTCTGTCATTTGTACAAAGTTAAAATATAACACATATATTTTAATTTTACATAATGCACTGATTCTGAAGTTCTGTAACAAACACTCAGATGCAAAAGAGATTATGGGTAAAATGTGCCTCCACTAACACTGATTGGTTGACTCATTCATTCTATATAAAAACCAACACATTAATGTGATGTGACGTGTGTTGGTGTTTACATATAAATGTGCTTTTGTAAAATATACCATTTTATTCATATGTAAAACAAAAAAAAGCCATTTGCAAAAGCCAAAAGTCAAGTTGTGAAAAGACAACCATCTGATATAACCGGAGTCAAAATGCATAGAACACTGCGATCTACTGATGCCCAGATGCTCAGACCCTAACCCATAATCCTTTCTGCGCCAGAGAGTTGCTGCGGTTTAAACAGCACAGAGAGAAAACACGACAACAATGAACATTATACAACCAAAATGGACCTTTTTATTTCTTTTCATCAGGTGCAGCAAGAAGCTGCAACAACTCTCTGGCGCGCAAAGGATTATGGGATATCTCAATACTTAGGGCGAATACTGCCATGAACACTACTGGCCAGTAGATGGCAGTAGAGACCGCGAAAACTTGCCAAAACAAATATTCTAAATAAATAATCCGTGTCTGCTACGTTTAATCTGTGTGGAATTTAATAAACACAAACCAAATTTCAGACAAACCAAATTTCTGGAAGAAAGATGACAAACAGTGTTGTAAAAGACAATAAGCAAGATGTTAAAGAGCAAACAGGAAGCGAATGCAGCTCACAGTGATTCCAGTTGAAAATAATGGAGATAATGGAGCAACCTGAGCTTCTTCTGGCATTTTTACATAAAGCAAACACAATAACAATGTTTATTCACAAGAGTTTTAGGCACAACATGCAAGAGTTTACTGCTGTTGTCCGTGTGGATTCTGATCAGAGCATCTCAAATGCATTTCTCCTGACGTGAACTTTTACCCATAATGCACTGGCACTGTCAAGGCATGTCCACACTAAAACCTTCAAAATTACTGCAATACTTTAAAACTAAAATATATAGCTGATATTTTCACTTTATAAAACTTCAGAAGTGACATTAAATAACATGTCCGAAATTAGTTTGGTTAAAATTTTAACCATAAGTTAAAACTGCATGCCTCTGGTTGACTTGGGTGATATTGCCGGCAAGTTAGTGTGGTGTCAAGAGAAATGATCTTGTGATTACTTCTCCTCTGACTGCAGAGGATAGAGCAGTTTCTCCTGAAACCAGCTATGCTCTGTTTGCAGAGAATAGAACTGTATATCTGCTACAAAACATTTAACAGGTAAGCACTAAAATCCTTGATATCAGACTTAACAAATGTTTTTAGCTGTTAAAAGCTTTATTCACTACGCCTGCAAAAATATGTTAGGGATCTAAAAATTATCGGACCAAAATTTATCATAAGATAATTGGTCCGCTGATGGTTTTGAAAGTTATCTGAAAAGCTAATCTGATAATGAAAACATTAGCTTCAATAATTAGTGGTTAGAGGAACAGTGCCCACCACTAGTTTGGAGGACACGATGTCCATGATTTCCAAAAACAATGTGAAATGTGGACTCATTAGACCACAGCACACTTTTCCACTTTGCGTCTGTCCATTTCAAATGAGCTTGGGCCCAGAGAAGGCGGCAGCATTTCTGGATGTTGTTTATGTATGGCTTTCGATTTGCATAGTAGTTTTAACTTGCACTTGTAGATGAAGCAACAAACTGTGTTAACTGACAATGGTTTTCTGAAGTGTTCCTGAGCCCACGCGGTAAAATCCTTTATACAATGTCGGATTTTAATGCAGTGCTGCCTGAGGAATCGAAGGTCACGGGTATTCAATGTTGGTTTTCGGCCTTGCCGCTTACGTGTAGGAAGTTCTCCAGATTCTCTGAATCTTCTGATTATATTATGGACTGTAGATGATGGAATCCCTAAATTCTTTGCAATTGAATGTTGAGAAACATTGTTCTTAAACTATTGGACTATTTTTTTCTCGCCCCATCTTTACTTGTGAACGGCTGAGCCTTTTGGGGATGCTCCTTTTATACCCAATCATGACACTCACCTGTTTCCAATTAACCTGTTCACCTGTGGAATGTTCCAAACAGGTGTTCTTTGAGCACTCATCAACTTTCCCAGTCTTTTGTTGCTCCTGTCCCAGCTTTTTTGAAATGTGTTGTAGACATCCATTTCAAAATGAGCAGATATTTGAACAAAAACAAAAACGTCTATCAGTTTGAACATTAAATATCTTGTCTTTGTGATATATTGACTTGAATATAGGTTGAAGAGGATTTGCAAATCATTGTATTCTATTTATTTACATTTCACACAACGTCCCAACTTCATTGGAATTGGGGTTGTACCTGAAATCTAAAATTCAGTAAAATAAAACAAAACAAAACAAAAACAAAAGACATTTTACAAGTGTCAGAAATGTGTGATGTTTTTGGTTACATGAAGCTTTGACCAATCAGTATTAAAGTATAAAAATGTTGATTTTCAGAGTTTTACGGTTCTTGATTTTTAAGATAAGAAAGTTTGCCAAATTCCTACTGACAAGCACAACTTGCATTTGTGAGTGACAGCAGCTAAATTGTACTGCTCCAAATGAAAATGTACCCAAATAATAGAATCAAGCAGTGTGTGACTGAATGTCTGCACCTTTGCAGAAACACACAAGGTGAAACAGCTTTCTTTTAAAGACGCAAGGCTTCATTTAAAATCAAACAAAGAAAAAAAATAGTGGTTCACTATGAACCTCCTCCACCATCTGAACAGATGAGAGGATTCATGCCAGGAAAGTTAAAAACAGCAAAAAAAAAAAAAAAAAGTCATTCAGTAGTTCATGCAGTTACTTTCCGTTCATGTGTGTGTGTGTGTGTGTGTGTGTGTCTCTGGTTAAAAAGAAGATTGACAGGAATCTGTGCCAGAGCTCATTGTCTATTCTGCTTCAATCGCCTGCCAACCTGCCAAAACATCAAACATCAGCTGCAGCATCACTGACAAATCTTCAACAGGATATTACGGCTTTGCTGTCTGTCTCAGCTGGTGGATACACAGAATGTCCCGCTGTGGAATAAGTTACCCTGCCACACCAAACCATGGCATGTGGAAGATTGTTTGTGATGATTGTTGACCTCCAAATTAATAGTTATGTGACCTTATTTTTCACTGCAGTTATTAAAGTATTTGCAGCCTGGCTGTGATTTGTCTTTGCCTGGTGGCCTGCTAGGCACAGTGGAAGCACAGTTGGTATTATTTCTATTGCTGAGCACGTTGCTTGATGGCAGAGGAGTTGGGCTACCAATATTTAGACCCAAGTTTGATTCTCAGTCACACTACCTGTTTGTGTCCTTAAAAACAAAAACTAAAAAAACTTAATCTGCATTGTTCCAATCAACCCTCCAGTAAATGGGTACTGGCCTCGGCGAGGGATGTAACCTGTACAGGGCTAGCTTCTGTTGTAAAACTGTAAACTCTCGTCCTCGTTACACAATAGTATCCAAGGATAGGCTTTGTCATCAACAGGCCTCAAGGATTATGTATTGTAGGACATTTTATGTATTGTAGGACATTTCTAGATTGTCTGTCATTGATTTTTTTTTATATTTGCACTTTGGAGAAACAGCTCCCCCACCTACACTCCAGCACAATGAAAATAAAATGAATACTTTAGGGCCTTGAGCTCTATGACCACCGATTTACAGCATGAGTCACTGCAAAACAAAAATAACAAAGCTTTCCAAGTTTCACATACAATTAATGCAACACAACAAAGAGTTTAATTTACACCAAACAACAGCCTCAGAGTCCTGACATTTAACACGAAAAGATCACGACAGCCAGAAGCCCAGAAAAGCAACAGGAATGACCGTAAAGGTCACTTAACATGTCTGGTTTCACTTCAAAATAAAGTTGACCGAAACTGTCAATAACCACTTTTCCAAGATATAGGATCCATATTTGCTACATTTTTTGTAAAACACTGTCTACCTGCTTTTGCTGTCTGAGGTTCATAAGATTGAACCTGTACAACAAATTGCTTTTTGTTTTTTCACAGTGAACAAAGACTTGAAGTTACGGTGCTAATTTAAAAGGCTTTGTTTGACCACCGACATTTCAGGGGACAAGTGCCTGAAGGAATGCGGGCACGCATCACGAAACCAAACTGCGCCCCAGACCTTCGTGCACCAGTAATGTGGCCAGAAAAGAAAAGCCGGGGGTGATGGTCTAGTGGTTAAATAGTGGGGTTCATCTTTGACCACAGACCAGAAGATCCTTGGTTCAAACCTCCATCTGCCCAAAAAATCACTAAGGGCCCTTGGGTAAGGATTTTAATCCCCAAGTTGCTCCTGGTGTGTAGTGAGCACCTTGCATGGAAGCACCCTGACACTGGTGTGTGAGTGTACAGTAGTGTTCAGAATAATAGTAGTGCTATGTGACTAAAAAGATTAATCCAGGTTTTGAGTATATTTATTATTGTTACATGGAAAACAAGGTACCAGTAGATTCAGTAGATTCTCACAAATCCAACAAGACCAAGCATTCATGATATGCACACTCTTAAGGCTATGAAATTGGGCTATTAGGAAAAAAAAGTAGAAAAGGGGGTGTTCACAATAATAGTAGCATCTGCTGTTGACGCTACAAACTCAAAACTATTATGTTCAAACTGATTTTTTAGCAATCCTGTGAATCACTAAACTAGTATTTAGTTGTATAACCACAGTTTTTCATGATTTCTTCACATCTGCGAGGCATTAATTTTGTTGGTTTGGAACCAAGATTTTGCTTGGTTACTAGTGTGCTTGGGGTCATTGTCTTGTTGAAACACCCATTTCAAGGGCATGTCCTCTACAGCATAAGGCAACATGACCTCTTCAAGTATTATGACATATCCAAACTGATCCATGATACCTGGTATGCGATATATAGGCCCAACACCATAGTAGGAGAAACATGCCCATATCATGATGCTTGCACCACCATGCTTCACTGTCTTCACTGTGAACTGTGGCTTGAATTCAGAGTTTGGGGGTCGTCTCACAAACTGTCTGTGGCCCTTGGACCCAAAAAGAACAATTTTACTCTCATCAGTCCACAAAATATCCCTCCATTTCTCTTTAGGCCAGCTGATGTGTTCTTTGGCAAATTGTAACCTCTTCTGCACATGCCTTTGTGCAAGGCATGTTGACAGTAAAGATTATGGACACGTCAATGTGAACACTGTCCATACAACATGGACCATCCAGAATCACACTACCCAAAGATGAACAAGTTACTGAACTCAAAGGAACCATGTCAATAAAAAAACTGGAGCAGTAACCAAAAAAAACAAAACAAAACAAAAAAAAAACAGCCAAGAGGGAATGACGACATCACTCTGCCCAAACTCTGGCCGAGGCAACAAAAAGGGAACAATTCAAACCAATCAAAATTCAAATTACCTTGACAGTGTCCAGGTCTCCGGCTTTAGCAGCTTCCAGAAGCCTGAAGTCCACATCTGAGTTTCTCATCGGGATGTTCTCTGCAGGAAATAAACATTTCAGAAGGACTTGGTCTGCACAAACATTATAGGCACAGCTACAAATAATCTAATGAATCCCTTCATCCAGACTCGCGCTGTTCAGGCTAAACAGGGCGAGCAACGGGGTTCAGATGAACACTCGTGCAACATTTTGGATTTGGTTTAAATGACATTTTAGTCAGTCTTGTTACAGGTTTGTGCATGATGGGGTAAAACCTGGCTGATGGTCGTTCTGACGGCTGCACGGACACTCAGTAGTGTGCACGCCTCCACCGAGGCACAACAAGACCTTCAAGCCCACAGTGGAAGTGTCAGTCAGAAAGGTGGGCTTAGAGGAGTGTTTTCTGCAGTGCAGCACTGATTTTTAACACGCACGTGCACCTTCACACCTGCATGATGGAATGGTGAAACTGAACTAGCTGAATTTTTGTGCTGCAGACTCTTTTAAGTCTTAATCATTAATTAACACACCTTTAAACAGAAAACTGCAAAGCAAAAAAAAAAACTTTGATTCATGAAGTTTTTCATCCAGATTTTACTTTTTAAGGACCAGATTTGTAAAAGAAAACAGTCTATGTTAAACTCTTGCTTGATGAAAGGTAAGAGAACATATACTGCAAAACTAATCATGCTGTGATATAATATATATAATTATATAATTTTAGGTGTTAGAGGATCCTTGATTCAAATCCCAAAGATGCTCCCAGTGTACAGTTGAGCACCTTGCATAACATCGGTGTGTGTGTGTATGTGTGTGTGTGTGTGAGAGAGAGAGTGGCTGAATGAGAGGCATCATTGTAAAGTGCTCTGAGCATGCGCGTCAAATGGAAAAGCACCACATAAATGCAGCCCATTAACCACTAACCAACAAGCAATAAAGTAATTCAAACACAGACATCACAGGTGTGACAGTACACCTCCGTCACTGTTCAGAACAAGCAACGGTAAAGTTCAAATCTAACGGGTTTGTTCTGCAAGCTTTTGCACTTTTTCAGTTGCGGTGCTCCCGGAAAGTATTCACAGTGCCTCACTTTTTCCACATTTTGTTATGTTACAGCATCATTCCTGAATGGAGTAAATTCATTTTTCCCTACAAAATTCTCCTCACAACACCCCATAATGACAATATGAAAAAAGTTATTGTGAAATTCTCGCAAATTTATTAAAAATAAAAACTAAGAAATCACATGTACATAGGTATTCACAGCCTTTGCTCAATACTTTGTTGATGCACCTTTGACAGCAATTACAGCCTCAAGTCTTTGTGAATATGATGCCACACACTTGGTACACCTATCTTTGTGCAGTTTTACCCATTTCGCTTTGCAGCTCCTCTCAAGCTCCGTCAGGTTGGATGGGAAGCGTCGGTGCACAGACATTTTCAGGTCTCTCCAGAGATGTTCAATCGGATTCAGGTCTGGGATCTGGCTGGGCCACTCAAGGACATTCACAGAGTAGTCCTGAAGCCATTCCTTGATCATTGGGACCTTCAAAGCAGCAGAAATGTCTCTGTACCCTTCCCCAGGTTTGTGCCTTGAAACAATCCTGTCTTAGAGGTCTACAGACAATTCCTTTGACTTCATCCTTGGTTTGTGCTCTGACACGCACTGTCAACTGTGGGACCGCATATGTAGACAGGTGTGTGCCTTTCTAAATCATGTCCAATCAACTGAATTTACTGCAGGTGGACTCCAGTTAAGCTGTAGAAACATCTCAAGGATGATCAGTGGAAACAGGATGCACCTAGTTCTATTTCTAACACATTTGTAAAAATTGCAAAAAAAAAAAAAAAAAAAACTTTTTCCCCATTGTCATTATGGGGTATTGTGTGTTGAATTTTGAGGGAAAAATGATTTTCATCCATTTAGGAATAAGGCTGTAACATAACATAAAATGTAGAAAAAGTGAAGCCCTGTAAATGCCGTACTTTCCGGATGCAGTATCCATCTAGCTGCTTTTGCATTTTGTATGCATTTTACAAATCAGCCCTCAAGCAGGGAACATTCTGCACAAATTAAACAGCTTGATCATGTTCAGTAATTCAATGGGTATTTCACACCACCACAAAACACACTGTTTATTTATACTGATGAGTGGCTTTTAGGTACCAACTCGAGTTTAACCAGCTGTTTCTCATGTATAAAAACCGCAGCAGTGCTGCTACCACTAACCACTTCTGCACCACTACCCAGGTAATCTCCACAACCCCACAGGAAGGCTTACCACTGAGTATTTGTTGAATAGCTTCATTTCCCATTTGAGCAGCAGTGAAGCCCTGCAGTGACACCAGTGAGACGTCTGCCCCGTAACCTAGCAACAGCCTGCAGGTCTGAAGATGCCCTGCCAGTGCGGCGTGATGCAATGCTGTCTGACCCAACGTGTCCAGAACATTCACCTGCAAACACAAACACCTCGCATTAAGACGCTTAAACCTTATGACAGAACATATTTCTCCCCAACATCCTTAAAAAGAAAAATGTACCTCGGATGCACTTTGGTTTCTTAATTTGGGTTCACACCCATCAAAGAATGTGTACCTCAAAGACAAAGTACTGAGCATTCAGCAACCAAGATTAAGAGGATTATAAAGTAGGCACCTTTTTTTATATTTGCCCAGCTTTATTTTTCAAAACTCACTCAATGGGGAGGAAACGCTGAAACTATCCGTGGCCCAAGCTGTTTGTCCTGTCCAAAAGTGAGCCCTCTCAGGCTCAAGTGGGGTAAATGAGGCATTATTATGTAAGTTTTGGGATGTCTAGAGAGTATAAATGCAAAGCAAGTACTGATGGTAGAAAAAGATATACATTTACCTTTGCACCATGTTTCTGTAACACCTCCATGATGTCATTATGAGCTTTCTCTGCCGCCATGTGGAGGGGAGTCATAAAACTAGGGAGAGAGACAGAGATATGTACTGCAAAATTTCATAACTTGATGACATAGACCGCTGGTTCTGAACTTGTGGTCTGTGACTTCCTAGGCCCTAAAGGAGTCACAAAGATCACAGAGGCAAATAGGGTTTTGTTTTCTCTAAGACTGCCAAATTCAGAAGTGTATGGTACTGGTATCGATGTCCATACTGGTATGTCTATTTCAACCTGAGCTAAATTTTAATAATAAGTTAAAAGACGATCCGATTTTGCTGTCATAATTCCGTTACCATACAACTGCCCACAGACAACTCAATTTCAACATATTAAAGAAACACTGATTTTTGGATTTGAGTGTGACATCCACATGCTGAGCAAATAGATGGGGTGTGACTGGCACCACATGATGGACAATAAGCTGGAGCATCACAGAATCACAAGGCCAGAAGTGCCACAACAAGACTGACTCTGAATCATCCCATCCAACTCTAGACCTTGGACTCTGTGGGCTTGGGCCTTAAGATGGACTTTGCACCATGACAGTCTTTGTTTGTAACCTTGTAACTGTTAGAATGGTCTAAGCAGTGGGTCATCCTTCTGAGTCTGGCCTGCTTGGCTTGAGATTTCTTCCTGAAAAACGCCAGAGGGAGCTTTTCTTTGCTTCTGTTCTGTCGCCTATGTGCTTGCTCGGGGGTTGGTGACATTAGACCTTGCCCATGTGAAGCGCCTCGGGGCAGTTTTGTTGTGATTTGGCGCAAAATTCACCTTATTCATGAAGTCAGGGTGGGCAGCTCCATTTTAGCAAGCAACTTCTGGTTTGCCACTGCATCTGATGATTAGCTACGTGGGAACACAGTACGCAAGAAGTGTCCAAACATGAGCAGCATTAATTGTTCAGTTCGTGGGTGCCACAACAACTGGAAGAAGATGAAACTATTGCTTTCAGAACAACGTTTTGAATATGGAAAGGAGAGATCTGAGTGCTGTGGACGAGCATTTAACTTGTTCCCTCCTCCATCGAAAGACAAGAATCTCCGGTGCTGGCTAAAGGCGCTGAATTTGAAAAATCCATCCAAACGTCCCTTTGTCTGTTCTTTCCATTTTGTGGAGAAAAACCAACACCACTGCATTCTTACCCAGAGAAATTGTTGGGCTACAACACTCCACTGAAGAAGCCACGACGGATGCTAATGAGACAAACGGGTAAGCTGTGTTTGTAGCGTTAGCTGCTATCTAATTTACGAATTTTCTGGCATTTGATACAACCAAGCACTGCATGAAATAATACCAGACGGATATTAACGTTGTATAATCTTGCCATTACGGTGGTACTACTTGTCCATTTTTCTATATTGAAACCACCACTCACCGTAAGTCCTAAGCCAAAAGAGGAATGCCTCTGTTGTAAAAGTGTGTGGGGCTGAATAAGGTGAATAGATAAACTGAATTTGGATTTTAGGAAAGACAGAGTTCTCACCTACTTGATTTAAGGGCGAACGACTGCCTGCTTTCTTTCTGTCTTTACGTAGAACATGAGGTAAAACTAAAGCAAACATATCTTTCAGTCAACCACAGTCTTAACCAAATATTTGCAAATATAAAATTAAGTCTGAAAGCTCACTGTAATCAGTGCTGGATTGTAAACTGAGCTTTGAAACAGTACTCACTCCTTGTTCTTCTCATTGACATTGGCGCCTTTCCTCAGCAGCAGCTCCGTCACCTGTTTCCTCTTGGGGTGTGGCGAGGCCACAGCACAGTGCTACGTACACAGCAAAAGTCATCATCACCTTCTGGAGTCAGTGTTGGCACCTCCCACCACCTGAGTGTGTGTGTCTTACCAACGCAGTCTCGTGTGTGTGAGGGTGTTTGAAGTTGATGATCTCCAGCGCCAGTGTCTTCTTCGCTTTGGCCATGTCGGCTTCCCGAGCAGCTTGTAGCAGCGAGTGACCTTTAAACTCATCTGCACATACACACAAACACGCCTCCATAGTGTCAAGATAAAGATTACACAAAGCATCTCCATTAAATGTGCAGTCGGTGCTGAACTCACATGTGAGTCTCTCCTTCAGCTCGGGGGTGGGCGCCATGTCCACAGAGCTCTTGCTGTGACAGTTGAGCAGGGTGGGGTCGGCCCCATGGCTCAGCAGCAGAGAACAAACCTCCACGCGGTTTTTAGATGCCGCTTCGTGAAGTGGTGTAAACTGCCACAGATCCATGGCATTAACACAAGCTCCATGCTAAAAGAGATGACAAACAGAGACGGAGAAGGAAACATAGATTAACAGGGACACGGAGACGTGAAGTCCGCTGCACTTTTCTTTGAATTCCTGTTAATTACTTGCAACTGGGAATTAAGTGCCCTCAAGACAAACTGCTGGCAGTCACAGATGTCATCTGTGGAGGTGTTAGTCAAACTTGACAATTATGTCAAAACATTTCTTACCCCCCCCCCCCCCCCCCCCCCCCCCCCACCAGAACATAGACCATTATACTTCAAATGATGTAAGATGCAAAGTAATAAGAAGAAAAAGGAGATGTGCTTTATTTCAGCTGTGATAAATGCCATACAACCCCAATTCCAATGAAGTTGGGACGTTATGTAAAATGTAAATAAAAACAAAATACGATTTGCAAATCCTCTTCAACCTATATTGAACTCAATACACCACAAAGACAAGATATTTAATTAATGTTCAAACCAGCAAAAATTCTGGCTCTCACAGACCTCTTATTCTGCACTCTTTACCTGTATTAATGGCACCTGTTTGAACTCGTTACCTGTATAAAAGACACCTGTCCACACACTCAGTCAATCACATTCCAACCTGTCCACCATGGCCAAGACCAAAGAGCTGTCTAAGGACACCAGGGACAAAACTGTAGACCTGTGCAAGGTTGGGATGGACTACAGGACAACAGGCAAGCAGCTTGGAGAGAAGACAACAGCTGTTGGCGTAATTATTAGAAAACAGAAGAAACACATGATGATTGTCAATCTTCCTCAGTCTGGGGCTCCATGAAAGATCTCACCTCCTGGGGTAAAGATGATTCTGAGAAAGCCCAGAACTACACGGGAGGACCTGGTCAGTGACCTAAAGAGAGCTGGGACCACAGTCACGAATATTACATTAGTAATACACTACATCGTCATGGTTTAAAATCCTGTAGGGCAGCAAGGTCCCCCTGCTCAAACCAGCACATGTCCAGGCCCGTTTGAAGTTTGCCAGTGACCATCTGGATGATTGAGAGAAGCCATGGGAGAAGGTCATGTGGTCAGATGAGACCAAAATAGAGCTTTTTGGCATCAACTCCACTCGCCGTGTTTGGAGGATAAGAACAACCCCAAGAACACCGTCCCAACCGTGAAGCATGGGGGTGGAAACATCATTTTTGGGGGTGCTTTTCTGCAAAGGGGACAGGACGACTGCACCGTATTGAAGGGAGGATGGATGGGGTCGTGTATCGTGACATTTTGGCAAACAACCTCCTTCCTTCAGTGAGAGCATTGACGATGGGTCGTGCCTGGGTCTTCCAGCATGACAATGACCCCAAACACACAGCCAGGGCAACTAAGGAGTAGCTCCGTAAAAAGTATTTCAATGTCCTGGAGTGGCCTGGCCAGTCTCCAGACCTGAATTCAATAGAAAATCTTTGGAGGGAGCTGAAACTCCAAACCTGAAAGATCTGGAGAAGATCTGTATGGAGGAGTGGACCAAAATCCCTGCTGCAGTGTGCAAGCTTGGTCAAGAACTACAAGAAACATCTGAGCTCTGTAACTGCAAACAAAGGTTTCTGTACCAAATATTAAGGTCTATTTTTCTAAGGGATCAAATACTTATTTCATGCAATAAAATGCAAATTAATTATTTTAAAAAAATCATACAATGTGATTTTCATTTTTTTTAGATTCTGCCTCACAGTTGAAGTGTACCTATGATAAAACTTATATACCGCTCCATTCTTCTGCAAAATCGACAGTGGATCAAATACTTACTTCAATTCAACTCCGTGGTGATGTACAGAGCAAAAATACAAAACATTACTGTCCAAAAACATATGGATCTGACTACATGCATTTGTGTATGTGTTTTACCTTCAGTAGCAGCTCAGTAACTTCATAATGACCATAAGAGCAGGCATTATGCAGAGGCACCAGGCCACTGGAAAGGACAGACAGACAGACAGACAGATAAACAATAATTCCCACAAGTTCCAACACAACATATAGTAACTCCACTCCTGATAACTATCATATTGTTTATACAAAACACTGAGCTTAATGCTGATTTCTGATCTTAAAGCTACCATGTGGAGGATTTAGTGTCACCTAGTGGTGAAGTTGCAGGCTGCAGTATGCCATTGCTAGTCACAATATTGTTTCCCTTCACATTGTTGCTTCTTTGGTGAATTGGATTCACGCTCCCTCGTCTTCTCTTGTGATAAGCAACATGTACGATCCTCTATTTCATGAAAATTAGGGTTCTCAAACTTGTTAGCCTGCAATATGTAAACTCCCGATTGTACTGTCTGTTTCCTAGGAAAAGAAACTTAATCTACATAGTCTCAGTCCGCCCAGCTGTAAATTTTATTTTTATTGTTAGTGTTTATTTTGTTATAAATAGTCATTATATTTCTTATTACCAATAACACGTATGATTTTTTTATTTAGAATTTTATTTTGGGGGGGGGGGGGGGGGGGGGGATATGTCACACCGATGTACAAGTTGCAGAAAAAATAAATAAATAAACCCCCTTCAACTTATACTCTGGAAAATACAGTACTTTATTTCTTTATCTCTAGAAACAGTGTACCAGGTTATTCACCACAGAATTCAATCCACACTCAGATTTAGTGAAGCAAAAAAACTTTAATGCCAAATAAAGATATTAGACAAAATTATCAACATATCACTTGTTCTCCCAATTTAAGAATCAGAAGTAAAGGTTCTTAAAACTCAAAGCGGCACTTTGTCCTGTCAGATATCAAAAGGACTCTGTGATGGACAGTCTGCTTGAAGAAACTTCTCCTTATGACTTTTGTGACCATAAAACTATAATAGGTATCAACACAATAAACCCTAAAACACAGACAGAAAGAACATTAGCGATGCTCGTACATACCCCTTGTCTTTGGCGTGAACATCTGCTCCATGTTGGAGTAACAGCTGGACGATTCTCACCCGGTTGTATCCTGCTGCCAGGTGCAGTGGAGTGGACTGAGAAGACAGCAAGAGGGTCAAAGGAAGCCAATAAGGCCAAGAGGAACTAAAAGGAAATTGGCATAAAATGCAAAGAAATGGGAGAAAAAAGAGGCAGATACAGAAAGTAGCATTTTACATTTTCTTCATAAACCATTGCAGAGTGTTGGCAAAACTTCATTTCCATCTGTGCTGTATACAAATAATGTGCGAGGAAACATATCATAAGGTAATACTACGTGGGTAAAATGAGATTTTTCTGCCACTGACTGAGTCGGCAGTGACAAAACCTGACGACGTTTCCTCCATAAAACTGATTAAAAGTTGCAGTTGTGAAAGCTTTGGGATGTGACTGGTGATGAGATTGCTTCAGCTCTCCTCTATATGCACTCCGAAAGCGGCCATTCATCCTCAAAGCTGGCGTGGCATCCACAATAGCACAGGAAGCCAAAGGCAATGAGAATGTCGCCCGCATTCAATGAAATTGAAATTCCAAAAGGGGGGGATAATGATAAATTGGCCTCTCTCTCATTACATGAAGCCCACTTCACAACGCCTGATGTACTACAGATCAAACTGGAAACACCACTGAGAAAAGCAAATATATATATATATATATATGCTGGATATGTATAAACTTTACAAAGAAAACGGTAAGCTAGCAAAGACGTTACCCATGGGTGAGCCACAATATCACAAACGTCTTTCAGTGCTAGAACAGAAAATTACATGTTTGAGCCAATTCAATTCATTTTATTTGAACAGCTCCAAATGTCAACATACAGTAGTGTTCAGAATAATAGTAGTGCTATGTGACTAAAAAGATTAATCCAGGTTTTGAGTATATTTCTTATTGTTACATGGGAAACAAGGTACCAGTAGATTCAGCAGATTCTCACAAATACAACAAGACCAAGCATTCATGATATGCACACTCTTAAGGCTTTGAAATTGGGCTATTAGTAAAAAAAAAAAAGAAAAAAGAAAATAGGCTGTTCATCTACAATGATCTGCAATGCTTTAAAATGGACAAAAAAAAAAAAAAAAAAAAACAGAGACACGTGGAAGAAAATGGAAAACAACCATCAAAATGGATAGAAGAATAACCAGAATGGCAAAGGCTCACACAATGATCAGCTCCAGAATGATCAAAGACGGTCTGGAGTTACCTGTAAGTGCTGTGACAGTTAGAAGATGCCTGTGTGAAGCTAATTTATTTGCAAGAATCCCTGCAAAGTCCCTCTGTTAAATAAAAGACGTGCAGAAGAGGTTACAATTTGACAAAGAACACATCAACTAGCCTAAAGAGAAATGGAGGAATATTTTGTGGACTGATGAGAGTAAAATTGTTCTTTTTGGGTCCAAGGGCCGCAGACAGTTTGTGAGACGAACCCCAAACTCTGAATTCAAGCCACAGTTCACAGTGAAGACAGTGAAGCATGGTGGTGCAAGCATCATGATATGGGCATGTTTCTCCTACTATGGTGTTGGGCCTATATATCGCATACCAGGTATCATGGATCAGTTTGGATATGTCAAAATACTTGAAGAGGTCATGTTGCCTTATGCTGAAGAGGACATGCCCTTGAAATGGGTGTTTCCACAAGACAATGACCCCAAGCACACTAGTAAACGAGCAAAATCTTGGTTCCAAACCAACAAAATGAATGCCTCGCAAATGTGAAGAAATCATGAAAAACTGTGGTTATACAACTAAATACTAGTTTAGTGATTCACAGGATTGCTAAAAAAGCAGTTTGAACATAATAGTTTTGAGTTTGTAGCGTCAACAGCAGATGCTACTATTATTGTGAACACCCCCTTTTCTACTTTTTTTTACTAATAGCCCAATTTCATAGCCTTAAGAGGGTGCATATCATGAATGCTTGGTCTTGTTGAATTTGTGAGAATCTACTGAATCTACTGGTACCTTGTTTCCCATGTAACAATAAGAAATATACTCAAAACCTGGATTAATCTTTTTAGTCACATAGCACTACTATTATTCTGAACACTACTGTAAGTCACGCCAAGGCACTTCACGAGGGTAAGGCCTAACCTTACCAACCCAGCAGAGCAAGGAACATAGGGGACAGGACAAACTCCCCCGGGTGATTCTGAGGAAGAAACATCAAGCAGACCAGACTCAAAGGGTTGAACAACTGCTTAGGCCAAACTAACAATAACAGACATCAAATGAACAAAGTATTTTGACCATCCTAAAAGGGTGCTCCATTTCTACTGTAACCATCCAACAACATCCAACAACAACACTTCAAACAGAGGAAGAGACAGAAGAATTAATCAACAGAACTAACACCCCACAGAACACTATTTCTCAGCGCTAAAATAACAGCATCACTGACAGGATGCTAATGTGGTGACGGCAGCAAGTCCTTTGCTTCACTAACAGTCCCAGAACCCAGATATGATGAGACCGAGACCTGCTTCAATTATCAGCAACAAAATTAGGAAGGAGGGGAAAAAACGATTCGGTCCAACACTAGTATCTTAGTCATACAAAAGGGAGAACAGGACAAGCTGGGACATGCCTTTCAGTGCGAGGTGGACATGTCCCAGCTTGTCCTTCTGGCACTCCGAAACGGAGGTGTTCTTTGTCTCGCTTGCTGTTGTGACGCTTGAAGCGTCCGCACCTTTCCATGACAAAAACTCCTCGTAACGGTGGAATGTGCCGTTCATTTCCAAACTGGACGCTGTGTTTTATCCGGGACGTCGTCTGGACTAGCACAGGAATTGTGAAAAGACGTGGACGTCAGCACTTTTTCGGCAAATTGAAACAGACGGTGATGCGCAAAGCAACGCCGTGATGAAGCGTCACAGAACATGTTCTGGCATGTCCAGGCACATCCACAATTTCTTGGATAATCACTCGACTGAAAAACCACCGACAGCTGTCTGAACGCCATCTCAAAGCCGTCCTGTGAGACCAAAACGGAGGTGGTTTTGTGTCGGTCCAGCAGCGAATCCATCATGACGCGCAAAGCATCCGCTCAGCTTTCCACGACAAAATCTCTTGTTAAAAGTGAAATCTGCAGGAAAATGGTTGATGTCCAGCTCTTGTGATAACCAGAGAAAGTGCACACGATGGTCACGGATCCACAGAGTGAGCCGTTTAGAAATGAAATGGTCGTTCAACCTGTCGATGGCAGCTGGAGCGCGGCGCACCCCACAGCTGCTGTGGGCCGTCCTTAAAGCGACAGTAACATCCCTTAATGTCTTTGAAGCCCATAAAATTTTCACCAAAAACCACCTGAATTTCTCAAATGGTGTCCACATGGTTGTGCCTCACAGTTTCTAAAAAAAATTTGATCAAGCAAAGCAGCAGTCTGTCAGCCATTTCCCTGACAATGAAAATCCGCCGAGGGGGTGGACCACTCCTCACTCAAAGCCTGCTCACAGGCGAATAACGCAACCGACAGGCGTGAAAAAAATCACGCATGCGCATGAAGGTTCAAGGTTGGCTCACGCAAGCACACGTGATTCAAATCCATATGTTTTTGTTTTTTTTTAAATAAGGT
This sequence comes from Thalassophryne amazonica, assembly GCF_902500255.1. Classification (NCBI taxonomy): domain Eukaryota; kingdom Metazoa; phylum Chordata; class Actinopteri; order Batrachoidiformes; family Batrachoididae; genus Thalassophryne; species Thalassophryne amazonica. Next base: position 54,007,513 of record NC_047119.1, on the reverse strand, counting down.
CAGATACTTTTCTAATAGACCTCGTATTTGCTCAACATGTAAAACTGTGTAAAAATAATTAATTCATGAATTTTGCCCCCAGGCTTTAACATTCAAGGCCTAAACATCTAATTATTAAAGGAGTCATACAGTGCATTTTTCGACTCTATGCACCTCTTGATCTCATTTTTTTTTAAGAAAGGTCTGTCTCAAAACTTTGAATCACCATCAGTACACTGTCTGACCAACCGGCCAGCTTACACTGTATATCTCTGTGATGTTGCAAGTGGTTAGTCAGTTTGCCTCCAAACCAGAAGGTCTCTGGTTCAAGGCCCACCAGTGCAATCCTGCCCTTCCTGTTGTGGCTGGCGTGCCTGGCTGGCTTTTGTTTGTCTTCTGTTTCTGTCTTTTGGTTTTCCTTCCAGGTGGTGCGCATTTGGGACTGAGTGGCTGTGTGGCTGAGTCACCAGGACCTCACCCTGATCACCTGAGGCTGATCAAGTGCAGCTCGTTCAGGACTCACAGCTGTGGTGCATCTACACGGATTGGAACATGGTGGCATTTAAGCCTGGAGTACACAGTGTGTATTTTCCAGAGACTCGACCTTGTGACCAGACGGGTGAGATCGTCGTCTCGAGAGCCATCTCATCATCAGTGGATGCAGAGAACGTCCAGGTTTGATGCATGGTCTGTGAAAGAGGAGGGGGTGAGGTCTCACGCTCGTCAGCACACTTCCTGAGGTACGTTAGATTTTGTGACTAACATTTATACAGTCAGTAAATGTGGTGTCCCTCACACCTTATTATATTGAGCTGTATGTAGTCGTTTAATCAGCTTCCACTGCAGTGGAGTTTTGTGAACAGGGTGTTCCATGCCTGCAGGGTGGGAAGCTGATTAGTAATTAAGCCAGGAAGTGTTTGCTGTTTGTACACCTTTGAGCGGTCCCTCTGTGTGTAGAGTGTGGACTCACATGATGATTTCTTCTTTCACAGACTCGGTTTGTCGCGGCCACCTGGGGGGTGTCGGCGGGGTCCTTGGGTCCGAACTGGTTCTGGCTCCGGACCGTTTTGTGCTGCTGGGAGCGCACCGCAAATCCGCCACGCCAGACCGCGCACTTATTTGTTTGTATTTTTTCACATCACTGTTATGTTTATTAAACTCAGTTATCCTTTGTACCGTGCTCTGCTTATTTTATACTGGGTCCTTCAAACGCTGGTCGGTTCTCCGGGCTACGTCCGACACATAACACTTCCAGTGTAAAACTTCTGTACCCTCCATACATGGATCTATAACATATCGCCTGTGGAAAGCCCGAGGTAAGCCAAAAGAAACTGCAAAAGAAGAAGGAAGAGGAGGAACACAAAAAAGGATCCTATAATGGTAGCATGCTTAAATATAACAGTATTAGTACAGTAAAATTATAGTAATACAGTAAAAGTACAACCTGATATTTGAGCACAGGCTACTTTTACAACATTGTGTTTTACTGATGATTTCCTGTTACAATACTACCATCAGAAGTCACTGATGCAGAAAAAAAAAATTATTAAAAAATTATTAAAAAAGCCATGATGCAAAATTTGGGAAGATCAAAAGTGTCTTCAAGAAAATAAAAAATGCTTATAATGTACGGATCTATAGAGCTTCTTTCATCTCATCATAAAAACCATTTGATGATCAACATAATGTGACATTCTCAAAGCTGTTAATGACTGAGCTTTTCACGCATCAAATTAAGAAAGTAATTACTTTCTCACTGCTGCCTACTTTATTTTAATTTATGCTGCGGGGATTCAGAAGGCCACAGGGATTCAAACAAGTTTAGAAAAAGTGCAACAGCACTTTCCAAGTGTTTTGCACTTGTCTCTGTGACAAAACATAAAGTTTATTTGCAGGTGGCTTTTTCTTTTTGGGGCCAGATCTTGCTTACCACCGAGTACACTTCAAAGGGGGATCTTGGAGAAACGGATCATCTTTGGTGATCTCGTCTGTGTATTCTCGGAGGCGAGGAAGAAGCAGTGAGGCAGAACTGGGTGGACAGATGGTATGCTCGTATTTACAGGATGTGACAGCAGCATTTGGAAGGAGCAGGACATGGAACACCGTTAGTCATCATCCTGATTTTATATGCAGCGTCTTTCTCTGCATGTGCCTGGGTCTTTACTCCTGCAACATATTGTTGATATAAATAACGAGGGCAGGGAGAAAATGTGTATAAAGCTTTGAATCAAAATGTCACTGCATCTTACTAATAAGTCACGAGCTGCGCCTCGTGCACACATACGAGTGTGCACGTACTGTTGCGTCACTGTTAACAGCACATACAGGGTTAGACTGGCAGTTAGAGCTCCGCCTCCTCAATCTGTCCACCGTATGTTAGTATGAAAGAAGCCACGAGTACGCATGACCACCCACACTGCCTCAGTAGGGCTGGCGGTTTGCCACAGAAGCTTATTTCAGCTGTCACCGTGAAAGAACCACAGTTCAAACGTGATCTCCGACCTCGCTATCGATAAGTAAATTTGACTAAAAATCAAAAGCTGGCATGCAATTATCACTGCACCGTCCCGTGTCTCATCCAATTTCCAACTATTAGCCAGTGTAGCAGCAAGGTGGACATTTTTATCAGAGGAGATTTCATCAAGTACTGCACAGGGCTTTATGCATTAAAGCTGCTGAACTACCAAAGAAAATCTGTTTAATCAAATTCTCAAAAAGTGCAACAAAAGTCAGAGAAAGGCTTATTTATACAACCCCTGGCAAAAATTATGGAATCACCGGCTTCGGAGGATGTTCATTCAGTTGTTTAATTTTGTAGAAAAAAAGCAGATCACAGACATGACACACAACTAAAGTCATTTCAAATGGCAACTTTCTGGCTTTAAGAAACACTATAAGAAATCAGGAAAAATAATTGTGGCAGTCAGTAACGGTTACTTTTTTAGACCAAGCAGAGGGAAAAAAATATGGACTCACTCAATTCTGAGGAAAAAATTATGGAATCATGAAAAACAAAAGAACGCTCCAATACATCACTAGTATTTTGTTGCACCACCTCTGGCTTTTATAACAGCTTGCAGTCTCTGAGGCATGGACTTAATGAGTGACAAACAGTACTCTTCATCAATCTGTCTCCAACTTTCTCTGGTTGCTGTTGCCAGATCAGCTTTGCAGGTTGGAGCCTTGTCATGGACCATTTTCTTCAACTTCCACCAAAGATTTTCAATTGGATTAAGATACAGACTATTTGCAGGCCATGACATTGACCCTATGTGTCTTTTTGCAAGGAATGTTTTCACAGTTTTTGCTCTATGGCAAGATGCATTGTCATCTTGAAAAATGATTTCATCATCCCCAAACATCATTTCAATTGATGGGATAAGAAAAGTGTCCAAAATATCAACGTAAACTTGTGCATTTATTGAGGATGTAATGACAGCCATCTCCCCAGTGCCTTTACCTGACATGCAGCCGCATATCATCAATGACTGTGGAAATTTACATGTTCTCTTCAGGCAGTCAGCTTTATAAAATCTCATTGGAACGGCACCAAACAAAAGCTCCAGCATCATCACCTTGCCCAATGCAGATTTGAGATTCATCACTGAATATGACTTTCATCCAGTCATCCACAGTCCACGATTGCTATTTCTTAGCCCATTGTAACCTTGTTTTTTTCTGTTTAGGTGTTAATGATGGCTTTTGTTTAGCTTTTCTGTACGTAAATCTCATTTCCTTTAGGCGGTTTCTTACAGTTCGGTCACAGACGTTGACTCCAGTTTCCTCCCATTCGTTCCTCATTTGTTTTGTTGTGCATTTTCGATTTTTGAGACATGTTGCTTTAAGTTTTCTGTCTTGATGCTTTGATATCTTCCTTGGTCTACCAGTATGTTTGCCTTTAACAACCTTCCCATGTTGTTTGTATTTGGTCCAGAGTTTAGACACAGCTGACTGTGAACAACCAACATCTTTTGCAACATATTTTTTTTTTTTTTGCCTTCTTGCTCTCGATCGGGACGGTCGCATTTTTATCTCCTCCTCCCTCCCCAATGTTCCTGCTACTGTAGCGTGTTTTGTCTGTGAGGCTACCAGCCCTGCTCCTCTGGAAAACGGCAAAATGGATCTGATCAAGTAGTCTCTGAATGCAACTGATACTATTTTTTTCCACAAGACACTCGGGAGCAGAGGACCCGAACTGTCCTGCCGGGACACATGTGGCGAATTACGTGATGGCAGCTGGCGGAGGTGGCAAGTCATGTGCCTGTACACACTGTCTGTGGAGGACGTTGAAGATGTTTACTTATTTGGAGCTGTGGTGACTGGGTTTTTGCTGTGTGGAGCGGCCACAGCACTGGTCTACCGGAAAATTAAAAAGGTGGAGGCGGCATTAATTGGCCCGTCCAGGCTGCCCCACATGACTGATTCGATTGGAAGGGCAGTGTCAGCTCAGTCGGCGGGTGTCAACCGCACGTTGGAATCCATCTCGGGGAGAATGGCTGCACTGGAAAACCGCTTTGATCGTCTGTAAGACCACATCTCTCCTCTATTCAGATGTATTGGGAGCCACTCTGAAGTGTCAGACGGTGGAATCTGCCAGGCGTCTGTTAATCTGGATATCTATTTGGTTTCCAAACATCAGCTGTCCTTCAAGGCTGCTGGGATAAAATCCTCCCCCCGAGGAACACTCTCCTGATAGCCTCGCTCCTCGTCTCCCCCGCCTCTTCGTCTCCCCCCCTCCCTCCCTCCCCTCCCAGTCCTGAGATGTTGACTGTGGGACCTTGAGACTCTGGTGGACTGATTCAGGACTGGGATCCCCCCCAGGATGGACAGATAAGGCCTGTCGATGGCGCCACGGGCGGCCTTCCGGGCTGTCTGTCTGGACACCGGACACATCCAAGTCTTGGGTGTTGTCTGTTGTGATTTGTTTTTTGTTATGACTGTTTTTCTGTGCTATGGGTTTTCTTTTACTCTCCAGTGGTACTGCGTGAGTTCAACACAGCAGCAATGGAGGGTTTTCTTTTCCCAATTCTTTCCTTGTGTGTGCTTTTATATGTGTTCATGTACTGGACCGGCTTATGTGTGTTGTTAAGTGTGTCATGAGGCCGGTCAAGGTTTGCTCAGCCCTGCTCGTGACCTAGGGCAGGGATATACATCTGGAGCTGGTCCCCGGGCGGCAAAAAAGGCGACCTCTGCTCCTAACTGGCAACTGTGCAACAAAATACTAGTTATGTGTTGGAGTGTTCTTTTGTTTTTCATGATTCCATAATTTTTTCCTCAGAATTGAGTGATTCCATATTTTTTTCCCCTCTGCTTGGTCTAAAAAAATAGCCGTTACTGACTGCCACAATTTTTTTTTCTTGCTTTCTTATAGTGTTTCTTAAAGCCAGAAAGTTGCCATTTGAAATGACTTTAGTTTTGTGTCATGTCTGTGATCTGCTTTTTTTCTACAAAATTAAACAACTGAATGAACATCCTCCGAGGCCAGTGATTCCATAATTATTGCCAGGGGTTGTAATATCTGCCTGATGCAGATGATGCTTCTGATTTTCTTTTTCTACTTTAAAGAAATCATTAAATCGTGATTGTGTAATTTACCCACAAGTTATCCAACTTTTGCAGAGCGTCAAAGCTTAGTGGGATCAGAGTTAGATCCCGCTGTTGTGTCCACGGACAAGACACTTCATCTGCATTGTCTCAGTCCAGCCCGCTCTAAATGGACACCAGCCTGGGCTGGGGAACAGAGCAGTTAGTTCACCAGACGGGGACCTGGCCTGGCGATATGTAGACCTGGGTTCGAGTCAGTGAAACATTTTGTAAACTATATTTCATGAAGAAGCAAAGAGCACTTGTAAGGTGAACAACAGCGTACACACATACGCACACAAAATGACAACTACTTTTAATCCTCTACAAGCCTGCTGTATTTGCACAGGAAGAAAATGATTGGAAAGATGAGGAGGGCATGTTCAAGCAAAGATGGAAAATACTCTCCTCTTTTTCCTGATTTTAATCCTCCTACACACAGAGTTTTGGCCGTTCCAGACAAAAGCTGCCAAAATGTGCGAGTAAAAAAACAAAACAAAAAAAAAATTATTCTGCTGGGTGACCCTTGCTGGCACCATATACAATCACTGACAGCCAAAAACCGTTATTTGAATGTCGGAAGGAATGTCTCATCGATGTACCCGCGTATTATAGCTTCTCAATGGACCTCATGCAAAGAGGTTTCCAGACACTTCGAACACCTTTTTAATACGATGGGCTCATGTGAACGCACCACAGCAGGCTTGGAAAATGCAAAAATCCAGATAATTGTGTAAATTCTGTGCGTAAACCTGCTGAACTCTACTAGTGTGTAAATTGGCGAGGGTGAATATGCATAAATAACCCCTCCAAAAATACCACTTACATTAGATGTCCAATCAGAACCAGATTAGTGAGATGAAGGGCCATCAGAGAGAGAGCTGTTTGGCCAAACGAGCAACGCAAAGTGTGGCATACACCCCGACTCATATGTTAAGTTGGTATATGGTTTTATATTAAAGGTAATAATGACGTTTGTAAATCATTTCTATAGCTAACGACCGGTGCCTTAAAGATGAAACATGGTCTACTTGCATAAAGAGATTGCTGCTTTACAATTGGTATGTGGTGTATTGATCCCCATTTTCAACAGGATACTTCCTGTAGCCTCCCCCAAATACAATGCCAAGAAATGGTTTCAATCAGACGAGATGTTCTTTAATTACTGCACACTGACGCCAGACTGCTCAGACAGACATCTTGAAGACAAAATGCTCCCCAACTTTGTTGAGTGAGGGTATAAAAAACAGCATCTGAAATTGTTAACAGTGTGAAAAGTGAAAGTAGGGGAACCACTAAAGCCAGTGAATGAGTGGAAAAAATAGTGCTATTTTGTTCATATCCTCTGTGGATGAAATACTAAAGTAATGGTTCAACATTTAAAAAAACAACTCCTGTCACATCAAAGTTATCACCGCCTGTCCCAGACAGGAACAACGGTACGTCTGTGTCAGAGATCACGTGCCAAAAGTGCTTTTGCAGAGTGAGAGAGTAACATTAATTTGCGTTCTGGTGGGAGTCGCCCTGAGGTTCCTTTTCAGAAGCTTCCTGCTCTGCACAGACGGATCAGACGACACACTGACCGGCCCCGTGCACCTCTGGGGTGGGCGGTCTCGACTCTGGAGCGCCCAGAGTTCGCCGGAGTAATGAAGGAATATTTTATAGTATCTTAAATGAATGATATAGTTAGGCTGAAAAAATTAATTTTGAATGAATCTACATTTCAAATTTAACAGTTCAACAGGATAACGTTAACTTAATTGTGACTATCAAACTGAAATTGCATCAAACGGAAATATTCAATTTGTGAAAACCAAAGCAACTTGCAAACAAATGGTTGAGCATGAGCCCCAAAGAGGATTCTACGGTGGTCGAGAGGGACCACAACACTTCCAAACGAATGGTAAATGGACTGAATTCATATAGCGCTTTTCCATCTATATCAGAAGCTCAAAGCACTTTACAATGATGCCTCGCATTCACCCATTCACACAGACACACACACACCGATGTCAGGGTGCTGCCATGCAAGGCACTCACTACACACCAGGAGCAACTAGGAGATTAAGAACCTCCGTAGTGATTGTACGGTCAGACTGGGGTTTGAACCGAGGATCTTCTGGTCTAATGCCCACTGCTTAACCACTAGACCATCACCTCCCCGAAGACAGAAAACACAAACACAAGAAAGACCTGCATCAATTCAACAGCAGCTCTTTGATGAAAAACAAGAAAAAACAAAAAACAGAACACACACAAATATAACAGGACAGTGCATGCAGCAATTTAATTTGATGACATGTCTGCTACAAATTCACACAAAAAACACACACACAAAATATAAAAAATGTGTTGCAAAGCTCCACAAAAGAACGGAAGTACTTACAACACAAAAAGAGGTTTCTGGCTGGAGGAGTTTTACTGATGGACTCTTCAGTGCAGCGCATCGCTCGGTTGTCTTTATCTGTACCTGGTCAGCAGAGCTCAGCAACTTTGGTTTATAACTGATGGCTGAAGGTTTTTTTTTTTTTTTATCCTGTTGTTGAATTGAAGCAGGTGATATTTGTACTTAATTTGGAAGTGTTTTTGCCTCAATAAGCCACCGCAGAATACACCATGACGAGCTGGTCAAAGCGACTTTGTTCTTCAAAAATAGAAAAATCCTAATCCTTGTCCTCACACTGAAAAGATGAGGCAAAACAGGAAGTGGAATTTATGTGAATTTTGTAAAAACAAAGTCACTGAGTTGTTCGAGGGAAAGCTTTGGTCAGCTGATACAATACTGACCGCAGCACAGATGCACATGCCGCTGACCGCAGCACGGAGATGCACACGCCGCTAACCGTAGCACGGAGACGCACACGCTGCAGACCCTCATCATCGCACTGACAAACTTCAACCTCATGCATGTTCCAGCTATGAGGACACCTTAGTGTGACACTGAATATACAGGATAGATCCATTAAAAATGTATAATACTTATGTCATGATCCTGCCCTTGATGGGCTTCCTGTCATGAATTTTTCATTGATCTTGGCTTTCTTGTTCTGTACATCTGTATTTGTATTCCTGCCATGTTCATGTTTTCATTGGTTTGGTTTTCTGTTCATCATTCATGTATTGTGTAGTTTTGTCTTAGTAGCTGTTTTGCCATATTTTCATTGTTACCTTAGTCACTTCAGTCTTAGTTTGGTTCTGTTTATTTCATTTCATGTGTTATGCTTTAGTCTGACCTTTTCTGTGAAGTTTACTTTTGTCTCTGATTTTGTTTTCAGTTTATCACTTAGTTTTCTGTTTAGTCATTTTAGGCATTATCTGTTATTCTGTAGTCTGTAGGTTGTTTTGCCATTTTGTTCTTGTTAGTTTTTATACTTTATCCACAGTCAGCTCCATTCTAGTTTTGTCTTAGTCTTCTATTTTCTGGCTGGTCTCTTCACTTTAACATTTACTAGTTTTGGGGTCATTTCTTTCCATTGGCATCTTATGATGTTTAGTTGTTTTTTTCTCTCTGTTTTCTTTTGTCTCTGTCTCTTTGCATTTGTCTCTGTATTTTGTCATTTCTGTTTTTCTTCATCAGGATTACTTTTTGGTTTTTGCTGTTAAGTATTTTTGCACTTAGTCACGCCCACCTGAACTTTTCTGTTTCTTCTGTTTGCCATGCCCCCTTCCTGATTCTTCCTACACACCTGCTCTCACTTTTCTCATTTTCTCCTTGATTATTTAAACTCTGTTTTCACTTAAGCCCCGCCAGTTTGTTGATTTTCACAGTCCTCATACCAGCCTTTTTCATAGCTCTGCCTAGTCTTGCCGTGTACCGACCCAGCTCTGTTTTTTGATCTCGTCTTGCTTCTGACCACGTACTTTGTTTGCCTGTGTAAAAGATCTGAGCCTGCCTTTTTTGATGACGCCTTTGCCTGCTGACTATCTGTGCCTCTGCATCATTGATTGTCTAACTGTGTACCGAATCCAAGCTCGTTTTGACCGATAAAGCCTTTCAATTTCAACTCCACTGTATGTGACTTTTTTGCATTTGGGTCCCACAACCTTCTGTGCCACATCACCTTGAGTTCCTGACAGCTTACTTCACTAAAGCTTAAAAAAAAAAAAAAAAAAATGAGTATAACTGTATTTAAAAACTTAACCAGTGTACAGTCTGCTGCTGCTATAGTTTCTGACTTGCAAAATGTTTTCATTTAATACCTTTCAGTCCTCATCCCATCTTTACAAGCCTGTCAAAGCTGTTCCCATGACAACAGCGACTGGTAGCTGTCAGCAGTTGCTATAGCAATGAGGCATGATGTGGTGTGTGTGTGTGTGTGGGGGGGGGGGTGTAAACGGCCGCACTGATCAGGAATGATTAAAAACACACAGACGGCAGCTTTTGGTGTTGAAGCACAAATACAGATTGTAAAATTTCAATGAGCATGAAAAAAATGTGTCTTAATTCAATAAATATTCAATTCAGATGTAGCTGTCATCAGATCATTAGTTTTTTTTGTTGTTTTCTGGAATGTTTGAAACCAACTTAAAAAGTTTTGGATCTCTACACTCATTTTCCTCAGATGACTTTAATAATTTTAAAAGGTTCTGTACTTACAGTCAGATCCATAAGTATTTGGTATTTTTGTAATTTCGTACACAGCTTCCACTTTCAACTCAAAGTATTAAAATACTAAACTATCACATTATGTGCTGCCCAGCACAGATTTTTCCAAAAAATGAACTGAAATGTTGCTGAAAAATGTACCAATTCCACTGTATTTCAAGCTTAAAGAGTCATACTTTTGCAATTTCAACCAAGTAATTAAAGAAATAAGAAATATATTTCTCATTTTCTTCGTATCTAAGCCGCAAACAGCAGAGAGATCAGCAGTCCGCTGCTTTCAGCGCTCGGTGAAGCCACAGAATGCAGAAAGAAAAAAAATCCTCCATAAAAATGTTTCATTATCCAGAGTTGCTTCTGTGTTGGCAGAGAAAGAAGATTTCTGGAGTGTGTTAGATGAGGTGGGAGTGTGGAGGTGGTGGAGGGAATATTTTGAAGAGCTGATGAATAAAGAAAATGAGCGAGAGAAAAGGCTGGATGATGTGGTGAGACTAAATCAGGAAGTACAAGAGATTAGTAAGGAAGAAGTGAGGGCTGCTATGAAGAGGACGAAGAGTGGAAAGGCAGTTGGTCCAGATGACATTCCAGTGGAGGCATGGTAATGTCTAGGAGAGATGGCAGTAGAGTTTCTAACCAGATTGTTTAATAAAATCTTGGAAAGTGAGAGGATGCCTGAGGAGTGGAGATAAAGTGTGCTGGTTTTGATTTTTAAGAACAAGGGTGATGTGCAGAGCTGCAGTAACTACAGAGGCATAAAGTTGATCAGCCACAGCATGAAGTTATGGGAAAGAGTAGTAGAAGCTAGGCTTACAAAACAGGTGAAGACCTGTGAGCAGCAATATGGTTTCATGCCGAGAAAGAGCACTACAGATGCAATGTTTGCTCTGAGAATACTGTTGGAGAAGTACAGAGAAGGCCAGAAAGAGTTACATTGTGTGTTTGTGGACTTAGAAGCTTATGACAGGGTGCCAAGAGAAGAGCTGTGGTATTGTATGAGGAAGTCTGGAGTGGCAGATAAGTATGTTAGGGTAGTGCAGGACATGTACAAGTATAGTGTGAGAGTGGTGAGATGCGCAGTTGGAATGACAGACTCATTCAAGGTGGAGGTGGGGTTACACCAACGATCAGCTCTGAGTCCTTTCTTGTTTGCAGTGGTTATGGACAGGTTGACGGATGAGATCAGACAGGAGTCCCCATGGACTATGATGTTTGCAGATGACATTGTGATTTGTAGTGAGAGTAGAGAGCAAGTCGAGTCTAGTCTGGAGAGGTGGAGATATGCTTTGGAGAGAAGGGGAATGAAAGTCAGTAGAAGCAAGACTAAGTACATGTGTGTGAATGGGAGGGAGCCCAGTGGAATAGTGCAGTTACAAGGAGTAGAAGTGGTAAAAGTAGATGAGTTTAAATATTTGGGGTCAACTGTTCAAAGTAATGGAGAGTGTGGTAAAGAGGCGAAGAAGAGAGTGCAGGCAGGGTGGAGAAAGGTGGCAGGAGTGATTTGTGACCGAAGAATATCAGCAAGAGTGAAGGGGAAAGTTTACAAGACAGTAGTGAGACCAGCTATGTTGTACGGCTTAGAGACGGTGGCACTAACAAAAAGACAGGAGGCAGAGCTGGAGGTGGCAGAGCTGAAGATGTTGAGATTCTCTTTGGGAGTAACAAGAATGGACAAGATCAGGAATGAACATATCAGAGGGACAGCTCAGGTGGGACGGTTTGGAGACAAAGTCAGAGAGGCGCGATTGAGATGGTTTGGACATGTGCAGAGGAGGGACCCAGGGTATACAGGGAGAAGAATGCTGAAGATGGAGACACCAGGCAGGAGGAGAAGAGGGAGGCCAAAGAGAAGGCTTATGGATGTGTTGAAGGAGGACATGCAGGTGCTTGGTGTGACAAAGGAAAATACAGAAGACAGGGTGAGATGGAAACGACTGATCTGCTGTGGCGACCCCTAACGGGAACAGCTGAAAGACAAAGAAGAAGAAGCTTCTGTGTTGGCAGATGCTGCTGCACTCAGAAGTTTACAGTTTATTTTAAAGTTTAAAGCCTCCCTGTTTCCAAAATGCTTGGAGACGTGAGAGCAAGAGGGCGAGGAGCAGAGGAGAGGAGAGGAAGCATGGGGGAGGAGCCTCAGCGACTGAGGAGAGTGAAAAACTGACAATTAAATTAGTCCAGGTTCAGCTCTTGTTCAAACAAGACAATTAGAGGTTTACTGTTGAAAAAAAGTAATGCTATCCCACTCAAAGAGCTTGGAGAAAAAATGTCAATGACAGAAAATCTCTGCCTGCTTCACAGGATTAAAAGTGTTACTTTTGAAGAAGAAAGCAAATGCTGTATGCCCATCGAATGTTAATGTGTTATTAACTTAGACTTTGACAGAAACATTTAAAAAATAAAAAAAAGAGCAAAAAAAAAAAAGGAAAAAAAGAAGAACTTTGGTATTACAAATATTACAAAATAAATGTAATTTTTGTCTATTATTCTTTCTCCCAATGCATCTAAAGCTACTCAAAAATCAGTTAAAATGGGGCTTACCAATAATGTTTTAGAGGTATAAAACCCTATAGCTTCAGGGGGCTCTGCCCCCTTGACCCCTGCCAGGGGCCCCAGACCTCCGGCAATGAGTTGCGACCACATGATTTACCCAACACTAAAATGGTTCTAGCTAGAACCCTGTTACATTAATTGTTAATAAATACAATCAGTACGGTCAATCTGTCTGGAGTATGCAGTTTCCAAAAACTGAGCAACCATGCAAGAAAAAGACAACTGAGGGAAACTATCAAGACTCTGGTCAGGATTCTGACTGCAGGACCTGTGCATTGTACAACTTTGATCTATTGTATCACCATGAAGTGACATAGACAGATTTTATTAAAAACAGGACATGAAGTTTCATGAAACGTTTGCAACAAAAAAGTACATTGAAGACTCACGCCAAGCTTTAATCTGTTTTCTTGTGATTAGTCACTAATACTTGGAGAAACTCCAGTAGAAATACAACTCACACAGTTTTTACAATCACAGGCTAACAACAAACAGCTATTTTATGGCATCTTTAAGTCATTTACTTCCTTTAAATAATATCTACATGAGTATAAACTGCCAAAATCATTAAAGTTTTCAGTTTCCTTCAAAAACCTAACATTTATTTTTATTCATCAAATAAAGTTTTTACACACAAATTGAGAAATAAAAATTAACAGTGAGTGAAGATTTAACTGTAGGTGTTTTGTTGATATCTTTCCTGCGGTCTGTCAGCTTTCTGTTACTTCATACGTCTTCCTCAGACAGCAACATTTACATTCACATACAATCATCAGGGAAAATTTATCAGTGACAAAAAAAAGAGGCCTGTTAAAAGTCTTCCCCATTTCCCATTTGTCATCTGAACACTTAACAAATCCCTCTTGACACTTTGTTCTTGGCTCCAAAGGAGCAGAAGTGTAATTACTCAGAGCATCGGGTTACATTCATGAACAAAATCTGCTGTGAAAAATGTCCTGTCAGGAAGAATTTGCAGTTATTCCTCCGAGTCAAGCAGCCAGTTCCTGTGCGATATTTACAAGGTCTGACTTTTCTTGCCAGGTTGATACATAGCTTAGGAACAAACCAAGGCCTGTTGCAAACATGAATTGTGGCATCAAATTTTTTTACATGGATCTGTAGTGTTATACAGTAGATGATTTTTGTGATACAATATTCACAATAACCGTCATAGCATGAACAGGGTAATTTTATGTTGCTCAAGCTTTGGCCGAGTCAAGAACAAGCCATTCAGATTACTGCAGTACCTCAACACAAGACGTGGTCTTACTGATGTCAGAGAGCTGGTATATCTGAAGCCAATACAGAAAACTGCATTTCAGTATCTCATCTAGTTCCTGACATTTGGTTATTAATGTATATAAGGTGATGACCTCTGATATGAACTCAAACTTTGATCCATGACATTAACATGAACTGCCTTGTGAGAAGACTGTCTCCTTAATTCATTCACCAACTTTGATTGAAACTGCTCACTGCATTTTGAAGCTGTTGCAGTGGACGACAGAAGATGAGCTCCGATTCACCTCAACCTTTGACATATGACATTGGCAAGACCTTTGGTGTGAGAGGATGGTCTGCTCAGTTTGCCCAACAGGTTTGATTGAAATTGCTCTTTCCATTTTGTAAATATTGCCACTGACAACAGGTGATGACTTCTGAACTGACCATGACCTTTGACGTAAAACCTTGACAAGACCATTAGTGCGAGAGGGCGGTCGACTGAGTACTGACTGAAGCTGCTCTTTGTGTCAAGGTCAACAAGGTATCAATGTCTATCCATTCACCAAGCACCACAGAACTCTACCGTAAGTGTGTAAGTACATTTTGAAAAGAATTCATTTCAGCATATCTTGGATTTTAAAATTATTAGTATAACAAAAACAGCATGGCACTGAACTTTCTTATTTTGAAAGACATCATCAAATACTATTAATTATGAGATTATCAGTTTCAGGGTCACTGGTGTAAACCACTGTTTGAAAGGTTTCGTACACAAGCAAGCCTCACTGCAAACAAAACCATCTGATTTACAGTGGTTACTTCTACTTGGATGGCTATCTGGAGGTGATTAGATTTTGGAGTAGTTTCATCAAAAGTCAAGGTAAACATGATTCTAAAACACTTTTTTGTATAACTCAGCAAATAAAGAAGCTTCAATGGAAAATCTACATTGATCAGCAATCGATTGATTGATATGAGTGACTTCATAATGAAGTCAGACAGTTGCATCTGTTCTCATCTTGTGCACATGAATTTAAATGAATTATACTTTGGTTTCAGAAGAAAAAAACTGCGCACAAGTGCACTCCACCACAATGTGCTGCCCAGCGCATATTAAAATGAAAGTAGTGCTGGAGCCATGACACTAGACAATCTGGATTCTTTCTTTGGTCTTTATGAAACAACAGAATGAGTCTTCTCTCACCTGAGTCTTTAATCTGCTGCCAGAGGTTGAAGATAAAAGATAAAAGATTTTATTTAGCATTGCAAACAAGCGCTCTGTCATGTAACTCTTTGGTTATTTTTCAGATTTTGAAGTTAAAAACTGTGACGAGATGGACCATTTTAGTCATATTTTCCAGTTTTTAACCAAGAGCAAGGCTGTAACAATGTCATACATCAAATGTATTTAAATAAAAAGTATAATGCTGGTACGGGCAGCACGGTGGAATAGTGGTTAGCACTGTTGCCTCACAGTGAGAAGGTCATGGGTTCGATTACCACCTGTGGTCTTTCTGTGTGGAGGTTGCATGTTCTCCCCTTGTTTGAGCGGGTTCCCTCCTGGTGCTCCGGCTTCCACCCACATCCAAAGACATGCGGGTTAGGTGATTTGGAAACTTTAAATTGTCCATAGGTGTGGGTGTGAATGTGTTTGTTTTTCTATTTGTGGCCCAGCGACAGACTGGCATCCTGTCCAGGGTGCACTCTGCCTTGCGCTCTATGACTGCTGGGATAGGCTCCAGCCCCCCGCGACCCTTAATTGGACTAAGCAGTTGAAGATGTGTGTGTGTGTGTGTGTATAATCCTGGTTCAGAAAATGATGAGTACATATAAGTAGAAACACAGATTTACAGGAGGAATGTGAAAAACGATTGTTAATGTTGGCCAGACACCGCATTCCAACTGTTAATGCTCATGTAATCAATTATTGACATTTGTTAATCAATTCAGAATTATCCACATCATGCTGCATCCAAGAATCAATTTTTCCCCACCCATAATATTAACTATGAATTTATATAAATGGTGTAACAAAGATTATAAATATAAATGTTCATTTGGTATATTATCTAGCACCCTATTGTTTAAAATGATTTAAAATAAAGTGAAATTAAGTCAAAGTGTTATTTGTATTTGTTCATTTATCCTGTTCTACGACATATCAGAGTTGGGCTAACAATATGTGGACCAAGATTCAATTCCAAGTCATCTTACCTGTCTGTGTCCTTGGACAAGACATTTCACCTGCATTGTCCCAGTCAATTCATTTATTCATTCAAGTAAACCAAGCAGCTCATCCCACACTTCCTTATCCTCAGCCAAGTCCTCAAACTCTTCCCAGGGGATCCTGAGGTATTCCCAAGCCAGTTGGAAGATATAATCACTCCAGCATGCCCTGGGTCCTCACAGGACTTTCCTCGCATTTGGTGTTGCCTAGGAAGACCTCCCTAGGGAGACCGCCAACCTCAGCTGGATGCTTTCGATGTGAAGAAGCAGCGGCTCTACTCGGAGTGCCTCCTGGGTGAACCGAGTTGCAAATGGGTACCAGCCTTGCTTCAGGGAAGTAACATGCAATAGACAGGAGCCCTGCCCGGCGTAGTTACAGATAAGCACTGGTACCAGTGAGTGACACCACAATTCATACTGATAACAGGCCGAATTATGATCCAAACACGTACTGCAAGCTAGAAAAAAAAGTCATATCCTCTAAAAACTGGGTTTTACTATGTAATCGTGTTTGACCAGTGGGTAGCTGAAGGGGCTATCTGGCCTTGTATACATCAGTCTGGATTTGCAAATGTGAGCATGCCTTGGCCAAGAAAACAGTGTCAACTCAGATTTGCCGAGTCGTGGGAAGACCAATAAATGGATAAATACCAACACGGGGCTTCTAGGCCACGCTGGCACATTTTAAACTGCAGAAGTGTCAGCAACCGAAAGAACAGAACCTGATTCAGTGGAACATTAAGCACTTGGTAAACAACTGGCAGCACAAGCACCTGCGGTACAAGCACCAGCAGTATTATACCATTGTATAATACTGCTGTCACGCAGAAACAATGTTCAAGCTCTGAGTGAACGACATGTTAAACTCACAGAAAACATGGCGTTCAAAAGAGTGGAAACATAAGAACTCCTGGTCTCATCAAAACCCTTCAATTCCTCTGTTCCTGAAAAGCCGGGGAGTTTCTACTACATCAAGTTTCAGGTTTTTCACCAAACAGTTAGGATAAACATGGTCAGCATGGCACTCTCAGCAGAACGAGCTACTGTTTAATAATCAACATTTAAATAATGCTTCTCTCTGAATATCTAAATATTACTCTCTCCACTTGTCTTTCACTTTGATGTCCTCGCCAGCTAGGACATGAGTGGGTGTGATGATTCTCACAAGTAAGATGTAAATCCAAAACTCACTGTATTGATGTAAATACTCACCAAAACATGCATGCAGACAGAGCAAACAAATCCACAACATGAAACGTCCTCTGTGAATCCACCATCTGCCAATCAATGCAGCCAAAGCACAGCAGAACGGAGACGTCAACATGAAAATCGAGTAGATACAAAAAAAAGAAGACAGCGTTATTTAGTGACATGGATCTGTGCGTTTGTGCCGCGCAGGTCACTGCATGAAAGCACAGGCCTCTTTTTCCTTTTCCTCAGGCAGCAAAGTCTGCAGGAGTGTGTGTGTGCACGCGCGTGTGTGCATGTTTGCTCAGATAATTCCAGTCGGGAATTATTAACACAGCTGACTGAAGAACATTATCAAACTGCTATATATAGCCTGTAATATATCATCTATATATTACAGGCCAAGTCAATCAATCAATCAACATTTATTTATAAAGCGCTTTACAGCACCGACTGGTGTCCAAAGTGCTTAACATTAAAGACACAAATTTACAAAAATAAAACACACATACGAGGTCTCTTAGATAATAAACCGACCCTTTTATTTATTTTTTTTAACTATATGGATTTGAATGACATGCGATTACACCAATCATGCTTGAACCCTCGTGCGCATGCGTGACTTTTTTCACGCGTGTCGGTGACGTCATTTCCCTGTGGGCAGGCCTTGAGTGAGATGTGGTCCCGCCCTCTCGGCTGAATTCCTTTGTTTCACACGCTGCTCGAGACGGCGCGCGTTGCTTTATCAAAATTTTTTCTGGACCTGTGAGGAATATCCGAGTGGACACTATTCGAGAAATTAAGCTGGTTTTCTGTGAAAAGTTTAACGGCTGATGAGAGATTATGGGGTGTTTCTGTCGGTGTAAGGACTTCCCACGGAGCAGGACGTCCTGCAGCGCTTCCAGGCGCTGTCGTCGGCCTGTTTCGAGCTGAAAACATCCTAATTTAAGGCTTAATTCACCCAGGACATCGTGAGAGAACAGAGAAGATTCAGAAGAGGCCGGCATGAGGAATTTATGCGGACATTCCACTGTTTAAGGACATTTTTTTAATGAAAGACGTACGCGCAAATTCGCCGAGTCGTTTCCGTGACGACTCGGCAAATCTGTGTGCGCCGCGACAGGAAAAACACCTCCGTGTTGAAAACCATTTGTAGAATTCAGGCGGCTTTTAATGGCTTTCAACAAGTGAGTAACTGAGAAATTGTTTAACAGCTTGGGCATGTTCCAACTTGCCCGTTAAGATTTCCAACGGAGGTGTTTTTCCTGCCGCGACCCCCCGCGGTCGGGTCCAGCCCGACATGCGACTCTGCCCGCACGTTCTTTCATTACAAAATGACCGTTAACAATGGAATGTCCGAATAAACTCCTCATGCCGACTTCTTCTGAAAGTTCTCTGTTCTCTGACGACTTACTGCGTCAACAGAGCCTGAAATGTGGAAGTTTTCAACTTGAAACGGCGAGACGCTGCCGCCTCGAAGCGCAGATCGCCGTCAGGCGCCGTGGACCGTCCTTAAAGCGACACTACCAGACCAAAATCTCTCATCAGCCTTTAAAATTTTTACCGAAAACCAGCTGAATTTATTGAATGGTGTCCACTCAGTTGTGCCTTACAGTTTTGAAAAAATTTTTATCAAACAAAGCAACAGTCTCTGAGCCATTCCTAAACAATGAAAAAAATCGACGAGCGGGTGGACGACTCCTCACTCAAAGACTGCCCACAGGCGAATGACGTAACCGACAGGCGTGAAAAAACTCTTGCATGCCCACGAGGGTTCAAGCATGTCTGATGTAATCACACGTGATTCAAATCCATATGGTTTTTGAAAAAAATAATAAGGTCGGATACTTTTCTAATAGACCTCGTAAAATAACATTTTAAAACAACACATAAAAAAAGAACATAAAAATAACAGAACATGTCACCTCCCCACTAAGTGTTAAAAGCCAGTTTAAATAAATAAGTCTTTAACTTAGATTTAAAAAGTGCTAGGTCAGGAATAGTACGTAACTCAAGAGGTAGCTCATTCCACAGTCTGGGGCCAGCTACCGCGAAAGCATGATCACCCCAGCGTTTATATCTTGACCTTGGAACATCTAAGTAAAGCTGGCCAGACGCCCTTAATGTCCTACTGTAGGTGCGCAAAGTTAAAATTTCAGACAAGTAGGGAGGTGCAAGGCCATAAATAGCTTTAAAAACAAACATTAAAATTTTAAAATCAATTCTAAAACGAACTGGAAGCCAGTGGAGTGAGTACAGGATGGGCGTAATATGCTCACGTCTAAAAGTGTTTGTCAAAAGACGAGCAGCAGCATTCTGCACCAACTGGAGACGTGCAAGAGACGACTGATTAATGCCCGAATAAAGTGCATTACAATAATCAAGTCTGGAGCTGATGAAAGCATGAATGGCCGTCTCAAGATCACGTCTACTGAGAAAGTGCTTTATTTTAGCCAAAAGGCGAAGTTGGAAAAAACTAGCTTTGACAACAGAATTTATCTGTTGATCGAACCTCAAACAGCTGTCAAATATCACTCCCAAATTCTTGACAGCTGGTTTTACATAGTTAGCCAAAGCAACAAAATTTGGTGTTACCACATTTGGTATGCCAGTGCGCTCAAACACCATGATCTCAGTTTTACCATCATTCAGGTAAAGGAAGTTTTGGGACAGCCACTGCTTTACATCACGAATACAATTAAATAATGATGACAAAGCATCACTCCCATTAGTCCTCACAGGCAGATAGATTTGCAGATCATCTGCATAACAATGAAAGGACAGGTTGTGCTGGGTTATAATTGACCCCAATGGCAGAATGTACAAAGAAAATAGAATCGGCCCAAGGACAGATCCCTGCGGCACTCCACAGCACAGAGGAGCAGTTGATGAGGAAAGGTCCCCAATCATGACAGAAAAGCTCCTTTCAGCCAAATATGATCTAAACCACTTAAGTGCAGTACCATGAATGCCAATAAAATGTTCCAACCGGGAAACAAGTACTGTGTGATCCACAGTATCAAAGGCTGCTGTGAGGTCCAACAGAACCAGCACAGCAGGATTCCCTGCATCCACCGACAGAGTAATATCATTATGAACTTTTAAAAGTGCTGACTCAGTGCTGTGTCGCGATCTAAACCCAGACTGGAATTTTTCAAAGATGAGATTGTCTTCTAAAAATGATTGTAACTGTAAAAAGTCAACCTTTTCTAAAACCTTAGATAGAAATGGCAGATGAGACACAGGTCTAAAATTGGATAAAACTGATGAGTCCAGGTGAGGTTTTTTAAGAAGAGGTCGAACCACAGCATGTTTAAAAGCAGCTGGAACAGACCCTGATCTAAGACAAGCATTGATAAAAGTTAGGAGACCCGCCCCAACAGTATTAAAAACCTCCTTCAGCACCTTAGCTGGAACAACATCAAAAGGACAACTTGTAGATTTTATGTGTTTTACAACATCAGCGAGAGATGCAAAAGAAATGGGCTCAAACTGTTCAAGCACAGCAGAATGTGCACGAGGAGCAGACAACTCAACATTACAGCTCTGATCAGCGTTCTGTCTGACTGATGAAACCTTATCAATAAAAAACTGAAGAAACTCCTCACAGGTTGTGGTTGTAGCGTCAAACACAACAGAGGTGTGTGGATTTACAACTGAGTTTATAGTCTGAAATAACACACTGGGACGATGACAACTGCTCGAAATAATATGAAACAGATATTGTGCTTTTGCCTCCTTCACAGCCTTCTGACAGTCAGTTAGACTGTCCCTCAGAAAACCCAGAGACACCTGTAGTTTGTCCTTTTTCCATTTTCTCTCCGCCCGTCTGCAGCATTGCCTGAGGGCACGGGTCATGGCATTTAACCAGGGGTCGGATTTTGATTTCCTGGATTTGCAGCGCATCGGTGCAACAGAGTCCAAAATTATTGTGCATGTAGAGTGGAAAGAAGAGAGGATGTTATCTGGGAGTAATGGAGAAACCAGTCCATTCATGGCATAAAACTGAGAGTCCATGAAGGCAGCAGCAAAGTCCCCCGCTGTCGAGGAGGTGACCAAACGGCGGCGAGAGACAGGAACAAGTGGCTTACTAGCAGATGGAGGAGCAATAAATTCAAAAATAACAGGAAAGTGATCTGAAATAGCAATGTCTGATATGTCCTTAAGTGAAACTGAGAGCCCAAAAGAAATAACCAGGTCCAAGGTGTGTCCAAGATTATGTGTTGGTCCAGGAGGCTTTTAAAATCATCAGCCAGCTGATTAGAAGGACAACAGATATGAATATTAAAATCACCACAGACCAAACATTTGTCATATTTTGGGATAAAATCTGCCAGAAACTCAGAAAACTCCTGAATAAAATCCTTATTAAATTTTGGTGGACGATAAACAACAGCACAGAGCACAGGACAGTCGAACTCCATCACAAACAACTGAAGTTCAAAAGTGTAGACATTAGAGTAGACATTAGAAGATAAAAATCGGCATTTAAAACTGTCTTTAAAAACCGTGGCCACACCACCGCCTCTACCTGATGCTCGCGGGGAGCTGAAAAACGAGCAGCCGGTGGGGGGGGCGCTCAGAAAAGGCGCTATTTTCACCTGGTTTCAACCAGGTCTCTGTTAACAGGAGAAAGTCCAGATCACGACTGGAGAAAAAGTCATTCAAAATGAAAGTCTTACTTGTGAGTGACCTTGTGTTGACGAGCGCCACACGGACTGAGCGCACGTCAGTCTGCTGGGAGACACGACCGAGTGGGCGCAGGTTCTCCTGCACGCAGCCACGACTGCAGCTCCTCACAGGACGGCGACGCGGAAGTGGAGACCCGGCACCCCGGACAACCGGCCGGAGCCACCGATAGCGAAAAGTCAGGGAACGCGGCACGTCGTAGCCGTCATATGGTGTGAAGAATCCGGCTATGAATTGTCGTGGAGCATGTTTGCAGGAAACAGCCAGGCACACTCTGAGCCGAACACGGACTCCTCCTCTCTTCCCACGTCCTCTGCGACGCAGACGATATGGTGTGAAGAATCCGGCTATGAATTGTCGTGGAGCATGTTTGCAGGAAACAGCCAGGCACACTCTGAGCCGAACACGGACTCCTCCTCTCTTCCCACGTCCTCTGCGACGCAGACGCCGAGGCAACACGCCAAGCGGCCGGCGTAGAAAGTCTGGTACGGACGCTAAGATAGGCGGCGGGGGCAGCCGCGTCCCTGGCCGTCCGCCCGAGCCAGGAACAGTGAAATTCTCCAGCGAAGCCCGAACGCTGATAAGAGTCTGGCGATCATACACCAGGAGCGGTGACACATTCCATGCAACAAAGTGTAAAAACAATAAAAACGACACTAAAAGAAGCGAGTGCCGACGGCCTCTGTGTGTGTGTGTGTGTGTGTGTGTGTATGCATGCCTGTGGCTTTGATCACGGAGAAACTGGGGACAGCTGACATCTGCTGTTTGGTGTGCACATGTATTTTGGGTCAAGGATGAGCACTGTTACGGAACGTTGATAGGAGTATTTTCGGGAAAAACTATGGATATTATGTAACAACAGTGAACAATGGGCATTGATAATTATATTCTGGACTCACACGGCATTCCAAATCATTACAGAAACTGCATAATTTATTACCACCCTTGAAAAATGTCAGCTACCTAGAGCCCATCGATCCCCACAGGCAACACGCTAGTTCGATATATATATATATATATATATATATATATATACTCAACAAAAATATAAACGCAACACTTTTGGTTTTGCTCCCATTTTGTATGAGATGAACTCAAAGATCTAAAACTTTTTCCACATACACAATATCACCATTTCCCTCAAATATTGTTTACAAACCAGTCTAAATCTGTGACAGTGAGCACTTCTCCTTTGCTGAGATAATCCATCCCACCTCACAGGTGTGCCATATCAAGATGCTGATTAGACACCATGATTAGTGCACAGGTGTGCCTTAGACTGTCCACAATAAAAGGCCACTCTGAAAGGTGCAGTTTTGTTTTATTGGGGGGGGATACCAGTCAGTATCTGGTGTGACAACCATTTGCCTCATGCAGTGCAACACATCTCCTTCGCATAGAGTTGATCAGGTTGTCAATTGTGGCCTGTGGAATGTTGGTCCACTCCTCTTCAATGGCTGTGCGAAGTTGCTGGATATTGGCAGGAACTGGTACACACTGTCCTATACGCCGGTCCAGAGCATCCCAAACATGCTCAATGGGTGACATGTCCAGTGAGTATGCCGGCCATGCAAGAACTGGGACATTTTCAGCTTCCAAGAATTGTGTACAGATCCTTGCAACATGGGGCCGTGCATTATCCTGCTGCAACATGAGGTGATGTTCTTGGATGTATGGCACAACAATGGGCCTCAGGATCTCGTCACGGTATCTCTGTGCATTCAAAATGCCATCAATAAAATGCACCTGTGTTCTTCGTCCATAACAGATGCCTGCCCATACCATAACCCCACCGCCACCATGGGCCACTCGATCCACAACACTGACATCAGAAAACCGCTCACCCACACGATGCCACACACGCTGTCTGCCATCTGCCCTGAACGGTGTGAACCGGGATTCATCCGTGAAGAGAACACCTCTCCAACGTACCAAACGCCAGCGAATGTGAGCATTTGCCCACTCAAGTCGGTTATGACGACGAACTGGAGTCAGGTCGAGACCCCGATGAGGGCGACGAGCATGCAGATGAGCTTCCCTGAGACGGTTTCTGACAGTTTGTGCAGAAATTCTTTGGTTATGCAAACCGATTGTTTCAGCAGCTGTCCGAGTGGCTGGTCTCAGACGATCTTGGAGGTGAACATGCTGGATGTGGAGGTCCTGGGCTGGTGTGGTTACACGTGGTCTGCGGTTGTGAGGCTGGTTGGATGTACTGCCAAATTCTCTGAAACGCCTTTGGAGACGGCTTATGGTAGAGAAATGAACATTCAATACACGAGCAACAGCTCTGGTTGACATTCCTGCTATCAGCATGCCAATTGCACGCTCCCTCAAATCTTGCGACATCTGTGGCATTGTGCTGTGTGATAAAACTGCACCTTTCAGAGTGGCCTTTTATTGTGGGAAGTCTAAGGCACACCTGTGCACTAATCATGGTGTCTAATCAGCATCTTGATATGGCACACCTGTGAGGTGGGATGGATTATCATCCATCCACATCCACACAGATGCTGAGAATGACAGCCTCAACACTGCATTTAATCTATTATTAGACTCTATCGGATTTGCTCAAAAAGTAAATGAGTCCACCCACCACTTTAATCATATTTTAGATCTTGTTCTGACTTATGGTATGGAAATAGAAGACTTAACAGTATTCCCTGAAAACTCCCTTTTGTCTGATCATTTTTTAATAACATTTACATTTACCCTGATGGACTACCCTGCAGTGGGGAATAAGTTTCATTACACTAGAAGTCTTTCAGAAAGCGCTGTAACTAGGTTTAAGGATATGATTCCTTCTTTATGTTCTCTAATGTCATATACCAACACAGAGCAGAGTAGCTACCTAAACTCTGTAAGGGAGTTAGAGTATCTTGTCAATAGTTTTACATCCTCATTGAAGACAACTTTGGATGCTGTAGCTCCTCTGAAAAAGAGAGCTTTAAATCAGAAGTGTCTGACTCCGTGGTATAACTCACAAACTCGTAGCTTAAAGCAGATAACCCGTAAGTTGGAGAGGAAATGGCGTCTCACTAATTTAGAAGATCTTCACTTAGCCTGGAAAAAGAGTTTGTTGCTCTATAAGAAAGCCCTTCGTGAAGCTAGGACATCTTTCTACTCATCACTAATTGAAGAAAATAAGAACAACCCCAGGTTTCTTTTCAGCACTGTAGCCAGGCTGACAAAGAGTCAGAGCTCTATTGAGCTGAGTATTCCATTAACTTTAACTAGTGATGACTTCATGACTTTCTTTGCTAACAAAATTTTGACTATTAGAGAAAAAATTACTCATAACCATCCCAAAGATGTATCGTTATCTTTGGCTGCTTTCAGTGATGCCGGTATTTGGTTAGACTCTTTCTCTCCGATTGTTCTGTCTGAGTTATTTTCATTAGTTACTTCATCCAAACCATCAACATGCTTATTAGACCCCATTCCTGCCAGGCTGCTCAAGGAAGTCCTACCATTATTTAATGCTTCAATCTTAAATATGATCAATCTATCTTTGTTAGTTGGTTATGTACCACAGGCCTTTAAGGTGGCAGTAATTAAACCATTACTTAAAAGCCATCACTTGACCCAGCTATCTTAGCTAATTATAGGCCAATCTCCAACCTTCCTTTTCTCTCAAAGATTCTTGAGAGGGTAGTTGTAAAACAGCTAACTGATCACCTGCAGAGGAATGGTCTATTTGAAGAGTTTCAGTCAGGTTTTAGAATTCATCATAGTACAGAAACAGCATTAGTGAAGGTTACAAATGATCTTATGGCTTCGGACAGTGGACTTATCTCTGTGCTTGTTCTGTTGGACCTCAGTGCTGCTTTTGATACTGTTGACCATAAAATTTTATTACAGAGATTAGAGCATGTCATAGGTATTAAAGGCATTGCGCTGCGGTGGTTTGAATCATATTTGTCTAATAGGTTACAGTTTGTTCATGTAAATGGGGAATCTTCTTCACAGACTAAAGTTAATTATGGAGTTCCACAAGGTTCTGTGCTAGGACCAATTTTATTCACTTTATACATGCTTCCCTTGGGCAGTATTATTAGACGGTATTGCTTAAATTTTCATTGTTACGCAGATGATACCCAGCTTTATCTATCCATGAAGCCAGAGGATACGCACCAATTAGCTAAACTGCAGGATTGTCTTACAGACATAAAGACATGGATGACCTCTAATTTCCTGCTTTTAAACTCAGATAAAACTGAAGTTATTGTACTTGGCCCCACAAATCTTAGAAGCATGGTGTCTAACCAGATCGTTACTCTGGATGGCATTTCCCTGATCTCTAGTAATACTGTGAGAAATCTTGGAGTTATTTTTGATCAGGATATGTCATTCAAAGCGCATATTAAACAAATATGTAGGACTGCCTTTTTGCATTTACGCAATATCTCTAAAATCAGAAAGGTCTTGTCTCAGAGTGATGCTGAAAAACTAATTCATGCATTTGTTTCCTCTAGGCTGGACTATTGTAATTCATTATTATCAGGTTGTCCTAAAAGTTCCCTAAAAAGCCTTCAGTTGGTTCAGAATGCTGCAGCTAGAGTACTGACGGGGACTAGCAGGAGAGAGCATATCTCACCCGTGTTGGCCTCCCTTCATTGGCTTCCTGTTAATTCTAGAATAGAATTTAAAATTCTTCTTCTTACTTATAAGGTTTTGAATAATCAGGTCCCATCTTATCTTAGGGACCTCGTAGTACCATATTACCCCATTAGAGCGCTTCGCTCTCAGACTGCGGGCTTACTTGTAGTTCCTAGGGTTTGTAAGAGTAGAATGGGAGGCAGAGCCTTCAGCTTTCAGGCTCCTCTCCTGTGGAACCAGCTCCCAATTCAGATCAGGGAGACAGATACCCTCTCTACTTTTAAGATTAGGCTTAAAACTTTCCTTTTCGCTAAGGCTTATAGTTAGGGCTGGATCGGGTGACCCTGGACCATCCCTTGGTTATGTTGCTTTAGACGTAGACTGTGTTTCATAATTATTGTATGGCCTTGCCTTGCAATGTGGAGCGCCTTGGGGCAACTGTTTGTTGTGATTTGGCGCTATACAAGAAAAAAGTTGATTGAGTTGATTGATTATCTCAGCAAAGGAGAAGTGCTCACTATCACAGATTTACACTGGTTTGTGAACAATATTTGAGGGAAATGGTGATATTGTGTATGTGGAAAAAGTTTTAGATCTTTGAGTTCATCTCATACAAAATGGGAGCAAAACCAAAAGTGTTGCATTTATATTTTTGTTGAGTGTACACACACACACACACACACACACACACACACACACACACACACACACACACACACACACACACACACACACACGCACAACATACACACAGAAACAAGGCATCTATTCTGTGGCTGCGTATGCAGCGGCGGAACAAAAAACAAGCTTTGGTGGTGTGGAGGGACAAATGTTCTAAAACCTTTACTGCTCTCGCTCACTCTTTTCTGCAATTTGCAGTAAAGGATCTAAAGGTAAGGTGGAATGATCCAGGATTCAGGCTGTGGGATTTTGCTCCATCCTAACAGCTAACAGGTGATTTTACAGCCGGGTTCCTCCCCAATACTGAAACTCGTGATTTGCCTGCTAATCAACAATTCCCTGCTCACACACTCTTTTAATACAAAACAAGTGTTTGCACCAGAACCGTAACTGTGACCACAAAAGAGAACAACCCAGTGTAGGTAGCAGAAATATGACTGTTTTGATACGATGCAGAAATGGTTAACGTTGTTGTTGGGGAGCATGTTACAAGTCATTGTGAAGGTTTTGAGCACAGCACAGTTTATATTCATTTCCCAAAGAGCAGTCCTTATGGATTATTCGCACTCAATAGGGGTGGAATGAATCAGAAAGTTCACAATTCAGATGGGATAAGTCACAGACTGGATCATTTGTGGATCGACAGAAAAAAGTGGGGACAATTCTAACTATGCAAAAGGCGCACCTCTCAGCAAACGCTGGGAAAAGATGTGTTCCCTCTCTAGTAGCTCAATGGACACTAGTCACCTTGGTTTCATCCACATTTAGCTCAGTGTCCTCAAGGCAATGTGGAAAATGTGGTGTGCACACTCCATCATCAATTCCTTATATTTCAGTGATGCTTTCAAAGTTGTTCAGAACAAACAGAACAACTATGGTCCCTTATACAACAACATCAAAGTCATCAAGGTTCAGGTTCAGGTGACTTTATTTGCACCCGCAGATAGATTTGTCTTGCAGCAAACAGAAAAGGGTGTCCATGTTAGTCAGGCACAACAATAACAATAAAAATACTAAAAACACTAACAAGAACATATTGCTGTGTTTACACATAACGATGACAAGTCACGAATGCCACGAAGTACACATTCTTGGCCACTGATCACGAATGTGATTATTCGAGGCAGAGGCGTCAGGTGTCCTCAGGAACTGCTGCAACCTGTTACCACACGTTACGATTAATGGCAAGTGTTGCTGGAGAATTATCAGGAACCATTATGCACGGTCAAGAATAGTGTTCCGCATTGTTGCGCGCTATTGCGCGTAACAGCGCATTGTTAAGTTCTGTCACATTGTGAACGAGGTGAATTGTCTCCACACACACACTCATATTCATCCAACCGAATTCAGATCGCTCCAGTTTTTCAGAAGAACTTTGTGACTGCGTGCATAGTTGGGCTCTGTGCCATGTAGTGGCGCAGAGAGGAGGAGGAGGACAGAGGCAGATGTGTGGCTTCATGCGGCTCTCGTCTCGCACATTTTCCCCAAACATCAGGAACATGCAGCAGGTGGAACACCTACAGGAGCGCGCTGAAGAGCACTAAAATGAGACTTTTAGCCGACTTTGTGTCAGCAATTAAACTGAATGCGGTGCAGCAGGGTTTAATTGTGCGCGCGCTTCTTCCTCTGCCAAACTGGAGGAGGTGCAGAGATGTCTGGCTGCACGTGAGTCTCCTCTCGCTCCTCCACTGTGGAACGACATTTGGAGCCGAGTTTAATTGTGCGCACGTGACAGAAAACTGATTCGTCGTGGCGCGCAGTGAAATGTGACGCCGCGTTACAAGTCGTGTCAAAACTTGACAGTTTCCGTGTCACTTTATAATAACGCATGACAATTTGGGCTCCAAGAACCATCACAGGAACTACTACGAACGTTGTCACGTTCTACTAAGGATCACTACTCATCAAGACGGATCAATACGCTCAGTTGCGACCTCCACGACGTGAGACGAAATGAGGGTGGTGTGTGACATTCGTGGAAGATTTTTTGACAGGCAAAAACATGCTCCACGAATATCAAGAATATCACGCACCAACACGCACTAAGAAACCTATTCAGATGCGTTAAGTCACATTAAGAATGTAAGGAATGTGTCACGAATGACAGAAAAATGACATTCGTAACGCGTCTTGGTTATATGTAAACGCACCTTATGCAAAACAAAAGCATGATATAGACACAAGCGGGCACTCACAAGCTTGCTAAAGGACTAAAAACATCCAGAAACCACTAACATACCGCCAGCATACAATCGATGTGCAAAATGGAAATAAATAAATAAATAAATATGTGCAAACCCTGCTAAGATTTATTCAAGTGCACAACTGTTGCTGGAATAAAGATATTCCTGTAGTGTTTTGTCCTACACCTTGGGACTTTGAACATACAGCCAGAAGGTAGGAGCTGGAATTCGTTAGCCAGAGGGTGGGAGTCATCACTGCTGTAATTGTTTGGTGTACAGGGATTCTAAACTCAGCTGCAACTCTCCAACTGACTGGACCAATTAATAATCTATATAAATAAATAATTTTCAAGACAAACAAAGGTAAGAAGGACTTGAGCAATACCTGTAAAAACCTTAATTCAACCAAATGGCGGGTGTCAGATATCACTCTGACTTAAAATGACATCTTTCCCCAGACAGACAAAGGACACTTCATATTTGTCCTCCATTTATGACCATAGTCAATTGTCTTCCGGGGGCCAGAGCAGGCGACATTGAAGGAAATTTGAAACTGCTGGCTAAGGCTAAGCGTAAATTTGGTAAGATTGTAATTCACGTCGGCAGTAATGACACCCGGTTACGCCAATCGGAGGTCACTAAAATTAACATTGAATCGGTGTGTAACTTTGCAAAAACAATGTCGGACTCTGTAGTTTTCTCTGGGCCCCTCCCCAATCGGACCGGGAGTGACATGTTTAGCCGCTTGTTCTCCTTGAATTGCTGGCTGTCTGAGTGGTGTCCAAAAAATGAGGTGGGCTTCATAGATAATTGGCAAAGCTTCTGGGGAAAACCTGGTCTTGTTAGGAGAGACGGCATCCATCCCACTTTGGATGGAGCAGCTCTCATTTCTAGAAATCTGGCCAATTTTCTTAAATCCTCCAAACCGTGACTATCCAGGGTTGGGACCAGGAAGCAGAGCTGTAGTCTTACACACCTCTCTGCAGCTTCTCTCCCCCTGCCATCCCCTCATTACCCCATCCCCGTAGAGACGGTGTCTGCTCCCAGACCACCAATAACCAGCAAAAATCTATTTAAGCATAAAAATTCAAAAAGAAAAAATAATATAGCACCTTCAACTGCACCACAGACTAAAACAGTTAAATGTGGTCTATTAAACATTAGGTCTCTCTCTTCTAAGTCCCTGTTGGTAAATGATATAATAATTGATCAACATATTGATTTATTCTGCCTTACAGAAACCTGGTTACAGCAGGATGAATATGTTAGTTTAAATGAGTCAACACCCCCGAGTCACACTAACTGCCAGAATGCTCGTAGCACGGGCCGGGGCGGAGGATTAGCAGCAATCTTCCATTCCAGCTTATTAATTAATCAAAAACCCAGACAGAGCTTTAACTCATTTGAAAGCTTGACTCTTAGTCTTGTCCATCCAAATTGGAAGTCCCAAAAACCAGTTTATTTGTTATTATCTATCGTCCACCTGGTCGTTACTGTGAGTTTCTCTGTGAATTTTCAGACCTTTTGTCTGACTTAGTGCTTAGCTCAGATAAGATAATTATAGTGGGCGATTTTAACATCCACACAGATGCTGAGAATGACAGCCGCAACACTGCATTTAATCTATTATTAGACTCTATTGGCTTTGCTCAAAAAGTAAATGAGTCCACCCACCACTTTAATCATATCTTAGATCTTGTTCTGACTTATGGTATGGAAATAGAAGACTTAACAGTATTCCCTGAAAACTCCCTTCTGTCTGATCATTTCTTAATAACATTTACATTTACTCTGATGGACTACCCAGCAGTGGGGAATAAGTTTCATTACACTAGAAGTCTTTCAGAAAGCGCTGTAACTAGGTTTAAGGATATGATTCCTTCTTTATGTTCTCTAATGCCATATACCAACACAGTGCAGAGTAGCTACCTAAACTCTGTAAGTGAGATAAAGTATCTCGTCAATAGTTTTACATCCTCATTGAAGACAACTTTGGATGCTGTAGCTCCTCTGAAAAAGAGAGCTTTAAATCAGAAGTGCCTGACTCCGTGGTATAACTCACAAACTTGTAGCTTAAAGCAGATAACCCGTAAGTTGGAGAGGAAATGGCGTCTCACTAATTTAGAAGATCTTCACTTAGCCTGCAAAAAGAGTCTGTTGCTCTATAAAAAAGCCCTCCGTAAAAGTAGGACATCTTTCTACTCATCACTAATTGAAGAAAATAAGAACAACCCCAGGTTTCTTTTCAGCACTGTAGCCAGGCTGACAAAGAGTCAGAGCTCTATTGAGCTGAGTATTCCATTAACTTTAACTAGTAATGACTTCATGACTTTCTTTGCTAACAAAATTTTAACTATTAGAGAAAAAATTACTCATAACCATCCCAAAGACGTATCGTTATCTTTGGCTGCTTTCAGTGATGCCGGTATTTGGTTAGACTCTTTCTCTCCGATTGTTCTGTCTGAGTTATTTTCATTAGTTACTTCATCCAAACCATCAACATGTTATTAGACCCCATTCCTACCAGGCTGCTCAAGGAAGCCCTACCATTATTTAATGCTTCGATCTTAAATATGATCAATCTATCTTTGTTAGTTGGCTATGTACCACAGGCTTTTAAGGTGGCAGTAATTAAACCATTACTTAAAAAGCCATCACTTGACCCAGCTATCTTAGCTAATTATAGGCCAATCTTCAACCTTCCTTTTCTCTCAAAAATTCTTGAAAGGGTAGTTGTAAACAGCTAACTGATCATCTGCAGAGGAATGGTCTATTTGAAGAGTTTCAGTCAGGTTTTAGAATTCATCATAGTACAGAAACAGCATTAGTGAAGGTTACAAATGATCTTCTTATGGCCTCGGACAGTGGACTCATCTCTGTGCTTGTTCTGTTAGACCTCAGTGCTGCTTTTGATACTGTTGACCATAAAATTTTATTACAGAGATTAGAGCATGCCATAGGCATTAAAGGCACTGCGCTGCGGTGGTTTGAATCATATTTGTCTAATAGATTACAATTTGTTCATGTAAATGGGGAATCTTCTTCACAGACTAAAGTTAATTATGGAGTTCCACAAGGTTCTGTGCTAGGACCAATTTTATTCACTTTATACATGCTTCCCTTAGGTAGTATTATTAGACGGTATTGCTTAAATTTTCATTGTTACGCAGATGATACCCAGCTTTATCTATCCATGAAGCCAGAGGACACACACCAATTAGCTAAACTGCAGGATTGTCTTACAGACATAAAGACATGGATGACCTCTAATTTCCTGCTTTTAAACTCAGATAAAACTGAAGTTATTGTACTTGGCCCCACAAATCTTAGAAACATGGTGTCTAACCAGATCCTTACTCTGGATGGCATTACCCTGACCTCTAGTAATACTGTGAGAAATCTTGGAGTCATTTTTGATCAGGATATGTCATTCAAAGCGCATATTAAACAAATATGTAGGACTGCTTTTTTGCATTTACGCAATATCTCTAAAATCAGAAAGGTCTTGTCTCAGAGTGATGCTGAAAAACTAATTCATGCATTTATTTCCTCTAGGCTTGACTACTGTAATTCATTATTATCAGGTTGTCCTAAAAGTTCCCTAAAAAGCCTTCAGTTAATTCAAAATGCTGCAGCTAGAGTACTGACGGGGACTAGAAGGAGAGAGCATATCTCACCCATATTGGCCTCTCTTCATTGGCTTCCTGTTAATTCTAGAATAGAATTTAAAATTCTTCTTCTTACTTATAAGGTTTTGAATAATCAGGTCCCATCTTATCTTAGGGACCTCGTAGTACCATATCACCCCAATAGAGCGCTTCGCTCTCAGACTGCAGGCTTACTTGTAGTTTCTAGGGTTTGTAAGAGTAGAATGGGAGGCAGAGCCTTCAGCTTTCAGGCTCCTCTCCTGTGGAACCAGCTCCCAATTCAGATCAGGGAGACAGACACCCTCTCTACTTTTAAGATTAGGCTTAAAACTTTCCTTTTTGCTAAAGCTTATAGTTAGGGCTGGATCAGGTGACCCTGAACCATCCCTTAGTTATGCTGCTATAGACGTAGACTGCTGGGGGTTCCCATGATGCACTGTTTCTTCTCTTTTGCTCTGTATGCACCACTCTGCATTTAATCATTAGTGATCGATCTCTGCTCCCCTCCACAGCATGTCTTTTTCCTGGTTCTCTCCCTCAGCCCAACCAGTCCCAGCAGAGGACTGCCCCTCCCTGAGCCTGGTTCTGCTGGAGGTTCTTCCTGTTAAAAGGGAGTTTTTCCTTCCCACTGTAGCCAAGTGCTTGCTCACAGGGGGTCATTTTGACCGTTGGGGTTTTACATAATTATTGTATGGCCTTGCCTTACAATATAAAGCGCCTTGGGGCAACTGTTTGTTGTGATTGGCGCTATATAAAAAAAATTGATTGATTGATTGATGGGAACTTTTATTTTTCAGTAAAGGCACTCCTTTGCTGAATGTTACCAGACCAGTTCATCTTTGGACTCATGTATAGATGAAATATACAGAGTGGACACAGAAGGCTCCGTCCATGTCCACATTTAACACTGTGCAGAAATGACCCCGTCGATGAAAGAAGCCAATGTGACGACTGGTGAAAACATCTTGAACACAAAACAAAAAGTCCAGCTGCTTCTAATTAAACATCAACTAATTAATGAGATTAACAGGAGACTTCATCCTGAAGAGTACGAGTACTGGCTTCATGTGTTCATCATGCTCAGAACACAAATTCTACCTTTGTGAACATTAAACTCTGTACCAAGGTGGATGAATGCAAACTGATGCCTGTAGGGTATCTGTGCAAGAGAGTGTGAAATTTGTGCAGCTTTTTAAAGTAATCCTGAAGTAAAAATGATCTAAAGGTTATTTTAATCAAACACAAACTCATGAATAACAGAGCAAATAAAGTTCTAAACGCAATCAGTCAGTTTAATATTTTTGTTCAGAAGAGGTACAAAGGAGGTTTTCCAGGGCAAACAACACAACTGAGTGACGGGCTACATGAACGCCGTCATGCATACGGACGGCTAATTCATGTTTCATGCAGCTGTGGTTTGACTGACTGAACATTTGTGTCTGCAAGTTTCACACGCACACACTAATGGAGTGCACCGCAGCTCACACTCAGCACTGCCCACGGCAACGGAGATAAGTGAGAATCAAAGATTCATGCAGCATGTCTGGTGAATGTTTTCCACTGAAAGTAGCTCCTCTTTACCCAACAACCAGCCATCATTGTCACTACGGCTCCTTTTTTTAACATAAAGTTGCTAAAGTCTCTAAAGTGGCCACATGTAGCAACAAATCTGCAAAGTTGGCAGGTGTGCTTGTGCGTGCACACCACAGGCGGAGCAATTTAATTCACAGAGTGCACTTGTAATCAACATTTGTGCTCAAGATCTTTCTTTGCATGAGTGGGAAGAGGCAGAGACAAAGAGCCTGTGCCAATTCTAATTAAGATGAAACAGAGAGCTGAAGAACATGGGAGGCTCTTGTCGAAGTTTAAGAGAAGCCTCATTATTATTAATTAGGATTCACGCTCTGTTGTGTCCGTGATTATCGTCAGTGTCCTCATCGGGAATTGTGTTCATGTTCTCTGCGAGGGTGAAGCTCAGTTTTCTATTTTATCACATTTTTAATTTCAAAGGACTGGACTTTATTCTGAGAAATACTCCTTGCTTGACATAATTGTTCTTAATCACTCCCATCCACAACATTAAACAATAACGTAGTGCGAGAAGTGAGTATTATGTACATTTTTATGCCTAAAATGTCATGACTCTGTTAATGCATCGACATCACATCATTGCAGTCTATTTCAACGGACTCACTTTCGAAAGTTTACAACAATGTGGTAGGAAATGGGTTTTTTTTTAGTTTTATCCTTTATTTTCACTCATCTTTACGAGGCACAATTCAACAAATAATTCGTGTTAGCAGCAGGAAGGCAAATCCCCTGCCACCGCATTAAATTACCCCTAAGATCATAATGAGGATAAAACTGCACAGGCGTGAAAATATATTCCATCAGCTCAGCTGTGCATGATTGAGCTCAGTGTGTTGAATTAAAAAAAAATTATAAATGCTGACCGTGCAGCAGAGGTCACCGTCGAAACCCTCTGAACGCATTTCTCAGTTTGAATAAAATTGTTTTGCCTTTTGGCTCATCAAACGTGGACGTTTCTCCACAATCTTTGATGTTTATGCCCTGCATCTCCAAAGAATTACAAATGGCATGGAGTTCCCGTACAGCAGCTCAGCACAGATGGGCCACCTGTGCTGAAATGACCAGAAGATGTTGCTGCACAATTATGGGAGTGGCAGCGATATGACGGTTATACGCCGCAGCTGAGCATCATCAAAAGCACTCAAGTGCCC
This sequence comes from Thalassophryne amazonica, assembly GCF_902500255.1. Lineage (NCBI taxonomy): Eukaryota > Metazoa > Chordata > Actinopteri > Batrachoidiformes > Batrachoididae > Thalassophryne > Thalassophryne amazonica. Next base: position 53,971,626 of record NC_047119.1, on the reverse strand, counting down.
ATACTTAGAGGAATGAGTTTCCTGGAGGTTGCTACAGCGTTTACAATACCGTAAACAATACCGTTACCAAGAGGAAAGTAAACAGCGCTATGTCCACCCGTTTTCTGAACCCACTCATTCCCATTAAGGATCACTGGGGGCTGGAGCCTATCCCAGCGGTCACTGGGTGAGAAGCGGGGTGCACCACAGACAAGCCACCAGTGAATCACAGGGTCAACACATATCGACAGTAAAATCATTCACAATGGTCAATTTACACTCACCATGTCATATGATCTACAAGTCTTTGGAAACAGGAGAACATGCAAACTCCAGAGAGAAGAACGGGCAGAAGCAAAAATTGGGACCTTCTTGCTGTGAGGTAACAGTGCTAACCACTAAACCACCGTGCTGCCTACAGAGAGAACATTTACTCATACTACAAACCAACAGGACCAAACCATCAAAGGAAATCAGTAGTTTGTGCTTAAATGTGAGGCTTTGCTCTCCTTTGGGAAATCAATGTGTCAAACCCAGAACAGTCTGGGGTAAACACTGCATTAGACATTCGTAAGCAGATGTCATGCTGTAGACAGCCAAAAGAACCAGCAGGGGCACGCAGAACCTGTTCGACTAATTGCCACTGCAGAACAACAACACACTAATCTTGGTCTATTCTCAAAGAAAAAGAGGGAAAATGTCAGTCTCTCCGTCAGGTTGGAAAACAGTGTCATGGCAGAGAAAATAAACTGGGAAAACAGAAATCAGAAACTCATCTGCTCCCCCCCGGCCGCGAATTATTCATCTGAGGGAGTCGATGTTACTGAGCTCAAAGTGGGATTGGTGGCTTCCTGAAGACACAGGCTGAGGTCACAAACAGTTTAATTTAATAGACGAAACTATGCAACTCTGGTCAGATTTTCGCTGTTTCATTTTGTTTGTTTGTTTGTTTTCTAAATCACGTTCTCTACGGAAGCCCCCCCCCCCCCCCCCACACACACACACACCTTCCACCTGCTGTCCATGTCCATTGTTTTCAACAGACAGCCCTTGTATGTTCTCAGCAGAAACACGGTATTTCTCTGCATTTTTGGGCAAATTACACGGCAAACAAAGTGAAAATACAAAGAAAAAGTGACGATGCGGTGGAAAGCGGACATGTGTTGCGGTTTTGTTTATGACCGAAGCTCAAACAGGTCGAGGCGGTTGTGCAGGCGCGAGAACGGAGCCACTCTGTCAAAGTGTGTAGGCTAACACTTACCGACGCAACCTCTCCCATTTGCCTCGTCTTCCCTTCTCCACTGGGGAACCGAAAAAACGGCATTTTTCTCGACTGCTTCAGTGATTGCAGCGGGAAAACAAAACACTACACCATTTTTCTGTAAGAAGTAATGCTGTGTTTCCATGTGTAATGGCAGGCTGTCCCGGAAGTGGTCAAATCCCCGATATCACGCAGGGGAACAAACGAGAGTGCACTGCCCTGTGAAGCCTGCCACGGGTTGCCACATCCACCACACCACAGACCTGATTTGGGTGCTGTATGGTCACCACTCAGGTAGACAATCAGTCTATCCCCATCTAATAATCATCTCTCTGATGCAGCCAGATGAACCGGGGTGGTGCCCTGGCCTCCTCCAGCCACTGAGGTGGACAATGAGGGACCTGCATGCTGGATTGTGGACAAAGAACTTCACACCATTGGCATTCCCTTTGAACAAAAAATAGCATCTCTGATAACCAAAGGGAAGCTGACATTACTGTGTTTGGCATGTCCTTTTTAATCTAGCATCCCAATGGACACTGACTCACTGAATTACCAACAGCCTGTTTCTCTGGGCTCTGAGCTGCACCTCGCTGAATATATATTCAGTTATTCCGCCAATGCAGATAATGACACATACATGGTTGTTTAGTTGCAAATGTTTTCTTGTACATGTTCTGTCAGTGATGTGTTGTGCCTTCTGTTTTGTCTTGTGAGTGGTAGCAACAACAGATGGTCACCTCACTAGGTCTGGTCTGCTTCAGGTTTCTTCCTGTACTCAAAAACCACAGAGAGAGATTTCCTGACCACTGTTGTCAGAGTGCCGCTCATGGGGTGGGTCTAGACCAGGGGTGGCCAAGTTCGGTCCTCGAGAGCCACCTTCCTGACACTCTTAGTTGTCTCCCTGCTCCAACACACCTGAATCCAATCAATGGTCAGGTGTGTTAGACCCCTGGTCTAGACTGTACTCATATATAGCACTTTGAAGTAACTTATGCTGCTGTTTGGCACTACAGTGGTAGGAGAGGCCACCCCTCATATACGACCACATTTCTACTGCAACAACTGTTTTTCTATTGATTTCACCTCTCAAGAGATGCCACCCCTCAAACGCAGCCAGCAGCCCACTCAAAAGGATGAAAATCACCTCACCAGCAGACATTCCATGGAAATTCCCTACCGAAGAAGTCCCAAAGAAGTCACGTCAAAACTCTCCCACAAACATGAGCTTGCGAGATTACTCGAGTAAACAAAAGAACAAAGAAAAATGGGTCCTGTTCACAAAACATCCGCCTCTCAGAAAAGAAAAGGTTTAACATTAGAAGAAAATCTGAAAGTCATTTGTTTGAATGAGAAAGGAGAAGGTTCCTGAAATAGTGCAGCAGATAACTGAAACAATCCTTCACTTGGTGATACAAGCATCAGATTTGGCATGAATGTTCTTCAGAAATCAGTGTTTGAGAAAAAAGTGGTGGCCACTTAAAAATCCAATATGGCGGCCAGGTAGGGGTCAATGAAGAATTGCACAGAGGTCAAAATTTAAAAAGGCTTCAATCATATTGAAAGCTATATCACATTATGTGTCTGGTCACAAAGATTCCAAAAAGGTATAGTCTAGACAATCTATGACAATGTAAAAACAGCAAGAATGGTGCCAAAGGTCAATTTCAGTATGTACAGGAGTCATACTGTACCACCATATTGGATTTTCAAGTGGCCAGCACTTTTTTTCTCAAATCTGATTTATGAAGAACATTCATGCCAAATCTGATGCTTGTATCACCAAGTGAACAATTCTGGCCAAAAATCATACTTATCTGCTCCACTAAAAGTTAGCTGTTGATTTCATTGTTGGTAAAACGCAGATCAACAACATTCATACAAACACAGAAAACGCACTACAAGAAGAAACTCTTGCATCATGTCCTGATGGTAATGGATGAAGTTTCCAAGCCATCAGATGCTGCCATGCAAGTTAAAGATTTTATGCAAGTAACTGTTTTGTGGACTGATCTTGTTTTGATTTTACATCATTTTTGTGACTTTAGAGGATACAATTTTTGTGCTGTGATGTTTTGAACTTAGTGGAAGACATGACTTGTCTCTGACTGTACAGTAGTTAACAAATATACTTCATGCTTGTAGCAATAGGTTATTGAGTACTGTACACATGCTAGATTTGGTCTCCCCCTCAACAAAAGGCACCCCTCTGATGTGGTCACTTTTAATCTGCAGTTCAGGTGGCCTTAATAGAGGGGGACCACTGTATATAAATAAACAGAACTGAAACTGAAGTGAATGTCAGCTCTCTCCACAACTCTTGTCACTGTCCATATGAAAGTTTCAAGGTGGATGGTTGGTGTGGGTGGAGATAATCCCTGAAAACACACTTAATTCTGAGCTATTGTGGCAACTGAAAAAAATGTATGTGTGACAGGTACAAAAAGGAACCAACACTTAAAAAGTTATTTGCTTTTACCATTCGCTTCATACACACTACCGTAATTTCCGGACTATAGAGGACACCCACCAATTTTAAAAAGAAAAAAGAAATTGTACATAAATACGCTGCAGTGTCTATAAGCCACAGGTCTCCATGTTATAACATGAGATATTTACACAGAAAGATGTTTAGACACAAAGATTTTTTTTTTTTTACTTTTAATTAAATACGTACCGTAAATGCTTTTTTCCCTGAAGTGTTACAAGTGAATATTGATGCCTACCTCATGCAGCGTACGTGCACACAGTGTCTCTGCTCCACATGAAGAACTGAGTAATTTTAACATTTAGTTTTCTAACTTTCATCGCGTGCAGCCAGGATCGGATGGAGTCTGTGGTAAATGAGATGTTTAATGAGGCGCTGTGACTTTTTCGACTTTTTGTGCCAAGACAGAGAACCGGTTTGGAAGGGTGGAGGGAGAAGGCTCAGCTCCGCTAACTGATCTGACGGTGCAACTCGGGCACAAAGTGCCGGAGAGGGACTTTTCTTCACTAAAACGAACAGGTAAGACCTTATATTTACACTGTGTGTAAATTTACACCACATGAGGAGCGCAGCTGTCAGGAAATCAATTGACAGCATCAATTGATACATTTCGACCTGTAAAAATCCATAAATTAGCTGCATCATTGTAAAAGCTGCAGTGTTCAAAGCATGTACAAAAAGTAGCGGCTTATAGTTCGGAAATTACGGTATATAACAGCATCTCTAAGTCTCGGAGAGTATAAAAAGCTGTCCCTGAGACTTCTATGGTTGCTACGTGCTTATGCTATTCAGTGCAAGTGCTAATTTACGCTCTGAAGGGTTTGTGGCTCCATCTATTCATTTTAATGACAGACAGCCAAGAAAACTGCCGAGCTTGCTGGAATGTTTAGGTTACGTGATACAGCCAAAACCTACAGCTGCCAATACATGCATTTGATGCAGACATGCAGTTATACAGAAAATGTAACTGACCAGTGTGTTGTTGCTTTTTTCAATGAGGCTGTGAATGTCTAAGCATGTCAAGCATGCTTTGCTCTTACCTTACGGCCGTCGCTTGCATGGCAGTTGACGTTGAGCGGTGTAAGCAAGGCCATTAGTTTTTCTTCATTCCCGCTCCTGCAAACACATACCCACACATAAATAAGATGAAAACATCCACCATGCACAGGATTAGTCTTGTCCCTCAGAGTCGGTGAGACAATGTGGTAGAATGAGATAAGGTGCACAAGGCTACAACGGGAACGAGAGAAATTTTGCCTGCTGAAATTGATAATGACAAAGAAATTGTTCAGGGAATGTTTGTGTACCTGATTGCAACAACCAAAAAAAAAAGTTGTGCTGTTTAGCTGAGCTACAGAACAGGCTAAGATTTTGTCTGGTCTCCTTCAAGTGCTTCCTCGTTTATGGGCCCATTGCCCTGGCATTGGACAACCACCAAAGAGAGTTGCCAAGGTAGCGGCCAACCCAACTTGGCAATATTATCGCTGTGAGAGCCAGAAAGGAAGAAACTGTCAGACTGGAAGAAAAGGATCATTCACATAGTCTATGTGTTCCATCTGGTCTGCCTTTTACCTTTATTTTTTGGCTGAGCCAATCCACCCTTTTGTTCTGCCACAACATCTGCCAATCTCACCTCAAAATAAATAAATAATTCACAACCTCCTCCCTTCTTCTGTCGGGAAGTTTTCCTCATTCTTACCTTGTTCTTTACCTATCCAACTGTCATTTATCATCAACTGGTTCCTTCTTTCCTTCATCACATCCACCGATTCTGTTCACAGTCAAGCCATCCAGCATGATCAGGTATTCAGACTGAAAATAGCTATAAAAAAAAAACAAATAAATAAATAAAAATGCAAGGTGCTGCACTGGTGTGGGTGTGTTGCTACAGGCAGCAGTGACTATATGAATTATGATCCTGTAAATTGAAAAAATCCATGAGACACAACAACAAAAACACTGCAGAGTGATTTGTAACACTGGAAAAAAAAAACACACTGAAACCTCTGAAAAGCTGTCAAACATAGCTAATCCTCTTCCAAGAATTTGGATCAGATGTAAAACAGACTAGATGAAATCGCAACTATGGTGACAAACTGAAAAAGGTCGGTGCAACATCAGGCCAGAGACAAAATGGACACAAGAATAATTAGACCTGAACACCGGAGTATGCACTGGTGCTGCACACTGTCCATCCACCACGCCACTGGACCAGCTGGAGTCCAGGATATCCAACACTCAAGCAGACAGCCGGTCTATCACCACCACCTTTCAAAAGTAATGATTTATCAGCTGTAGCCAGGTTGACTGTGGGAATCCCTTTGGCCTTTTTCAGTCGATTGGCCCTAAACACTGAGGCACCTGCGTGATGAATAATAATAATCAACGCTCCCTCACAATGCAATTGACAGTCCTCACCTGAGTCTTACAAACTGTTCATTTGATACAAATTCATTCCAGCAGTACCCATGGATCCTTCAAAAGGACCTAGTGAAGACATCCAGGTCACTGCTTTACATCCAACTCTTTCAACCATACAGTAAGACAGGAAGCACCAGCACCCTAAAGACTTGGACTTTTGTTCTCCTGCAAAGATATCAGCAACACCGAACACCTCTGACTGGAGAACCTCATGACTCCTTGTCCTTCTCAGGGATCTCTTGATCTTAAAGGCTGAGGACCCAAAGACATGAATGTCACTGCAAGATATGAGTGAATCAGTGAACAGTGAAAGCAGAATGTGCACGAGAGACTTCTTAAATGGACTGCTCTGCTTTTGAGATTAAAAACCTCCTGCTACCAGCAGATTGTTTGGCCATTACACACCAAGAGGGGAGAAAAAGTTTAATCAGAATTCTTGATTTGCGAATTCCTGTTTTCACTTGCAGCTCACAAAGTAATGTACGAGTTTGCCTTATGACTCAGCTCCATCTTCACCAAAACAGTCCAATCCGCTGACGTATGTATGGCAGGATCAAACCCTAACACCTGCCAAGAGAAATAAGTAATGCAGGCTAAGATTTTGATGGCCTGATAGTCGAGTGGTTAAAGCATTGGTCTTGAGCCTGAATCCCAGCCTGACGATTTCTTAATCCCCTAGTTGCTCCGGTATGTAGTGAGTACCTTGTATGGCAGCACCCTCACATCGGGGTGAATGTGAGGCATTATTGTAAAGCGCTTTAAGCGTCTGATGCAGATGGAAAAGTGCTATACAAATGCAGTCTATTAAAAGTTTACTAACCATTTCTGTACAAGATACAGGCATAACCCTCACTATGGTCAAGCATCACACCTACAAGACAAAAACAAGGTCCCCGTGTCACCCCGTATCACCTCAACAATATTAACATCTAGTTTAATATTCTACACTGTGATTCTCACTATTTAATTTCCTGTCTGTGTTTACCGGATGAATCTATACTGGAAGATATTTTGGGAGACTTACATAAAAAAGGATTACTGTATGCTCCAGACTATAAATCGCACCTTTTTCTCTTCTTTCTTCTTGTATTATCTGAGTTTATTTTGTTTATTGCTTTGAATCCTGGAAAACGTATTATAATGACTATTATGATTTTTCAGTCTATAAATTGCACTGGAATATAAGCCACAGGGACTCAAACAAACAAAAAACTACGACTTCCACTTAGGAAAAAACGTTAAGTAGATAATGATCAAACAGCTTCAGGTTTTTCAGATCTTGCGGACAATGTTCAAATATTAGACCCAAAAAAATTTAAGAATTTACTTTGAATTAACCAGAATTTATCTGCTTAATGTCAGAAAATGGACTGAAATTAAAGGTGAGTTCTGCAGTCCTGCACAGAAATAACTGGGCAGCAGTCCTGCATGTATTAAGTCATCTACAATCATTGTCAGAAACAGTCACCACAACAGGCTCACACTATTAACTGTTTCATCCTCTAGAGCTCTGTGGAGGGACGCACGCACGCACGCACGCACGCACAAACACACACACAGACACACACACAAAATAAATAAATGAATAAATAAAATAGGTAAGATAAGAAGAGAAACAAGAATATTCCATAAGACAGATTTGGGAGTAATGTGATCAAAATCAACAGAAAATAAAATGCATAACTCAAAAAATAGGACTGGAGAAAAGTCAGTCAGGGGCTCAGCTGTGAGAGCAGCACATCGAGCTCAGAGTTAATACACTGTACCCCAAAATACACTGGGGTACTGCTACGCTAAGCCAGCTGCTTCCAAACAGCGTGCGTGCGTGTGAGAGAGAGAGAGAGAGAGAGAGAGAGAGAGACACTATTGAGGTGTCTGGCACTCAGCCACCCACACACACTATCACATGCAGTTGCATGTGATCATGGTAAGATTTCTAAAATTTTTAAGTACAAAATCTGAAATGCACATCTGCACTTATGCATATACAGTAATCATAAATCCTAAATATGCATATACAGTAATCATAAGTATTTTCAGTAGGAGCACAAGTACAAAATTAAGGGTGTGAAAACCATAAATCATCCTGCAACATACTGTAATTATTCACATTTTCACCCACTTTAATTGCATTCCTGATATTTTAGTAATAAATAAACTCCCTCAAACATTTCTGTCAGAAACATTGTTTTCTTGTGATCGCAATTAATATATTCAAGTATTACATTTACATACATGTGAAAAAGAATAACTTTGACAATAAGACAGCAGCACTGAGACGCTGAGTGTTCCTCAACTGCTCCTCAACTTACAGTTATTACTGAAGGGAGACTTTATGTGAACCTTCAAAGTTAGAAAACATCATCATTATTATTATTATTATTAGAGCTGCACAGCTGCATGTTTCAACCTGGATTGTCTAACATGTTAAACTAAAGTTTCTGGTCATATTTTTGATGGAGATTTCATTGTCACTGTTACATTTAATGTTATATTTATAATGAGATGTTATAAAACAATGGCTTAAATAAAGGATAGTTTTGTTTTTTAGGCTATATGCCGACCCACATAATTCATTTACATTCTCATTACAAAGCACAATTCAATCAAAAACCATTTGGATCAAATTCATGGTTTAGTATTAAATTAAAGACGAGTGTTATCATAGAGGTAGCTGGGGGGGGGATTACAAAATTTTAATTAACTGAAACATCATTGATAACTGCAAGAGTGTAAAGTGCAACAAGGTGAAAATGCAACTTGCACGGTCTCAAAATGGTCACAAAATGCAACCATTTGGGACAGTCTGGAGCCCTGATAACATACCTCTAAATGTGCCGTGCACGCATACATGATGCTCTGAGGGCCTGTCACACCCCTCACTACAGGAGCTGAGGCCACTGATGAGACCATCGTGAATTATCTGAGGTCACGGTTCACATTAGGGATAACAGTTCAGCCGGCTACATACAGTGTGTTATCTGACAGACGGCTGGGACAGTCAAAAAGAAGAAAACCATCATTCCACCACACAACAAAAGAGGAGGGGCCTGACAAATGTCCTGATTTACAATTTTTATGTTTTCAGCAGGACTACAAGGACACACCCACCTCTACATGGGAGCAGCCAAGACAAGTGTTGACATGTATGCACTTCCAAACCAGTCAAAGAGGTCACCTGGAATAAGCATGCTGTGACCTTTAGGGTCACTCAGTCAGTGCATTTACCGCTAAGTGATAAAGCTGCAAACTGTGTATGTTAATTCTAATCCAATTACATTTTTTTCCGTGAATCTGATTGGTTAAGTGTGTGAGATTTCAGACTGTATAATATCGGGGTAACAGTGGCAAAATATTTGACCGTTCCACGCCCTGACCAGTGTTCTGACGAGATGTCATTCCTGTCATATGTCGTCTACGCAACTGTGCATACGCAATATTGTCGGGATGCGGAACTGCTGCTTTATGTGACGAGACACACAATTCGACAGAACACCAGCTGTTAGCACTGTTAGCTGAGAGCAAGAGAAAGTCGCATACCGACGCCACTGCCTAAATGGGCAAATTTAAGCTACCATACGAAAGTATTGAAGTGGATTCTGATACAGAATTACTGTTTCACCTTTGATGGATTTGATGACTTTTCATGTATGATGGATTACTCCGCGCCCTGACCACTGTTGAAGCAACACTCGGCTTGACGGTAAGCTTCGGCGACTGAATTACCTACAGAAAATAAACCATGTAAATGACGGAATTGAATTAGAATGGGAATAACCCCCTTGTGTCTGTTGATTTGCGGACGTTCAACAGTATGACATGTACATGACATAACAGTATGAATGTCTGCAAATCACGTCTGAAAATCGTCTGCAATCAATCACGACGTTCATACTGTTATACGTATATATGTATAACAGTATGAACGTCGTGATTGATTGCAGACGATTTTCAGACGTGATTGAAGACGTTCATACTGTTATACATATATACGTATAACAGTATGAGGGTGATTCTTTAACTACGGGCACTATTGGCCTTGTAAATGTAATTTCCACCACACCATTGCCTTACAATATAAAGCGCCTTGGGGCAACTGTTTGTTGTGATTTGGCGCTATATACATGTGCTCTGATGTCACTGTTTATCTCCATAGAAACTACCCAAACAATCTTTCATATAAACTGCTTAAAAGGACACTACAGTGTTGTGGTGGAAATTACGGCAATCGTGTGGGACAACTACATTTTGTTTAAAAAAATCACAACAGTTGTATGGCATTGATACCCCAATTATGTTTTGATTATTTTACTGATATTTTATTCAGAGATATTTTAAAACATTAGAAAAAATGTTTCTTTACCATTCATTTTTATCATTGAAGATCAAAAGTCTGGGTGTGGGACAAGCACAAAACGGCAATATTTGCATATAATGATGCTGAAAAAAGGTGAAAAAGTCATCATAGACTACTAGAACAAATTTCTTAACATACTTTCATTGTAAAGATAACTAGAAAAGTGTGAAATTTCCCCTTTTTTCTGTTTTTCATACAATATGATCAAAGGACATAATAAGTGCCCGTAGTCTAAGAATCACCCATGAACGTCTGCAAATCAACAGACACAACAGGGTTATTCCCTAATTATACTGACTGAAGGAAATCTGTTGTATGGTTTTTGAGCTGATCCTCAAAAACCAATCGCTGGTGTTCATGGTAAGGATTTAGTTAAGGTGAGAAGGTCCAACGGCATCTGTGCCCCATGTACATCTGGAGTTGGGTCAGTAAGGCCATTCGGTGTACAACATTGGTAATAATCATGTGCAAGGGTTGAGGCACGTTGAAGTTTGGATAGATGTTTGGATTTCAGAATCTGCTGACTCCATTGGAGAGGGGAAAAAAAAACGGCAAGAACTACATTCAGGAGTGAAGAAAATTCAAGGCAAAATAAAGCTTAAACAGGATATTAAAAAAAAAGCACTAATGGGTTATGCAAAGAAAAGCCAGAGGAAAGACAGGAAAAAAATAAGAAATGGGAGAGGAAGAGAGCGAGAAACAAAAGGAAACAAGGTCCCAAGAGAGGAACATTGAAAAGGAAGTAATGAATTACAAACATGGAAATACAGACAAAAGAGAAAACAAACTAATGAGAGCACAGGAGATGAGACAGAAGAGGAAAGGACAGGAAACGAGGGGAGCAAGGAAGGTAGGAAGGAATACTGTGAAGGAGAGACGGCAAAGACATGTGGAAGAATGTCACATGTCAAAGTCGGTAAAGCCAGAGAGAGACAACAAAGAGCGCACCGTCTGGTACTCACCTCGCCGCCTCCAGCAGCTCATCCTTCTTGTATTCACCTAGATGGTTACAGAAGATCATAGTGTCAGACAACTAACCACTGTTACACACACACACACACACACACACACACACACACACACACCCACACACACACACACACACACACACACACACACACACACACACACACAAGTATGCACAAGGAACCAAACACACACACACACACACACACAGAGGAAGGCTCTATCTATAGGGGAAGGCACCATCTACACCCCCCCCCCCCCCCACCACTCTCTCATCCTCCCTCAGTGCGTACCCCTCTGGCTCCGGTTGCCGTGGCGATGCGTTGCCGGCAGCGACCACAGCGCATTCATTGTTTAGGCGATGAGCTGCGGACTGACAAGCGCTCCTTGCCTCTATCAGTCTGTCTGTCGACGCCTGCGTCCATCCTTCTGTCCTTTGCAGCGTTCGCCTCTCGTCCTCTCGCGCGCCGCTCATGTTGCTAACCGTCTTTCTCTCTCTCTCGCCGTCATCTTTGTCCGCTCTCGCTCACTCCTCTCAGACTGTCTCTCTTTCTTTCGTGTCCCTGCTTCCTCTCCCCCCACCGCCCCCGAGGGCTAAACGCGCAGTTACCATCCAAAGGGTAGAGAGAGAAAAAAAAAAAAAAAAAAAAAAAAAAAAACACCCAACAAAACGGAAATAAACAAACCCCTCCCCCTATCAGTCTTCTCCTTCACTCGATCAGATGCCCCCCCCCCCCCCAAACACACATCTATACAGTTACAACACACACCTTCCCGAAATGACGCTTCACCGTCTATAACACAAAACACATGAGAAGTAAAAAAAACATTATAAAAAAGATTAAAAAAAAGAGAGAGAAATGGAAAGATGAGGAGGAGGATGATGAGAAGACTGTACACGCCGCCGATGGAGGGGTGGGTTAGGATGAGGAGCAAAGACGAAAAGTTACACAAGTGAAAAAAGAGAGAGGAAGGAACAAAGGATTTGCAGATGAAAGAGGGAAGATGATGATTAGGGATCTGGAAACTGACATGCATGGATTTGACACGGTATAATTGGGTGTTAGCGAGGCTGCGAAGGGCAGCGAGCGAGAGCAGAGTAGAACAATATGAAGACAAAGACAGAGAAAATGTACAAACAGAGATCAGAAAACTGAATTAGACTATTTGTACCACTCATATGTGAGAGATTTTTTTGTTTTTTTAAATCATATGACCTCAACAGTGTTTTTGTTTGTTTGTACGTACAGGTAGCTCTCCTTACATTATTCACAGATGATGGAAAAGGTTATGGAGAGATCAGATAAAAGAATGAGTGGGTTCCCTCCAGTTTACCACAATAACTCAAACAGTAAATGCTCATTTTTTTATGTCTCCAAAATAAAAGGAGATACGAGGATAAACCAGTAAACATGGATGCACCAGACCAATACAAAAAGCAGCTTTGTTTTTCTTATGTAATATCCAATCAGACTTCCCTGCCACCTGTTGGGTGGTTAGTAGATGCAGGAAATTAAGCGCATGTGTGGTTGAAATTGTGTGTATCTTACATTTCCAAAGCCTATATCTGGAAGACACCAAATGGTAAATGGATTATGTTTATACAGTGCTTTTTCATCTGAATCAGAAGCTAATTGAGCTTTACAATGATGCCTCACATTCATTCACTCTCTCTCTCTCTCTCTCCCACACACACACACACACACACACACACACACACACACACACACACACACACACACACACACACACACACACACACACTGATATCAGGGTGCTAAACTGCACACTGTGAACAGCTGGGGATTAAGGACCTTGCCCATGGGCCCTTAGTGATTCCCAGTCTGGCAGGGGTTTGAATCAAGGATCCTCTGGTCTCACACCCAACGCTGAACCATCAACTCTCCAAGACCAGAACTGCTTGTGCTCACAAGCCTCATTAATGACAACTTTAGAAGATTCCCTTGCTTCTGTACAAAGTTGGATGTCAAGTAATGTCTTACTTTTAAACTTGGAGAAGACCGAAATTATGGTTCTTGGTCCAACGAGACATCAACATCAGTTTGACCAGCTGATGCTTAACCAAGGCTCATGTGTCATACATCACACTGACAAAGTGAGGAACCTTGATTTTTGATCCCATGCTGTCCTTTGACCTACACATCAGAGATAACACGAGGACTGCTTTCTTCCACCTTCGTAACATAGCAAAGGTCCATCCCATCCTGTCTATGGCTGATGCAGAGACAGGATGACCATCCATGCATTTGTCTCGTCTAGACTGGACTAGGGCAAGTGGCTGGCGATCACCTTAGTATTCCTTCTGTTTTTCTTGTTTCTTGAGTGGGAGATAGGAGCTCCCACTTTGGCTGTTCCCTTTTTGCACTCGGGGTCGCCACAGCAGATCCAAGATGCCCTTCCGGACGTAACTCCACATTATATGGAGAAATGTGTCACGGGTGAGGTTTCAACCAGGAACCTTCCGCACTGAAACTAAGTGCACTAATCACTTGGCCACCACCCCTGCCATGCTCCTTATCTCTGTAATTCATATTATTAGCAACGGAACAGGTCTCACCATCACTTCATTTAATTTCTAGATCTGTTAGTGAAGCTCAGTTGTAGCTGCTTGGATTCACCTAAGTATACTCTCTGCTTTCATGTTGATTCAGTGTTGGTGAATTCATACCTTAGGTGCAGTTATTTCCAGCCAACTGATTCTGCTCTTTTTATCTCTGTCCAAGGCACTGAGGAGACCTCCTCATGATAGCTACACACCACAGGGCACTGGACTGACCACAAGATGCCCTGGCTGAAGCTGATGTAGCGACCTGTGGACCACCTTGCTGAGGGTGACCTCTCTAAGCCACTGCAGTCTGCTTTTGGAATGCAGTCTTCCATGAAGACAGCTTTTGCTAAAATGAATGAGGTGATGGATGGACTCTGGGCTTGCACCCCAGGTTGCCAGACTTATCTCACAACGCATTGCCTGTGACACCAATGACTGTGTGCCCACCTCAATAATGCACTCTGTTTTGATGCTATTCTTGTGCTAGGCATGTTTTTTTTACTACATAAGAATCTCACCAACATGACCGTAGAAAAAATGACATTTTCAGTACCACGGTGCAGCTCTCAGGTGTTTTTTGGGGGTGGGGGTCCTCGTACATAAAAATGTATGCAATTCTAAAACATCCTCAAATTGTAGTTGCAAGTTCACACTTAATGGCAAAAAGCTTTTAATTAGCAAAGCTGGCAACTTAAATATTTTGTCACAGACGGCAACACCAACAAAGAAAATAATGATTCAGTCTGTCCAGATATTTATGAACCCAACTGTACTTAAGTATGTATAGGCACATGCGTTGGACCATGTAGGTGTGTCCACGTTTCAATACTGCTGAGAATCCTGCTCATTTCAAACAGAAGAGACAAGGACAGGTTACAGCTCAAGACCAGCTCGCTGCGTCCTGAATGATATTTTACGTGTGTGTGTGTGTGTGTGTGTGTGTGTATATCTCCGTTAGCAGAATGCAACAGATGCCTGCGATCACTGTTTGAATTTCAATTACTGTATGCTCAAAAGCATGGCGTGGCGCTGTGAGCAAACGCCTGTATGTGCGTTCATATGCACATTCCAGGGTCATGCACTGGTTGCAAGTCAACGTAAGTCAGTCTACAGGGTGCCTCAAAAATGTACCCAAAAGCACTCTTAAATATGAATACCAGGAAATGGTTTTATTGGGAAATAATGGTGTTTTCCTCATTTCAGGAACCCTAAAGTTTGTTAAGCAAGACATTAAAGTCCAGGAAAAAGTCGCAGTTGACCCTAATTCAGAGAACAAAAATCGTCGACTTCTGTGCAAAGCATTCTAAGGGCTGACTTGCATCTCTTTCCATACAAAATTCAGTCTCAGAGTGAACTAACTCTCTAGCAAATGGCAGGGAGACTTGAATTTGTGAGGTGGTTTCTGGAAAACTGTAGACGGATGATTTGTTTCTGAGGAAACTTCAGACAAGGAGGTTACATTGATCATGTGGTGTAAAAGATAAAGGGTTAAACATTAAAAAGGATAGACTGAACTAAAAGTTGTGCATTGGGGAGAAAAATTACATGCTCCTGCCACATGGTCATGCAAAAATGTCTGATAATAATGATTGTTTTTTCTGTGCTGGGTACATTTTTTGAGACACCCTATATACGAGGTCTCTTAGATAATAACCGACCCTTTTATTTTTTTTTTTTAACTATATGGATTTGAATGACATGCGATTACACCAATCATGCTTGAACCCTCATGCGCATGCGTGAGTTTTTTCACGCGTGTTGGTGACGTCATTTTCCCTGTGGGCAGGCCTTGAGTGAGATGTGGTCCCGCCCTTTCGGCTGAATTCCTTTGTTTCACACGCTGCTCGAGACGGCGCGCGTTGCTATATCAAAATTTTTTCTGGACCTGTGAGGAATATCCGAGTGGACACTATTCGAGAAATTAAGCTGGTTTTCTGTGAAAAGTTTAACGGCTGATGAGAGATTATGGGGTGTTTCTGTCGGTGTAAGGACTTCCCACGGAGCGGGACGTCCTGCAGCGCTTCCAGGCGCTGTCGTCGGCCTGTTTCGAGCTGAAAACATCCTAATTTAAGGCTTAATTCACCCAGGACATCGTGAGAGAACAGAGAAGATTCAGAAGAGGCCGGCATGAGGAATTTATGCGGACATTCCACTGTTTAAGGACATTTTTTTAATGAAAGACGTACGCGCAAATTCGCCGAGTCGTTTCCGTGACGACTCGGCAAATCTGTGTGCGCCGCGACAGGAAAAACACCTCCGTGTTGAAAACCATTTGTAGAATTCAGGTGGCTTTTAATGGCTTTCAACAAGTGAGTAACTGAGAAATTGTTTAACAGCTTGGGCATGTTCCAACTTGCCAGTTAAGATTTCCAACGGAGGTGTTTTTCCTGCCGCGACCCCCCGCGGTCGGTCCAGCCCGACATGCGACTCTGCCCGCACGTTCTTTCATTACAAAATGACCGTTAACAATGGAATGTCCGAATGAACTCCTCATGCCGACTTCTTCTGAAAGTTCTCTGTTCTCTGACGACTTACTGCGTCAACAGAGCCTGAAATGTGGAAGTTTTCAACTTGAAACGGCGAGACGCTGCCGCCTCGAAGCGCAGATCGCCGTCAGGCGCCGTGGACCGTCCTTAAAGCGACACTACCAGACCAAAATCTCTCATCAGCCGTTAAAATTTTTACAGAAAACCAGCTGAATTTATTGAATGGTGTCCACTCAGTTGCCTTACAGTTTTGAAAAAAATTTTATCAAACAAAGCAACAGTCTCTGAGCCATTCCTAAACAATGAAAAAAATCGACGAGCGGGTGGACGACTCCTCACTCAAAGACTGCCCACAGGCGAATGACGTAACCGACAGGCGTGAAAAAACTCTCGCATGCCCACGAGGGTTCAAGCATGTCTGATGTAATCACACGTGATTCAAATCCATATGATTTTTGAAAAAAATAATAAGGTCGGATACTTTTCTAATAGACCTCGTATACAGTGAGGTAAATATGTATTTGATCCACTGTCGATTTTTCCCCACCTACAAAGATTGGAGAGGTCTGTAATTTTTATCGTAGTTACACTTCAACTGTGAGAGACAATAAAAAAAAAAAAAAAATTCAGAAAATCATTGTGATTTTTTTTTAATAATTGCATTTTATTGCATGAAATAAGTATTTGATCACCTACAAACCAGCAAGAATTGTCACTCTCACACACCTGTTAGTTTAAGAAGCCCTCTTATTCTGCACTCTTTACCTGTATTAACTGCACCTGTTTGAACTCATTACCTGTATAAAAGACACCTGTCCACACACTCAGTCAATCACACTCCAACCTGTCCACCATGACCAAGACCAAGGAGCTGTCTAAGGATACCAGGGACAAAATTGTAGACCTGCACAAGGCTGGGATGGACTACAGGACAACAGGCAAGCAGCTTGGTGAGAAGACAACAACTGTTGGCACAATTATTAGAAAATGGAAGAAACACAAGATGACTGACAATCTTCCTCGGTCTGGGGCTCCATGCAAGATCTCATATCATGGGGTAAGGATGATTCTGAGAAAGCCCAGAACTACACGGGAGGACCTGGTCAATGACCTGAAGAGACCTGGGACCACAGTCACAAAGATTACATTAGTAACACACTACGCCATCATGGTTTAAAATCCTGCAGGGCAGCAAGGTCCCCCTGCTCAAGCCAGCACATGTCCAGGCCCGTTTGAAGTTCACCAGTGACCATCTGGATGATTTTGTGGAGGCACTGGAGAAGGTCATGTGGTCAGATGAGACCAAAATAGAGTTTTTTATCATCTCCACTCGCCGTGTTTGGTAGATGACCGTGAAGGGTGCTTTTCTGCAAACGGGAAAGGATGACTGCACCATATTGAAGGGAGGATGGATGGGGTCATGTATCATGGGATTTTGGCAAACAGCCTCCTTCCCTTGGGGGAGATGAAGGTCTAGTGGTTAAGCGTTGGGCTTGAGACCAGAGGATCCTTCCCTCAGCCACACACAGCCAGGGCAACTAAGGAGTGTCTCCATAAGAAGTATTTCATAGTCCTGGAATGGCCGAGCCCATCTCTAGACCTGATGTGAATAGAAAATCTTTGGAGGGAGCTGAAACACCAAAACCTGAAAGATCTGGAGAAGATCTGTATGGATGAGTGGAACAAAATCCCTTCTGCAGTGTGCAAACTTGGTCAAAAACTACAGGAAACGTCTGACCTCTGTAACTGCAAACAAAGGTTTCTGTACCAAATATTAAAGTCTGTTTTCTCTTGTATTGAATACTTATTTCATGCAATAAAATGCAAATTAAATATTTACAAATCATACAATGTGATTTTCTGAATTATTTTTTAGATTCTTTCTTTCACAGCTGAAGTGTACCTATGATAAAAATTACAGACCTCTCCATTCTTTGTAGGTGGGAAAACTTGCAAAATCGACAGTGGAGCAAATACTTATTTGCCTCATTGTATATCACTTGACCGCTCAGTAAAGACCCAGCACAGTGTAAGTGTGTGAGCACGCATGTGCATGTTTAGCATGTGGGTGTACTGTGCATGTATAGATGAAGCTGACTGGACCACCAGTCGACTCGATGGTCTGTAGCCTGTTTCTGCATGATAGTGATGAGTCTTTGAATAGTGTGTGTGTGTGTGTGTGTGTGTGTAAGCGGTTTGCCCACTATTATACAACTAGGTGTGAGTCAGTAGCCATGTGATGCATTTAGAACTTGAGCAAGGTCACGGCTGCCCAGGCTTCAAGTGGATCTGGGGGCACCAAAAGCAATCAAAAGGGAAAAAAAAAGGCAGTGAACAGAAATGATAAAAGAATATGTTTTGGTTCTTTGCAGGCCAACTTCACACAGTCATCCACTTGCACTGTGTGATTAATTGAATTGCAGCGCTACAAAGAGCTTCTCTCTGGAATAATAATATTTTACCAAGACGTTTTATGAACTCGAGGCTCTGGATGCTCCTGTATACATGGTAGATATTAATGTTATATGTACAGGCGCACATTTAACAAAACACAGCTTTCCCAGATGATGCACAACATATTGCTGTATCACGGCGAGGACCTGCTGACATCTTTACACACGGAGCCACGTCACTAATAGTGTCAGAATGCATTTGTGACAATGTGTATTAACATAAGAATTCATGATGATTTCTGCTGGTGTTTTGTCATGACTGAAGCCGTGGCAGTGTCTGAACACTGAATGACAATCAGACAAGAAAATCACTTATGTGCATTTACACATAGGCAAGACGCTTTATGAATGTCATATTTATGTCATTGTTGGCAGATTCCTGACATTCGTAAGGTGATTTAACGCATCTGAATAGATTTCTTAATAACGCGTGTTGTGTGTGATATTCGTGATTTTTGTGGAGCATGTTTTTAGCTGTCAATAAATCTTCCACGAATGTCACGCACCACCCTCATTTCGCCTCATGTCATGCAGGTCGCAACTGAGCGTATTGAACCATCTTGATTAGTGGTGATCCTTAACAGAGCGTGACAGCCTTCTTCTCTGACGTGCGCACAATTAAACCCTGCTGCACCGCATTCAGTTTCATTGCTGCAGTATCGGGGCTTTGAAATGAAAATTGTGAAATCTGAGGAAAATTTGAAGGGGGTCATGGAGGCATAGGCCCCAGGAGCCGGGGTCTCAGGCCCCGTGGGATCCCAGAAACCAAATCAATTTTTTATCTAATTATACATTTTCAGCATCTCCTGGAACAAAAAATCTCAAAATTAGTGCATATTTAAATGACCCTGTATTCAACTTTCATTTGAACCGTCAATGATCATGTTGAAATAACAGAATATAACATGGAAGTAGGACCGGGAATGATTTTCTTTTAACTGTAAACCAAATGATGCCTTAACTCAGAACAATTAAACTACATGAAATTCAAGAAGACTGAAAAGACTGTTACAGCATTTCAAAAACCACAGCTAAAGCTTGAAGAATCTTTTGAAAATTGTGGTAAAATATCAATAACATACCTTTATAGTAAAAAAGCCACAATGTAAATTCATTTAAATCCATTCAATTGACAGTTTCCGTGTCACTTTATAATAACGCATGACAATTTGGCTCCAAGAACCATCACAGGAACTACTACGAACGTTGTCACGTTCTACTAAGGATCACTACTCATCAAGACGGATCAATACGCTCAGTTGCGACCTCCACGACGTGAGACGAAATGAGGGTGGTGTGTGACATTCGTGGAAGATTTTTTGACAGGCAAAAACATGCTCCACGAATATCAAGAATATCACGCACCAACACGCACTAAGAAACCTATTCAGATGCGTTAAGTCACATTAAGAATGTAAGGAATGTGTCACGAATGACAGAAAAATGACATTCGTAACGCGTCTTGGTTATATGTAAACGCACCTTATGCAAAACAAAGCATGATATAGACACAAGCGGGCACTCACAAGCTTGCTAAAGGACTAAAAACATCCAGAAACCACTAACATACCGCCAGCATACAATCGATGTGCAAAATGGAAATAAATAAATAAATAAATATGTGCAAACCCTGCTAAGATTTATTCAAGTGCACAACTGTTGCTGGAATAAAGATATTCCTGTAGTGTTTTGTCCTACACCTTGGGACTTTGAACATACAGCCAGAAGGTAGGAGCTGGAATTCGTTAGCCAGAGGGTGGGAGTCATCACTGCTGTAATTGTTTGGTGTACAGGGATTCTAAACTCAGCTGCAACTCTCCAACTGACTGGACCAATTAATAATCTATATAAATAATAATTTTCAAGACAAACAAAGGTAAGAAGGACTTGAGCAATACCTGTAAAAACCTTAATTCAACCAAATGGCGGGTGTCAGATATCACTCTGACTTAAAATGACATCTTTCCCCAGACAGACAAAGGACACTTCATATTTGTCCTCCATTTATGACCATAGTCAATTGTCTTCCGGGGGCCAGAGCAGCGACATTGAAGGAAATTTGAAACTGCTGGCTAAGGCTAAGCGTAAATTTGGTAAGATTGTAATTCACGTCGGCAGTAATGACACCCGGTTACGCCAATCGGAGGTCACTAAATTAACATTGAATCGGTGTGTAACTTTGCAAAAACAATGTCGGACTCTGTAGTTTTCTCTGGGCCCCTCCCCAATCGGACCGGGAGTGACATGTTTAGCCGCTTGTTCTCCTTGAATTGCTGGCTGTCTGAGTGGTGTCCAAAAAATGAGGTGGGCTTCATAGATAATTGGCAAAGCTTCTGGGGAAAACCTGGTCTTGTTAGGAGAGACGGCATCCATCCCACTTTGGATGGAGCAGCTCTCATTTCTAGAAATCTGGCCAATTTTCTTAAATCCTCCAAACCGTGACTATCCAGGGTTGGGACCAGGAAGCAGAGCTGTAGTCTTACACACCTCTCTGCAGCTTCTCTCCCCCTGCCATCCCCTCATTACCCCATCCCCGTAGAGACGGTGTCTGCTCCCAGACCACCAATAACCAGCAAAATCTATTTAAGCATAAAAATTCAAAAAGAAAAAATATATAGCACCTTCAACTGCACCACAGACTAAAACAGTTAAATGTGGTCTATTAAACATTAGGTCTCTCTCTTCTAAGTCCCTGTTGGTAAATGATATAATTGATCAACATATTGATTTATTCTGCCTTACAGAAACCTGGTTACAGCAGGATGAATATGTTAGTTTAAATGAGTCAACACCCCCGAGTCACACTAACTGCCAGAATGCTCGTAGCACGGGCCGGGGCGGAGGATTAGCAGCAATCTTCCATTCCAGCTTATTAATTAATCAAAAACCCAGACAGAGCTTTAACTCATTTGAAAGCTTGACTCTTAGTCTTGTCCATCCAAATTGGAAGTCCCAAAACCAGTTTTATTTGTTATTATCTATCGTCCACCTGGTCGTTACTGTGAGTTTCTCTGTGAATTTTCAGACCTTTTGTCTGACTTAGTGCTTAGCTCAGATAAGATAATTATAGTGGGCGATTTTAACATCCACACAGATGCTGAGAATGACAGCCGCAACACTGCATTTAATCTATTATTAGACTCTATTGGCTTTGCTCAAAAAGTAAATGAGTCCACCCACCACTTTAATCATATCTTAGATCTTGTTCTGACTTATGGTATGGAAATAGAAGACTTAACAGTATTCCCTGAAAACTCCCTTCTGTCTGATCATTTCTTAATAACATTTACATTTACTCTGATGGACTACCCAGTGGGGAATAAGTTTCATTACACTAGAAGTCTTTCAGAAAGCGCTGTAACTAGGTTTAAGGATATGATTCCTTCTTTATGTTCTCTAATGCCATATACCAACACAGTGCAGAGTAGCTACCTAAACTCTGTAAGTGAGATAAAGTATCTCGTCAATAGTTTTACATCCTCATTGAAGACAACTTTGGATGCTGTAGCTCCTCTGAAAAAGAGAGCTTTAAATCAGAAGTGCCTGACTCCGTGGTATAACTCACAAACTTGTAGCTTAAAGCAGATAACCCGTAAGTTGGAGAGGAAATGGCGTCTCACTAATTTAGAAGATCTTCACTTAGCCTGCAAAAAGAGTCTGTTGCTCTATAAAAAAGCCCTCCGTAAAAGTAGGACATCTTTCTACTCATCACTAATTGAAGAAAATAAGAACAACCCCAGGTTTCTTTTCAGCACTGTAGCCAGGCTGACAAAGAGTCAGAGCTCTATTGAGCTGAGTATTCCATTAACTTTAACTAGTAATGACTTCATGACTTTCTTTGCTAACAAAATTTTAACTATTAGAGAAAAAATTACTCATAACCATCCCAAAGACGTATCGTTATCTTTGGCTGCTTTCAGTGATGCCGGTATTTGGTTAGACTCTTTCTCTCCGATTGTTCTGTCTGAGTTATTTTCATTAGTTACTTCATCCAAACCATCAACATGTTTATTAGACCCCATTCCTACCAGGCTGCTCAAGGAAGCCCTACCATTATTTAATGCTTCGATCTTAAATATGATCAATCTATCTTTGTTAGTTGGCTATGTACCACAGGCTTTTAAGGTGGCAGTAATTAAACCATTACTTAAAAAGCCATCACTTGACCCAGCTATCTTAGCTAATTATAGGCCAATCTTCAACCTTCCTTTTCTCTCAAAAATTCTTGAAAGGGTAGTTGTAAAACAGCTAACTGATCATCTGCAGAGGAATGGTCTATTTGAAGAGTTTCAGTCAGGTTTTAGAATTCATCATAGTACAGAAACAGCATTAGTGAAGGTTACAAATGATCTTCTTATGGCCTCGGACAGTGGACTCATCTCTGTGCTTGTTCTGTTAGACCTCAGTGCTGCTTTTGATACTGTGTCCATAAAATTTTATTACAGAGATTAGAGCATGCCATAGGCATTAAAGGCACTGCGCTGCGGTGGTTTGAATCATATTGTCTAATAGATTACAATTTGTTCATGTAAATGGGGAATCTTCTTCACAGACTAAGTTAATTATGGAGTTCCACAAGGTTCTGTGCTAGGACCAATTTTATTCACTTTATACATGCTTCCCTTAGGTAGTATTATTAGACGGTATTGCTTAAATTTCATTGTTACGCAGATGATACCCAGCTTTATCTATCCATGAGCCAGAGGACACAACCAATTAGCTAAACTGCAGGATTGTCTTACAGACATAAAGACATGGATGACCTCTAATTTCCTGCTTTTAAACTCAGATAAAACTGAAGTTATTGTACTTGGCCCCACAAATCTTAGAAACATGGTGTCTAACCAGATCCTTACTCTGGATGGCATTACCCTGACCTCTAGTAATACTGTGAGAAATCTTGGAGTCATTTTGATCAGGATATGTCATTCAAAGCGCATATTAAACAAATATGTAGGACTGCTTTTTTGCATTTACGCAATATCTCTAAAATCAGAAAGGTCTTGTCTCAGAGTGATGCTGAAAAACTAATTCATGCATTTATTTCCTCTAGGCTTGACTACTGTAATTCATTATTATCAGGTTGTCCTAAAAGTTCCCTAAAAAGCCTTCAGTTAATTCAAATGCTGCAGCTAGAGTACTGACGGGGACTAGAAGGAGAGAGCATATCTCACCCATATTGGCCTCTCTTCATTGGCTTCCTGTTAATTCTAGAATAGAATTTAAATTCTTCTTCTTACTTATAAGGTTTTGAATAAGCAGGTCCCATCTTATCTTAGGGACCGTCGTAGTACCATATCACCCCAATAGAGCGCTTCGCTCTCAGACTGCAGGCTTACTTGTAGTTTCTAGGGTTTGTAAGAGTAGAATGGGAGGCAGAGCCTTCAGCTTTCAGGCTCCTCTCCTGTGGAACCAGCTCCCAATTCAGATCAGGAGACAGACACCCTCTCTACTTTTAAGATTAGGCTTAAAACTTTCCTTTTTGCTAAAGCTTATAGTTAGGGCTGGATCAGGTGACCCTGAACCATCCCTTATTATGCTGCTATAGACGTAGACTGCTGGGGGGGTTCCCATGATGCACTGTTTCTTTCTCTTTTTGCTCTGTATGCACCACTCTGCATTTAATCATAGTGATCGATCTCTGCTCCCCTCCACAGCATGTCTTTTTCCTGGTTCTCTCCCCTCAGCCCCAACCAGTCCCAGCAGAGGACTGCCCCTCCCTGAGCCTGGTTCTGCTGGAGGTTTCTTCCTGTTAAAAGGGAGTTTTTCCTTCCCACTGTAGCCAAGTGCTTGCTCACAGGGGGTCATTTTGACCGTTGGGGTTTTACATAATTATTGTATGGCCTTGCCTTACAATATAAAGCGCCTTGGGGCAACTGTTTGTTGTGATTTGGCGCTATATAAAAAAAATTGATTGATTGATTGATGGGAAACTTTTATTTTTCAGTAAAGGCACTCCTTTGCTGAATGTTACCAGACCAGTTCATCTTTGGACTCATGTATAGATGAAATATACAGAGTGGACACAGAAGGCTCCGTCCATGTCCACATTTAACACTGTGCAGAAATGACCCCGTCGATGAAAGAAGCCAATGTGACGACTGGTGAAAACATCTTGAACACAAAACAAAAAGTCCAGCTGCTTCTAATTAAACATCAACTAATTAATGAGATTAACAGGAGACTTCATCCTGAAGAGTACGAGTACTGGCTTCATGTGTTCATCATGCTCAGAACACAAATTCTACCTTTGTGAACATTAAACTCTGTACCAAGGTGGATGAATGCAAACTGATGCCTGTAGGGTATCTGTGCAAGAGAGTGTGAAATTTGTGCAGCTTTTTAAAGTAATCCTGAAGTAAAAAATGATCTAAAGGTTATTTTAATCAACACAAACTCATGAATAACAGAGCAAATAAAGTTCTAAACGCAATCAGTCAGTTTAATATTTTTGTTCAGAAGAGGTACAAAGGAGGTTTTCCAGGGCAAACACACAACTGAGTGACGGGCTACATGAACGCCGTCATGCATACGGACGGCTAATTCATGTTTCATGCAGCTGTGGTTTGACTGACTGAACATTTGTGTCTGCAAGTTTCACACGCAGCACACATAATGGAGTGCACCGCAGCTCACACTCAGCACTGCCCACGGCAACGGAGATAAGTGAGAATCAAGATTCATGCAGCATGTCTGGTGAATGTTTTCCACTGAAAGTAGCTCCTCTTACCCAACAACCAGCCATCATTGTCACTACGGCTCCTTTTTTTAACATAAAGTTGCTAAAGTCTCTAAAGTGGCCACATGTAGCAACAAATCTGCAAAGTTGGCAGGTGTGCTTGTGCGTGCACACCACAGGCGGAGCAATTTAATTCACAGAGTGCACTTGTAATCAACATTTGTGCTCAAGATCTTTCTTTGCATGAGTGGGAAGAGGCAGAGACAAAGAGCCTGTGCCAATTCTAATTAAGATGAAACAGAGAGCTGAAGAACATGGGAGGCTCTTGTCGAAGTTTAAGAGAAGCCTCATTATTATTAATTAGGATTCACGCTCTGTTGTGTCCGTGATTATCGTCAGTGTCCTCATCGGAATTGTGTTCATGTTCTCTGCGAGGGTGAAGCTCAGTTTTCTATTTTATCACATTTTTAATTTCAAAGGACTGGACTTTATTCTGAGAAATACTCCTTGCTTGACATAATTGTTCTTAATCACTCCCATCCACAACATTAAACAATAACGTAGTGCGAGAAGTGAGTATTATGTACATTTTTATGCCTAAAATGTCATGACTCTGTTAATGCATCGACATCACATCATTGCAGTCTATTTCAACGGACTCACTTTCGAAAGTTTACAACAAGGTGGTAGGAAATGGGTTTTTTTTTTAGTTTTATCCTTTATTTTCACTCATCTTTACGAGGCACAATTCAACAAATAATTCGTGTTAGCAGCAGGAAGGCAAATCCCCTGCCACCGCATTAAATTACCCTAAG
Organism: Thalassophryne amazonica; assembly: GCF_902500255.1. Lineage (NCBI taxonomy): Eukaryota > Metazoa > Chordata > Actinopteri > Batrachoidiformes > Batrachoididae > Thalassophryne > Thalassophryne amazonica. The sequence goes on along the minus strand of NC_047119.1, from coordinate 53,945,152 downwards.
ATCATAATGAGGATAAAACTGCACAGGCGTGAAAAATATATTCCATCAGCTCAGCTGTGCATGATTGAGCTCAGTGTGTTGAATTAAAAAAAAATTATAAATGCTGACCGTGCAGCAGAGGTCACCGTCGAAACCCTCTGAACGCATTTCTCAGTTTGAATAAAATTGTTTTGCCTTTTGGCTCATCAAACGTGGACGTTTCTCCACAATCTTTGATGTTTATGCCCTGCATCTCCAAAGAATTACAAATGGCATGGAGTTCCCGTACAGCAGCTCAGCACAGATGGGCCACCTGTGCTGAAATGACCAGAAGATGTTGCTGCACAATTATGGGAGTGGCAGCGATATGACGGTTATACGCCGCAGCTGAGCATCATCAAAAGCACTCAAGTGCCCATACTTAGAGGAATGAGTTTCCTGGAGGTTGCTACAGCGTTTACAATACCGTAAACAATACCGTTACCAAGAGGAAAGTAAACAGCGCTATGTCCACCCGTTTTCTGAACCCACTCATTCCCATTAAGGATCACTGGGGGCTGGAGCCTATCCCAGCGGTCACTGGGTGAGAAGCGGGGTGCACCACAGACAAGCCACCAGTGAATCACAGGGTCAACACATATCGACAGTAAAAATCATTCACAATGGTCAATTTACACTCACCATGTCATATGATCTACAAGTCTTTGGAAACAGGAGAACATGCAAACTCCAGAGAGAAAGAACGGGCAGAAGCAAAAATTGGGACCTTCTTGCTGTGAGGTAACAGTGCTAACCACTAAACCACCGTGCTGCCTACAGAGAGAACATTTACTCATACTACAAACCAACAGGACCAAACCATCAAAGGAAATCAGTAGTTTGTGCTTAAATGTGAGGCTTTGCTCTCCTTTGGGAAAATCAATGTGTCAAACCCAGAACAGTCTGGGGTAAACACTGCATTAGACATTCGTAAGCAGATGTCATGCTGTAGACAGCCAAAAGAACCAGCAGGGGAACGCAGAACCTGTTCGACTAATTGCCACTGCAGAACAACAACACACTAATCTTGGTCTATTCTCAAAGAAAAAGAGGGAAAATGTCAGTCTCTCCGTCAGGTTGGAAAACAGTGTCATGGCAGAGAAAATAAACTGGAAAACAGAAACTCAGAAACTCATCTGCTCCCCCCCGGCCGCGAATTATTCATCTGAGGGAGTCGATGTTACTGAGCTCAAAGTGGGATTGGTGGCTTCCTGAAGACACAGGCTGAGGTCACAAAACAGTTTAATTTAAAGACGAACTATGCAACTCTGGTCAGATTTTCGCTGTTTCATTTTGTTTGTTTGTTTGTTTTCTAAATCACGTTCTCTACGGAGCCCCCCCCCCCCCCCCCCACACACACACACCTTCCACCTGCTGTCCATGTCCATTTGTTTTCAACAGACAGCCCTTGTATGTTCTCAGCAGAAACACGGTATTTCTCTGCATTTTTGGGCAAATTACACGGCAAACAAAGTGAAAATACAAAGAAAAAGTGACGATGCGGTGGAAAGCGGACATGTGTTGCGGTTTGTTTATGACCCGAAGCTCAAACAGGTCGAGGCGGTTGTGCAGGCGCGAGAACGGAGCCACTCTGTCAAAGTGTGTAGGCTAACACTTACCGACGCAACCTCTCCCATTTGCCTCGTCTTCCCTTCTCCACTGGGAACCGAAAAAAACGGCATTTTTCTCGACTGCTTCAGTGATTGCAGCGGAAAACAAAACACTACACCATTTTTCTGTAAGAAGTAATGCTGTGTTTCCATTGTGTAATGGCAGGCTGTCCCCGGAAGTGGTCAAATCCCACGATATCACGCAGGGGAACAAACGAGAGTGCACTGCCCTGTTGAAGCCTGCCACGGGTTGCCACATCCACCACACCACAGACCTGATTTGGGTGCTGTATGGTCACCACTCAGGTAGACAATCAGTCTATCCCCATCTAATAATCATCTCTCTGATGCAGCCAGATGAAACCGGGGTGGTGCCCTGGCCTCCTCCAGCCACTGAGGTGGACAATGAGGGACCTGCATGCTGGATTGTGGACAAAGAACTTCACACCATTGGCATTCCCTTTGAACAAAAAATAGCATCTCTGATAACCAAAGGGAAGCTGACATTACTGTGTTTGGCATGTCCTTTTTAATCTAGCATCCCAATGGACACTGACTCACTGAATTACCAACAGCCTGTTTCTCTGGGCTTCTGAGCTGCACCTCGCTGAATATATATTCAGTTATTCCGCCAATGCAGATAATGACACATACATGGTTGTTTAGTTGCAAATGTTTTTCTTGTTACATGTTCTGTCAGTGATGTGTTGTGCCTTCTGTTTTGTCTTGTGAGGGTAGCAACAACAGATGGTCACCTCACTAGGTCTGGTCTGCTTCAGGTTTCTTCCTGTACTCAAAAACCACAGAGAGAGATTTCCTGACCACTGTTGTCAGAGTGCCGCTCATGGGGTGGGTCTAGACCAGGGGTGGCCAAGTTCGGTCCTCGAGAGCCACCTTCCTGACACTCTTAGTTGTCTCCCTGCTCCAACACACCTGAATCCAATCAATGGTCAGGTGTGTTAGACCCCTGGTCTAGACTGTACTCATATATAGCACTTTGAAGTAACTTATGCTGCTGTTTGGCACTACAGTGGTAGGAGAGGCCACCCCTCATATACGACCACATTTCTACTGCAACAACTGTTTTTCTATTGATTTCACCTCTCAAGAGATGCCACCCCTCAAACGCAGCCAGCAGCCCACTCAAAAGGATGAAAATCACCTCACCAGCAGACATTCCATGGAAATTCCCTACCGAAGAAGTCCCAAAGAAGTCACGTCAAAACTCTCCCACAAACATGAGCTTGCGAGATTACTCGAGTAAACAAAAGAACAAAGAAAAATGGGTCCTGTTCACAAAACATCCGCCTCTCAGAAAGAAAAGGTTAACATTAGAAGAAAATCTGAAAGTCATTTGTTTGAATGAGAAAGGAGAAGGTTCCTGAAATAGTGCAGCAGATAACTGAAACAATCCTTCACTTGGTGATACAAGCATCAGATTGGCATGAATGTTCTTCAGAATCAGTGTTTGAGAAAAAAGTGGTGGCCACTTAAAAATCCAATATGGCGGCCAGGTAGGGGTCAATGAAGAATTGCACAGAGGTCAAATTTAAAAAGGCTTCAATCATATTGAAAGCTATATCACATTATGTGTCTGGTCACAAAGATTCCAAAAAGGTATAGTCTAGACAATCTATGACAATGTAAAAACAGCAAGAATGGTGCCAAAGGTCAATTTCAGTATGTACAGGAGTCATACTGTACCACCATATTGGATTTTCAAGTGGCCAGCACTTTTTTTCTCAAATCTGATTTATGAAGAACATTCATGCCAAATCTGATGCTTGTATCACCAAGTGAACAATTCTGGCCAAAAATCATACTTATCTGCTCCACTAAAAGTTAGCTGTTGATTTCATTGTTGGTAAAACGCAGATCAACAACATTCATACAAACACAGAAAACGCACTACAAGAAGAAACTCTTGCATCATGTCCTGATGGTAATGGATGAAGTTTCCAAGCCATCAGATGCTGCCATGCAAGTTAAAGATTTTATGCAAGTAACTGTTTTGTGGACTGATCTTGTTTTGATTTTACATCATTTTTGTGACTTTAGAGGATACAATTTTTGTGCTGTGATGTTTTGAACTTAGTGGAAGACATGACTTGTCTCTGACTGTACAGTAGTTAACAAATATACTTCATGCTTGTAGCAATAGGTTATTGAGTACTGTACACATGCTAGATTTGGTCTCCCCCTCAACAAAAGGCACCCCTCTGATGTGGTCACTTTTAATCTGCAGTTCAGGTGGCCTTAATAGAGGGGGACCACTGTATATAAATAAACAGAACTGAAACTGAAGTGAATGTCAGCTCTCTCCACAACTCTTGTCACTGTCCATATGAAAGTTTCAAGGTGGATGGTTGGGTGGGTGGAGATAATCCCTGAAAACACACTTTAAATTCTGAGCTATTGTGGCAACTGAAAAAAAATGATGGTGTGACAGGTACAAAAAGGAACAAACACTTAAAAAGTTATTTGCTTTTACCATTCGCTTCATACACACTACCGTAATTTCCGGACTATAGAGGACACCCACCAATTTTAAAAAGAAAAAAGAAATTGTACATAAATACGCTGCAGTTGTCTATAAGCCACAGGTCTCCATGTTATAACATGAGATATTTACACAGAAAGATGTTAGACACAAAGATTTTTTTTTTTTTTACTTTTAATTAAATACGTACCGTAAATGCTTTTTTCCCTGAAGTGTTACAAGTGAATATTGATGCCTACATCATGCAGCGTACGTGCACACAGTGTCTCTGCTCCACATGAAGAACTGAGTAATTTTAACATTTAGTTTTTCTAACTTTCATCGCGTGCAGCCAGGATCGGATGGAGTCTGTGGTAAATGAGATGTTAATGAGGCGCTGTGACTTTTTCGACTTTTTGTGCCAAGACAGAGAACCGGTTTGGAAGGGTGGAGGGAGAAGGCTCAGCTCCGCTAACTGATCTGACGGTGCAACTCGGGCACAAAGTGCCGGAGAGGGACTTTTCTTCACTAAAACGAACAGGTAAGACCTTATATTTACACTGTGTGTAAATTTACACCACATGAGGAGCGCAGCTGTCAGGAAATCAATTGACAGCATCAATTGATACATTTCGACCTGTAAAAATCCATAAATTAGCTGCATCATTGTAAAAGCTGCAGTGTTCAAAGCATGTACAAAAAGTAGCGGCTTATAGTTCGGAAATTACGGTATATAACAGCATCTCTAAGTCTCGGAGAGTATAAAAAGCTGTCCCTGAGACTTCTATGGTTGCTACGTGCTTATGCTATTCAGTGCAAGTGCTAATTTACGCTCTGAAGGGTTTGTGGCTCCATCTATTCATTTTAATGACAGACAGCCAAGAAAACTGCCGAGCTTGCTGGAATGTTTAGGTTACGTGATACAGCCAAAACCTACAGCTGCCAATACATGCATTTGATGCAGACATGCAGTTATACAGAAAATGTAACTGACCAGTGTGTTGTTGCTTTTTCAATGAGGCTGTGAATGTCTAAGCATGTCAAGCATGCTTTGCTCTTACCTTACGGCCGTCGCTTGCATGGCAGTTGACGTTGAGCGGTGTAAGCAAGGCCATTAGTTTTTCTTCATTCCCGCTCCTGCAAACACATACCCACACATAAATAAGATGAAAACATCCACCATGCACAGGATTAGTCTTGTCCCTCAGAGTCGGTGAGACAATGTGGTAGAATGAGATAAGGTGCACAAGGCTACAACGGGAACGAGAGAAATTTTGCCTGCTGAAATTGATAATGACAAAGAAATTGTTCAGGGAATGTTTGTGTACCTGATTGCAACAACCAAAAAAAAAGTTGTGCTGTTTAGCTGAGCTACAGAACAGGCTAAGATTTTGTCTGGTCTCCTTCAAGTGCTTCCTCGTTTATGGGCCCATTGCCCTGGCATTGGACAACCACCAAAGAGAGTTGCCAAGGTAGCGGCCAACCCAACTTGGCAATATTATCGCTGTGAGAGCCAGAAAGGAAGAAACTGTCAGACTGGAAGAAAAGGATCATTCACATAGTCTATGTGTTCCATCTGGTCTGCCTTTTACCTTTATTTTTTGGCTGAGCCAATCCACCCTTTTGTTCTGCCACAACATCTGCCAATCTCACCTCAAAATAAATAAATAATTCACAACCTCCTCCCTTCTTCTGTCGGGAAGTTTTCCTCATTCTTACCTTGTTCTTTACCTATCCAACTGTCATTTATCATCAACTGGTTCCTTCTTTCCTTCATCACATCCACCGATTCTGTTCACAGTCAAGCCATCCAGCATGATCAGGTATTCAGACTGAAAATAGCTATAAAAAAAAAACAAATAAATAAATAAAAATGCAAGGTGCTGCACTGGTGTGGGTGTGTTGCTACAGGCAGCAGTGACTATATGAATTATGATCCTGTAAATTGAAAAAATCCATGAGACACAACAACAAAAACACTGCAGAGTGATTTGTAACACTGGAAAAAAAAAAACACACTGAAACCTCTGAAAAGCTGTCAAACATAGCTAATCCTCTTCCAAGAATTTGGATCAGATGTAAAACAGACTAGATGAAATCGCAACTATGGTGACAAACTGAAAAAGGTCGGTGCAACATCAGGCCAGAGACAAAATGGACACAAGAATAATTAGACCTGAACACCGGAGTATGCACTGGTGCTGCACACTGTCCATCCACCACGCCACTGGACCAGCTGGAGTCCAGGATATCCAACACTCAAGCAGACAGCCGGTCTATCACCACCACCTTTCAAAAGTAATGATTTATCAGCTGTAGCCAGGTTGACTGTGGGAATCCCTTTGGCCTTTTTCAGTCGATTGGCCCTAAACACTGAGGCACCTGCGTGATGAATAATAATAATCAACGCTCCCTCACAATGCAATTGACAGTCCTCACCTGAGTCTTACAAACTGTTCATTTGATACAAATTCATTCCAGCAGTACCCATGGATCCTTCAAAAGGACCTAGTGAAGACATCCAGGTCACTGCTTTACATCCAACTCTTTCAACCATACAGTAAGACAGGAAGCACCAGCACCCTAAAGACTTGGACTTTTGTTCTCCTGCAAAGATATCAGCAACACCGAACACCTCTGACTGGAGAACCTCATGACTCCTTGTCCTTCTCAGGGATCTCTTGATCTTAAAGGCTGAGGACCCAAAGACATGAATGTCACTGCAAGATATGAGTGAATCAGTGAACAGTGAAAGCAGAATGTGCACGAGAGACTTCTTAAATGGACTGCTCTGCTTTTGAGATTAAAAACCTCCTGCTACCAGCAGATTGTTTGGCCATTACACACCAAGAGGGGAGAAAAAGTTTAATCAGAATTCTTGATTTGCGAATTCCTGTTTTCACTTGCAGCTCACAAAGTAATGTACGAGTTTTGCCTTATGACTCAGCTCCATCTTCACCAAAACAGTCCAATCCGCTGACGTATGTATGGCAGGATCAAACCCTAACACCTGCCAAGAGAAATAAGTAATGCAGGCTAAGATTTTTGATGGCCTGATAGTCGAGTGGTTAAAGCATTGGTCTTGAGCCTGAATCCCAGCCTGACGATTTCTTAATCCCCTAGTTGCTCCCGGTATGTAGTGAGTACCTTGTATGGCAGCACCCTCACATCGGGGTGAATGTGAGGCATTATTGTAAAGCGCTTTAAGCGTCTGATGCAGATGGAAAAGTGCTATACAAATGCAGTCTATTTAAAAGTTTACTAACCATTTCTGTACAAGATACAGGCATAACCCTCACTATGGTCAAGCATCACACCTACAAGACAAAAACAAGGTCCCCGTGTCACCCCGTATCACCTCAACAATATTAACATCTAGTTTAATATTCTACACTGTGATTCTCACTATTTAATTTCCTGTCTGTGTTTACCGGATGAATCTATACTGGAAGATATTTTGGGAGACTTACATAAAAAAGGATTACTGTATGCTCCAGACTATAAATCGCACCTTTTTCTCTTCTTTCTTCTTGTATTATCTGAGTTTATTTTGTTTATTGCTTTGAATCCTGGAAAACGTATTATAATGACTATTATGATTTTTCAGTCTATAAATTGCACTGGAATATAAGCCACAGGGACTCAAACAAACAAAAAACTACGACTTCCACTTAGGAAAAAACGTTAAGTAGATAATGATCAAACAGCTTCAGGTTTTTCAGATCTTGCGGACAATGTTCAAATATTAGACCCAAAAAAATTTAAGAATTTACTTTGAATTAACCAGAATTTATCTGCTTAATGTCAGAAAATGGACTGAAATTAAAGGTGAGTTCTGCAGTCCTGCACAGAAATAACTGGGCAGCAGTCCTGCATGTATTAAGTCATCTACAATCATTGTCAGAAACAGTCACCACAACAGGCTCACACTATTAACTGTTTCATCCTCTAGAGCTCTGTGGAGGGACGCACGCACGCACGCACGCACGCACAAACACACACACAGACACACACACAAAATAAATAAATGAATAAATAAAATAGGTAAGATAAAGAAGAGAAACAAGAATATTCCATAAGACAGATTTGGGAGTAATGTGATCAAAATCAACAGAAAATAAAAATGCATAACTCAAAAAATAGGACTGGAGAAAAGTCAGTCAGGGGCTCAGCTGTGAGAGCAGCACATCGAGCTCAGAGTTAATACACTGTACCCCAAAATACACTGGGGTACTGCTACGCTAAGCCAGCTGCTTCCAAACAGCGTGCGTGCGTGTGAGAGAGAGAGAGAGAGAGAGAGAGAGAGAGACACTATTGAGGTGTCTGGCACTCAGCCACCCACACACACTATCACATGCAGTTGCATGTGATCATGGTAAGATTTCTAAAATTTTTAAGTACAAAATCTGAAATGCACATCTGCACTTATGCATATACAGTAATCATAAATCCTAAATATGCATATACAGTAATCATAAAGTATTTTCAGTAGGAGCACAAGTACAAAATTAAGGGGTGAAAACCATAAATCATCCTGCAACATACTGTAATTATTCACATTTTCACCCACTTTAATTGCATTCCTGATATTTTAGTAATAAATAAACTCCCTCAAACATTTCTGTCAGAAACATTGTTTTCTTGTGATCGCAATTAATATATTCAAGTATTACATTTACATACATGTGAAAAAGAATAACTTTGACAATAAGACAGCAGCACTGAGACGCTGAGTGTTCCTCAACTGCTCCTCAACTTACAGTTATTACTGAAGGGAGACTTTATGTGAACCTTCAAAGTTAGAAAACATCATCATTATTATTATTATTATTAGAGCTGCACAGCTGCATGTTTCAACCTGGATTGTCTAACATGTTAAACTAAAGTTTCTGGTCATATTTTTGATGGAGATTTCATTGTCACTGTTACATTTAATGTTATATTTATAATGAGATGTTATAAAACAATGGCTTAAATAAAGGATAGTTTTGTTTTTTAGGCTATATGCCGACCCACATAATTCATTTACATTCTCATTACAAAGCACAATTCAATCAAAAACCATTTGGATCAAATTCATGGTTTAGTATTAAATTAAAGACGAGTGTTATCATAGAGGTAGCTGGGGGGGGGATTACAAAATTTTAATTAACTGAAACATCATTGATAACTGCAAGAGTGTAAAGTGCAACAAGGTGAAAATGCAACTTGCACGGTCTCAAAAATGGTCACAAAATGCAACCATTTGGGACAGTCTGGAGCCCTGATAACATACCTCTAAATGTGCCGTGCACGCATACATGATGCTCTGAGGGCCTGTCACACCCCTCACTACAGGAGCTGAGGCCACTGATGAGACCATCGTGAATTATCTGAGGTCACGGTTCACATTAGGGATAACAGTTCAGCCGGCTACATACAGTGTGTTATCTGACAGACGGCTGGGACAGTCAAAAAGAAGAAAACCATCATTCCACCACACAACAAAAGAGGAGGGGCCTGACAAATGTCCTGATTTACAATTTTTATGTTTTCAGCAGGACTACAAGGACACACCCACCTCTACATGGGAGCAGCCAAGACAAGTGTTGACATGTATGCACTTCCAAACCAGTCAAAAGAGGTCACCTGGAATAAGCATGCTGTGACCTTTAGGGTCACTCAGTCAGTGCATTTACCGCTAAGTGATAAAGCTGCAAACTGTGTATGTTAATTCTAATCCAATTACATTTTTTCCGTGAATCTGATTGGTTAAGTGTGTGAGATTTCAGACTGTATAATATCGGGGTAACAGTGGCAAAATATTTGACCGTTCCACGCCCTGACCAGTGTTCTGACGAGATGTCATTCCTGTCATATGTCGTCTACGCAACTGTGCATACGCAATATTGTCGGGATGCGGAACTGCTGCTTTATGTGACGAGACACACAATTCGACAGAACACCAGCTGTTAGCACTGTTAGCTGAGAGCAAGAGAAAGTCGCATACCGACGCCACTGCCTAAATGGGCAAATTTAAGCTACCATACGAAAGTATTGAAGTGGATTCTGATACAGAATTACTGTTTCACCTTTGATGGATTTGATGACTTTTCATGTATGATGGATTACTCCGCGCCCTGACCACTGTTGAAGCAACACTCGGCTTGACGGTAAGCTTCGGCGACTGAATTACCTACAGAAAAATAAACCATGTAAATGACGGAATTGAATTAGAATGGGAATAACCCCCTTGTGTCTGTTGATTTGCGGACGTTCAACAGTATGACATGTACATGACATAACAGTATGAATGTCTGCAAATCACGTCTGAAAATCGTCTGCAATCAATCACGACGTTCATACTGTTATACATATATACGTATAACAGTATGAACGTCGTGATTGATTGCAGACGATTTTCAGACGTGATTGAAGACGTTCATACTGTTATACGTATATATGTATAACAGTATGAGGGTGATTCTTTAACTACGGGCACTATTGGCCTTGTAAATGTAATTTCCACCACACCATTGCCTTACAATATAAAGCGCCTTGGGGCAACTGTTTGTTGTGATTTGGCGCTATATACATGTGCTCTGATGTCACTGTTTATCTCCATAGAAACTACCCAAACAATCTTTCATATAAACTGCTTAAAAGGACACTACAGTGTTGTGGTGGAAATTACGGCAATCGTGTGGGACAACTACATTTTGTTTAAAAAAATCACAACAGTTGTATGGCATTGAATACCCCAATTATGTTTTGATTATTTTACTGATATTTTATTCAGAGATATTTTAAAACATTAGAAAAAATGTTTCTTTACCATTCATTTTTATCATTGAAGATCAAAAGTCTGGGTGTGGGACAAGCACAAAACGGCAATATTTGCATATAATGATGCTGAAAAAAGGTGAAAAAGTCATCATAGACTACTAGAACAAATTTCTTAACATACTTTCATTGTAAAGATAACTAGAAAAGTGTGAAATTTCCCCTTTTTTCTGTTTTTCATACAATATGATCAAAGGACATAATAAGTGCCCGTAGTCTAAGAATCACCCATGAACGTCTGCAAATCAACAGACACAACAGGGTTATTCCCTAATTATACTGACTGAAGGAAATCTGTTGTATGGTTTTTGAGCTGATCCTCAAAAACCAATCGCTGGTGTTCATGGTAAGGATTTAGTTTAAGGTGAGAAGGTCCAACGGCATCTGTGCCCCATGTACATCTGGAGTTGGGTCAGTAAGGCCATTCGGTGTACAACATTTGGTAAATAATCATGTGCAAGGGTTGAGGCACGTTGAAGTTTGGATAGATGTTTGGATTTCAGAATCTGCTGACTCCATTGGAGTGGGGAAAAAAAACGGCAAGAACTACATTCAGGAGTGAAGAAAATTCAAGGCAAAATAAAGCTTAAACAGGATATTAAAAAAAAGCACTAATGGGTTATGCAAAGAAAAGCCAGAGGAAAGACAGGAAAAAAATAAGAAATGGGAGAGGAAGAGAGCGAGAAACAAAAGGAAACAAGGTCCCAAGAGAGGAAACATTGAAAAGGAAGTAATGAATTACAAACATGGAAATACAGACAAAAGAGAAAACAAACTAATGAGAGCACAGGAGATGAGACAGAAGAGGAAAGGACAGGAAACGAGGGGAGCAAGGAAGGTAGGAAGGAATACTGTGAAGGAGAGACGGCAAAGACATGTGGAAGAATGTCACATGTCAAAGTCGGTAAAGCAGAGAGAGACAACAAAGAGCGCACCGTCTGGTACTCACCTCGCCGCCTCCAGCAGCTCATCCTTCTTGTATTCACCTAGATGGTTACAGAAGATCATAGTGTCAGACAACTAACCACTGTTACACACACACACACACACACACACACACACACACACACACACACACACACACACACACACACACACACACACACACACACACACAAGTATGCACAAGGAACCAAACACACACACACACACACACACAGAGGAAGGCTCTATCTATAGGGGAAGGCACCATCTACACCCCCCCCCCCCCCCCACCACTCTCTCATCCTCCCTCAGTGCGTACCCCTCTGGCTCCGGTTGCCGTGGCGATGCGTTGCCGGCAGCGACCACAGCGCATTCATTGTTTAGGCGATGAGCTGCGGACTGACAAGCGCTCCTTGCCTCTATCAGTCTGTCTGTCGACGCCTGCGTCCATCCTTCTGTCCTTTGCAGCGTTCGCCTCTCGTCTCTCGCGCGCCGCTCATGTTGCTAACCGTCTTCTCTCTCTCTCGCCGTCATCTTTGTCCCGCTCTCGCTCACTCCTCTCAGACTGTCTCTCTTTCTTTCGTGTCCCTGCTTCCTCTCCCCCCACCGCCCCCGAGGGCTAAACGCGCAGTTACCATCCAAAGGGTAGAGAGAGAAAAAAAAAAAAAAAAAAAAAAAAACACCCAACAAAACGGAAATAAACAAACCCCTCCCCCTATCAGTCTTCTCCTTCACTCGATCAGATGCCCCCCCCCCCCAAACACACATCTATACAGTTACAACACACACCTTCCCGAAATGACGCTTCACCGTCTATAAACACAAAACACATGAGAAGTAAAAAAAACATTAATAAAAAAAGATTAAAAAAAAGAGAGAGAAATGGAAAGATGAGGAGGAGGATGATGAGAAGACTGTACACGCCGCCGATGGAGGGGTGGGGTTAGGATGAGGAGCAAAGACGAAAAGTTACACAAGTGAAAAAAGAGAGAGGAAGGAACAAAGGATTTGCAGATGAAAGAGGGAAGAGGATGATTAGGGATCTGGAAACTGACATGCATGGATTTGACACGGTATAATTGGTGTTAGCGAGGCTGCGAAGGGCAGCGAGCGAGAGCAGAGTAGAACAATATGAAGACAAAGACAGAGAAAATGTACAAACAGAGATCAGAAAACTGAATTAGACTATTTGTACCACTTCATATGTGAGAGATTTTTTTTTTTTTTAAATCATCTGACCTCAACAGTTTTTTGTTTGTTTGTACGTACAGGTAGCTCTCTTACATTATTCACAGATTATGGAAAAGGTTATGGAGAGACAGATAAAAAGAATGAGTGGGTTCCCTCCAGTTTAACACAATAACTCAAACAGTAAATGCTCATTTTTTTTATGTCTCCAAAATAAAAGGAGATACGAGGATAAACCAGTAAACATGGATGCACCAGACCAATACAAAAAGCAGCTTTGTTTTTCTTATGTAATATCCAATCAGACTTCCCTGCCACCTGTTGGGTGGTTAGTAGATGCAGGAAATTAAGCGCATGTGTGGTTGAAATTGTGTGTATCTTACATTTCCAAAGCCTATATCTGGAAGACACCAAATGGTAAATGGATTATGTTTATACAGTGCTTTTTCATCTGAATCAGAAGCTAATTGAGCTTTACAATGATGCCTCACATTCATTCACTCTCTCTCTCTCTCTCTCACACACACACACACACACACACACACACACACACACACACACACACACACACACACACACACACACACACACACACACACACACTGATATCAGGGTGCTAAACTGCACACTGTGAACAGCTGGGGATTAAGGACCTTGCCCATGGGCCCTTAGTGATTCCCAGTCTGGCAGGGGTTTGAATCAAGGATCCTCTGGTCTCACACCCAACGCTGAACCATCAACTCTCCAAGACCAGAACTGCTTGTGCTCACAAGCCTCATTAATGACAACTTTAGAAGATTCCCTTGCTTCTGTACAAAGTTGGATGTCAAGTAATGTCTTACTTTTAAACTTGGAGAAGACCGAAATTATGGTTCTTGGTCCAACGAGACATCAACATCAGTTTGACCAGCTGATGCTTAACCAAGGCTCATGTGTCATACATCACACTGACAAAGTGAGGAACCTTGATTTTTGATCCCATGCTGTCCTTTGACCTACACATCAGAGATAACACGAGGACTGCTTTCTTCCACCTTCGTAACATAGCAAAGGTCCATCCCATCCTGTCTATGGCTGATGCAGAGACAGGATGACCATCCATGCATTTGTCTCGTCTAGACTGGACTAGGGCAAGTGGCTGGCGATCACCTTAGTATTCCTTCTGTTTTTCTTGTTTCTTGAGTGGGAGATAGGAGCTCCCACTTTGGCTGTTCCCTTTTTTGCACTCGGGGTCGCCACAGCAGATCCAAGATGCCCTTCCGGACGTAACTCCACATTATATGGAGAAATGTGTCACGGGTGAGGTTTCAACCAGGAACCTTCCGCACTGAAACTAAGTGCACTAATCACTTGGCCACCACCCCTGCCATGCTCCTTATCTCTGTAATTCATATTATTAGCAACGGAACAGGTCTCACCATCACTTCATTTAATTTCTAGATCTGTTAGTGAAGCTCAGTTGTAGCTGCTTGGATTCACCTAAGTATACTCTCTGCTTTCATGTTGATTCAGTGTTGGTGAATTCATACCTTAGGTGCAGTTATTTCCAGCCAACTGATTCTGCTCTTTTTATCTCTGTCCAAGGCACTGAGGAGACCTCCTCATGATAGCTACACACCACAGGGCACTGGACTGACCACAAGATGCCCTGGCTGAAGCTGATGTAGCGACCTGTGGACCACCTTGCTGAGGGTGACCTCTCTAAGCCACTGCAGTCTGCTTTTGGAATGCAGTCTTCCATGAAGACAGCTTTTGCTAAAATGAATGAGGTGATGGATGGACTCTGGGCTTGCACCCCAGGTTGCCAGACTTATCTCACAACGCATTGCCTGTGACACCAATGACTGTGTGCCCACCTCAATAATGCACTCTGTTTTGATGCTATTCTTGTGCTAGGCATGTTTTTGTTTACTACATAAGAATCTCACCAACATGACCGTAGAAAAAATGACATTTTCAGTACCACGGTGCAGCTCTCAGGTGTTTTTTGGGGGTGGGGGTCCTCGTACATAAAAATGTATGCAATTCTAAAACATCCTCAAATTGTAGTTGCAAGTTCACACTTAATGGCAAAAAGCTTTTAATTAGCAAAGCTGGCAACTTAAATATTTTGTCACAGACGGCAACACCAACAAAGAATAATAATGATTCAGTCTGTCCAGATATTTATGAACCCAACTGTACTTAAGTATGTATAGGCACATGCGTTGGACCATGTAGGTGTGTCCACGTTTCAATACTGCTGAGAATCCTGCTCATTTCAAACAGAAGAGACAAGGACAGGTTACAGCTCAAGACCAGCTCGCTGCGTCCTGAATGATGATATTTTACGTGTGTGTGTGTGTGTGTGTGTGTGTGTATATCTCCGTTAGCAGAATGCAACAGATGCCTGCGATCACTGTTTGAATTTCAATTACTGTATGCTCAAAAGCATGGCGTGGCGCTGTGAGCAAACGCCTGTATGTGCGTTCATATGTGCACATTCCAGGGTCATGCACTGGTTGCAAGTCAACGTAAGTCAGTCTACAGGGTGCCTCAAAAATGTACCCAAAAGCACTCTTAAATATGAATACCAGGAAATGGTTTTATTGGGAAATAATGGTGTTTTCCTCATTTCAGGAACCCTAAAGTTTGTTAAGCAAGACATTAAAGTCCAGGAAAAATGTCGCAGTTGACCCTAATTCAGAGAACAAAAATCGTCGACTTCTGTGCAAAGCATTCTAAGGGCTGACTTGCATCTCTTTCCATACAAAATTCAGTCTCAGAGTGAACTAACTCTCTAGCAAATGGCAGGGAGACTTGAATTTGTGAGGTGGTTTTCTGGAAAACTGTAGACGGATGATTTGTTTCTGAGGAAACTTCAGACAAGGAGGTTACATTGATCATGTGGTGTAAAAGATAAAGGGTTAAACATTAAAAAGGATAGACTGAACTAAAAGTTGTGCATTGGGGAGAAAAATTACATGCTCCTGCCACATGGTCATGCAGAAAATGTCTGATAATAATGATTGTTTTTTCTGTGCTGGGTACATTTTTTGAGACACCCTATATACGAGGTCTCTTAGATAATAAACCGACCCTTTTATTTTTTTTTTTTAACTATATGGATTTGAATGACATGCGATTACACCAATCATGCTTGAACCCTCATGCGCATGCGTGAGTTTTTTCACGCGTGTTGGTGACGTCATTTTCCCTGTGGGCAGGCCTTGAGTGAGATGTGGTCCCGCCCTTTCGGCTGAATTCCTTTGTTTCACACGCTGCTCGAGACGGCGCGCGTTGCTATATCAAAATTTTTTCTGGACCTGTGAGGAATATCCGAGTGGACACTATTCGAGAAATTAAGCTGGTTTTCTGTGAAAAGTTTAACGGCTGATGAGAGATTATGGGGTGTTTCTGTCGGTGTAAGGACTTCCCACGGAGCGGGACGTCCTGCAGCGCTTCCAGGCGCTGTCGTCGGCCTGTTTCGAGCTGAAAACATCCTAATTTAAGGCTTAATTCACCCAGGACATCGTGAGAGAACAGAGAAGATTCAGAAGAGGCCGGCATGAGGAATTTATGCGGACATTCCACTGTTTAAGGACATTTTTTAATGAAAGACGTACGCGCAAATTCGCCGAGTCGTTTCCGTGACGACTCGGCAAATCTGTGTGCGCCGCGACAGGAAAAACACCTCCGTGTTGAAAACCATTTGTAGAATTCAGGTGGCTTTTAATGGCTTTCAACAAGTGAGTAACTGAGAAATTGTTTAACAGCTTGGGCATGTTCCAACTTGCCAGTTAAGATTTCCAACGGAGGTGTTTTTCCTGCCGCGACCCCCCGCGGTCGGGTCCAGCCCGACATGCGACTCTGCCCGCACGTTCTTTCATTACAAAATGACCGTTAACAATGGAATGTCCGAATGAACTCCTCATGCCGACTTCTTCTGAAAGTTCTCTGTTCTCTGACGACTTACTGCGTCAACAGAGCCTGAAATGTGGAAGTTTTCAACTTGAAACGGCGAGACGCTGCCGCCTCGAAGCGCAGATCGCCGTCAGGCGCCGTGGACCGTCCTTAAAGCGACACTACCAGACCAAAATCTCTCATCAGCCGTTAAAATTTTTACAGAAAACCAGCTGAATTTATTGAATGGTGTCCACTCAGTTGTGCCTTACAGTTTTGAAAAAAATTTTATCAAACAAAGCAACAGTCTCTGAGCCATTCCTAAACAATGAAAAAAATCGACGAGCGGGTGGACGACTCCTCACTCAAAGACTGCCCACAGGCGAATGACGTAACCGACAGGCGTGAAAAAACTCTCGCATGCCCACGAGGGTTCAAGCATGTCTGATGTAATCACACGTGATTCAAATCCATATGGTTTTTGAAAAAAATAATAAGGTCGGATACTTTTCTAATAGACCTCGTATACAGTGAGGTAAATATGTATTTGATCCACTGTCGATTTTTCCCCACCTACAAAGATTGGAGAGGTCTGTAATTTTTATCGTAGTTACACTTCAACTGTGAGAGACAATAAAAAAAAAAAAAAAAATTCAGAAAATCATTGTGATTTTTTTTTTAATAATTGCATTTTATTGCATGAAATAAGTATTTGATCACCTACAAACCAGCAAGAATTGTCACTCTCACACACCTGTTAGTTTAAGAAGCCCTCTTATTCTGCACTCTTTACCTGTATTAACTGCACCTGTTTGAACTCATTACCTGTATAAAAGACACCTGTCCACACACTCAGTCAATCACACTCCAACCTGTCCACCATGACCAAGACCAAGGAGCTGTCTAAGGATACCAGGGACAAAATTGTAGACCTGCACAAGGCTGGGATGGACTACAGGACAACAGGCAAGCAGCTTGGTGAGAAGACAACAACTGTTGGCACAATTATTAGAAAATGGAAGAAACACAAGATGACTGACAATCTTCCTCGGTCTGGGGCTCCATGCAAGATCTCATATCATGGGGTAAGGATGATTCTGAGAAAGCCCAGAACTACACGGGAGGACCTGGTCAATGACCTGAAGAGACCTGGGACCACAGTCACAAAGATTACATTAGTAACACACTACGCCATCATGGTTTAAAATCCTGCAGGGCAGCAAGGTCCCCCTGCTCAAGCCAGCACATGTCCAGGCCCGTTTGAAGTTCACCAGTGACCATCTGGATGATTTTGTGGAGGCACTGGAGAAGGTCATGTGGTCAGATGAGACCAAAATAGAGTTTTTATTATCATCTCCACTCGCCGTGTTTGGTAGATGACCGTGAAGGGTGCTTTTCTGCAAACGGGAAAGGATGACTGCACCATATTGAAGGGAGGATGGATGGGGTCATGTATCATGGGATTTTGGCAAACAGCCTCCTTCCCTTGGGGGAGATGAAGGTCTAGTGGTTAAGCGTTGGGCTTGAGACCAGAGGATCCTTCCCTCAGCCACACACAGCCAGGGCAACTAAGGAGTGTCTCCATAAGAAGTATTTCATAGTCCTGGAATGGCCGAGCCCATCTCTAGACCTGATGTGAATAGAAAATCTTTGGAGGGAGCTGAAACACCAAAACCTGAAAGATCTGGAGAAGATCTGTATGGATGAGTGGAACAAAATCCCTTCTGCAGTGTGCAAACTTGGTCAAAAACTACAGGAAACGTCTGACCTCTGTAACTGCAAACAAAGGTTTCTGTACCAAATATTAAAGTCTGTTTTTCTCTTGTATTGAATACTTATTTCATGCAATAAAATGCAAATTAAATATTTACAAATCATACAATGTGATTTTCTGAATTATTTTTTAGATTCTTTCTTTCACAGTTGAAGTGTACCTATGATAAAAATTACAGACCTCTCCATTCTTTGTAGGTGGGAAAACTTGCAAAATCGACAGTGGATCAAATACTTATTTGCCTCACTGTATATATAACTTGACCGCTCAGTAAAGACCCAGCACAGTGTAAGTGTGTGAGCACGCATGTGCATGTTTAGCATGTGGGTGTACTGTGCATGTATAGATGAAGCTGACTGGACCACCAGTCGACTCGATGGTCTGTAGCCTGTTTCTGCATGATAGTGATGAGTCTTTGAATAGTGTGTGTGTGTGTGTGTGTGTGTGTGTGTGTGTAAGCGGTTTGCCCACTATTATACAACTAGGTGTGAGTCAGTAGCCATGTGATGCATTTAGAACTTGAGCAAGGTCACGGCTGCCCAGGCTTCAAGTGGATCTGGGGGCACCAAAAGCAATCAAAAGGGAAAAAAAAAGGCAGTGAACAGAAATGATAAAAGAATATGTTTTGGTTCTTTGCAGGCCAACTTCACACAGTCATCCACTTGCACTGTGTGATTAATTGAAGCGCTACAAAGAGCTTCTCTCTGGAATAATAATATTTTACCAAGACGTTTTATGAACTCGAGGCTCTGGATGCTCCTGTATACATGGTAGATATTAATGTTATATGTACAGGCGCACATTTAACAAAACACAGCTTTCCCAGATGATGCA
The DNA here is from genome assembly GCF_902500255.1 of Thalassophryne amazonica. Lineage (NCBI taxonomy): Eukaryota > Metazoa > Chordata > Actinopteri > Batrachoidiformes > Batrachoididae > Thalassophryne > Thalassophryne amazonica. Next base: position 53,925,621 of record NC_047119.1, on the reverse strand, counting down.
CAACATATTGCTGTATCACGGCGAGGACCTGCTGACATCTTTACACACGGAGCCACGTCACTAATAGTGTCAGAATGCATTTGTGACAATGTGTATTAACATAAGAATTCATGATGATTTCTGCTGGTGTTTTGTCATGACTGAAGCCGTGGCAGTGTCTGAACACTGAATGACAATCAGACAAGAAAATCACTTATGTGCATTTACACATAGGCAAGACGCTTTACGAATGTCATATTTATGTCATTGTTGGCAGATTCCTGACATTCGTAAGGTGATTTAACGCATCTGAATAGATTTCTTAATAACGCGTGTTGTGTGTGATATTCGTGATTTTTGTGGAGCATGTTTTTAGCTGTCAATAAATCTTCCACGAATGTCACGCACCACCCTCATTTCGCCTCATGTCATGCAGGTCGCAACTGAGCGTATTGAACCATCTTGATTAGTGGTGATCCTTAACAGAGCGTGACAGCCTTCTTCTCTGACGTGCGCACAATTAAACCCTGCTGCACCGCATTCAGTTTCATTGCTGCAGTATCGGGGCTTTGAAATGAAAATTGTGAAATCTGAGGAAAATTTGAAGGGGGTCATGGAGGCATAGGCCCCCAGGAGCCGGGGTCTCAGGCCCCGTGGGATCCCAGAAACCAAATCAATTTTTTATCTAATTATACATTTTCAGCATCTCCTGGAACAAAAAATCTCAAAATTAGTGCATATTTAAATGACCCTGTATTCAACTTTCATTTGAACCGTCAATGATCATGTTGAAATAACAGAATATAACATGGAAGTAGGACCGGGAATGATTTTTCTTTTAACTGTAAACCAAATGATGCCTTAACTCAGAACAATTAAACTACATGAAATTCAAGAAGACTGAAAAGACTGTTACAGCATTTCAAAAACCACAGCTAAAGCTTGAAGAATCTTTTGAAAATTGTGGTAAAATATCAATAACATACCTTTATAGTAAAAAAGCCACAATGTAAATTCATTTAAATCCATTCAAAGTCTTTTTTTTCCCAATGAAAGAAAGTCTAGACTAATGAAAAAAGTCATAATCTTGTCTAAAATCCTGTTTGAACAGCACAATGTTTATTTTCCAGAAATTGATTTTTCACAGCCCTGGCAGTATGCTGAAGAAGGACACTGACGCCAGGTCGGCTAAAAGTTTCATTCCAATGCTCATCAGCATGCTCCTGCAGGTGTTCCACCTGCTGCTGCTGCTGTTCCTGATGTTTGGGAAAACAAGCGAGACGAGAGCCGCGTGGAGCCACACATCTGGCTCTCTCCATCTCCTCCTCCTCTCTGCGCCACTCCATGGCACAGAGCCCAACTAAACATGTCGTCACAAAGTTATTCTGCTGTGGATTTTGAGGAGCAAACTAGAGTGATCTGAAATTTTCAGCAACTGACAGCTGGATGAATATGGGGGTGTGTGTGGAGACAATTCACCTCATTCACAACATGACAGAACTTAACGATGCGCTGTTACGCGCGATAGCACGCAACAATACGGAATATTATTCTTGACCGTGCGTAATGGTTCCTGATAATTCTCCAGCAACACGTGCCATTAATCGTAACGTGTAGTAACAAGTTGCAGCAGTTCCTGAGGACACCTGACGCCTCTGCCTCAGTGGCTAGGAATGTATACTTCGTGGCATTCATGACTAGTAGTTGTTATGTGTAAACGTAGCATAAGATGTGCACTGTGCCTTGCATGGCAACATGCTAACATTGGTCTGTGAGTCATCACTGCAAAGTGCTTTGAGTGTCTGTATCAGAAGGAAAAGCTCCACAGAAATGCAGTCCATTTACAACAGCAATCTCTTCTTCCTAGAACAGACAGTCCTGTTGCCCTTTAGGCATACAGAAGGGTTTCCTAGATAACAGCGAACAAATGCTAATTCACGATGGTATCAACAACCGAGTTAGTATGCCTGAAAAAGCCACAACACAGTTACATGGATTCACTTCCCTGTTTGCTTAACAACTACAAAGGGAGATAATGAGGCTGAAGTGACCACTCTGTGCAAGAGGAAAAAGTATAAACAGCAGAGCTTTGAGAGGGAAATGACTCTGCTTAAGATTAGGTCCTAGTATATTGCAGCGGTCTTGAGGGAAGCCGTGCAAACAGACTGCACCTTTTACCCTCTGCATCCGATCTGCTGCAGGCTGCTGGTCCGGTCTCCTCCACAGAATGACTCATGGCAATAATCAATCATGCAACTCCAACCTAACATTTCTTCACAGCATACAGCCTATGTTTTATATTTACTGTGTACGTTAGGCTACATCAAAATGACCTCTTAAAATACAAATTTATTGGTTTAACTGTCATCTTCTCTCAGTCTTTCACCTGATGTCACAACAACTTGAGCCAAGAGGGTGAGCCAAGAAGATTCAACTCAGCTGGTTATCAGCAGATCTAAAGGACTTCAGTGGATAAGCATCACTTTGAGCCAGTAACAGGCACATGGTCTCACATTCACAAGGCCCTGGGACTGTGGCAACCGCCGCTCCAAACCACACAGTGGATTAGGAGCAGCAAAGACGAGGTTCAATCAACAGGATGAAATAAACACCAGAGCTGGACTGATAAGTGCTCCTTCAATCAGGAATTTCTTACCCACTGCAGCTGAATTTAAAGGCGCGTTGGGGTGATGTGTTGTTAGGGATGGGCCATGTCATATCATTACCAATGCAGCTAAAGTTTGTAAAGATTCAATAACATCCAATGGATGCTTTAGGAGTAGCAGCACTTAAAAGACTCACAGACATGGACATGGTGATGATTCCTAAAAATTACCCCCCCCCCCCCCCCCCCCCCCAGTCAAACACACACACACACACACACACACACACACACACACACACACACACACACACACACACACACACACACACACACACACACACACACACACCCATATATATATATACAACCCCTGGCAAAAATTATGGAATCACTGGCCTCGGAGGATGTTCATTCAGTTGTTTAATTTTGTAGAAAAAAAGAATATCACAGACATGACACAAAACTAAAGTCATTTCAAATGGCAACTTTCTGGCTTTAAGAAACACTATAAGAAATCAAGAAAAAAAGATTGTGGCAGTCAGTAACGGTTACTTTTTTAGACCAAGCAGAGGAAAAAAATATGGAATCACTCAATTCTGAGAAAAAAATTATGGAATCACCCTGTAAATTTTCATCCCCAAAACTAACACCTGCATCATATCAGAACTGCTCGTTAGTCTGCATCTAAAAAGGAGTGAACACACCTTGGAGAGCTGTTGCACCAAGTGGACTGACATGAATCATGGCTCCAACACGAGAGATGTCAATTGAAACAAAGGAGAGGATTATCAAACTCTTAAAAGAGAGTAAATCATCACGCAATGTTGCAAAAGATGTTGGTTGTTCACAGTCAGCTGTGTCTAAACTCTGGACCAAATACAAACAACATGGGAAGGTTGTTAAAGGCAAACATACTGGTAGACCAAGGAAGACATCAAAGCGTCAAGACAGAAAGCTTAAAGCAATATGTCTCAAAAATCGAAAAATGTACAACAAAACAAATGAGGAACGAATGGGAGGAAACTGGAGTCAACGTCTGTGACCGAACTGTAAGACACTGCCTAAAGGAAATGGGATTTACATACAGAAAAGCTAAACGAAAGGCATCATTAACACCTAAACAGAAAAAAACAAGGTTACAATGGGCTAAGGAAAAGCAATTGTGGACTGTGGATGACTGGATGAAAGTCATATTCAGTGATGAATCTCGAATCTGCATTGGGCAAGGTGATGATGCTGGAACTTTTGTTTGGTGCCTTTCCAATGAGATTTATAAAGATGACTGCCTGAAGAGAATATGTAAATTTCCACAGCCATTGATGATATGGGGCTGCATGTCAGGTAAAGGCACTGGGGAGATGGCTGTCATTACATCATCAATAAATGCACAAGTTTATGTTGATATTTTGGACAATTGAAAGGATGTTTGGGGATGATGAAATCATTTTTCAAGATGATAATGCATCTTGCCATAGAGCAAAAACTGCAAAAACATTCCTTGCAAAACATAGGTCAATGTCATGGCATAGGGTCAATGTCAATGAGCAGATCTGATTTGATGCAGGTGTTAATTTGGGGGATGAAAATTTACAGGGTGATTCCATAATTTTTTCCTCAGAATTGAGTGATTCCATATTTTTTTCCTCTGCTTGGTCTAAAAAAGTAACCGTTACTGACTGCCACAATCTTTTTTTCTTGATTTCTTATAGTGTTTCTTAAAGCCAGAAAGTTGCCATTTGAAATGACTTTAGTTTTGTGTCATGTCTGTGATGTGCTTGTTTTCTACAAAATTAAACAACTGAATGAACATCCTCCGAGGCCGGTGATTCCATAATTTTTGCCAGGGGTTGTAAATATATATATATATATATATATATATATATATATATATATATATATATATGGGTGTGGGTGTGTGTGTGTGTGTGTGTGTGTGGACAGTCAATCAGAGATTGAAGGTTTTAGTGTGGAGATGCTGTGCCCAGGTGCATTATGGGTATTTCAGTACATTCACGACAAAAGAAATGCATTTGAGATGCTCTGATCAGGCTCCACACGGTCAACAGCATTAAACTCTTTGTATATTGTGAGATCTGCTTTGAATCACATTTCAAAAAAAAAAAAAAAAAAAAAAAAAAAGAATCAAACCTGAACAAGGCCCAATATTTGCATACCTATTCCAGAGTCAAGGTGAAGCTTGTATGAATTAATCTATATACATGTGGAACTGCAGTGGAATCAATACAATGCACATAAACACAGAAATGTTGGTTTGTATGTATTATTTGATGTTCAAAACCATTTGTTTTTACAGTAGATTTCCACACACCGAGGATTTGTGTTTACATACAGTGATATGTAAAAGTTTGGGCACCCCTGATGATTTCCATGATTTTCCTTTAGAAAGCATTGGTTGTTTGGATCAGTTTGGATCAGAAATAACAGCCTCTAAACACTCCCTATAGCTTCCAATGAGAGTCTGGATTCTGGTTGAAGGTATTTTGGACCATTCTTCTTTACAAAACATCTCCAGTTCAGTCAGGTTTTTGTTGGTTTCCGAGCATGGACAGCCAGCTTAAAATTACACCACAGATTTTCAATAATATTCAGGTCTGGGAACTGAGATGGCCATTCCAGAATGTTGTACTTGTTCCTCTGCATGAATGCATTAGTAGATTTTGAGCAGTGTTTAGGGTCATTGTCTTGTTGAAAGATCCAGTGCCGAGACAACTTCAACTTTGTCACTGACTCATGAACATTGTTCACAAGAATCTGCGTATATTGACTGGAATCCATGTGACCTTAAACTTTAACAAGATTCCCAGTACCTGCACTGGCCACACAGCCCCATAGCATGATGGAACCACCTCCAAATTTTACTGTTGGTAGCAAGTGTTTTTCTTGGAATGCTGTGTTCTTTTTCAGCCATGCATACCACCCCTTATGTCAAAAGAACTCAATTTTAGTTTCATCAGTCCACAGCACCTTATTCCAAAATAAAGCTGGCTTGTCCAAATGTGCTTTAGTATACCTCAAGCGACTCTGTTTGTAGCGTGTACACAGAAAAGGCTTCCTTTGCATTACTCTTGCATACAGCCAGTGGTGGGCACAGCTAACCAAAAAAAATTAGCTTCGATAACAGATAATCAGTTAACTGAAAAGTTATCTTTTATAAAGCTACACCGATAAACCACCTAAAAATTTATCAGAAGCTACAGATAACTGATAACCGATAAATTCCAGTATTGTCTCTGGTAGACTTGCAACCACTAACAAGCTGATTTTGAGTTTTAACACCACAATCGCTTCTGGGAGCATCAAAGGCAGCCACAGACCCAAACAATGAGTCAGCATTTCTGTCTTTGACTGCCCTGCCCCCTGCTGGACGTTCCTGTCTACTACACAGCTTCCAGGAGCAAAGTAGTTGAGAGGAACAGCAAAGCTCAACTCTCTACTCAATAACAGCGCTGCAGTCAGGCGGAGGTCTTGGAAAATAAAGCAGTGCTGACTTATGGTTTGATTTATAAATAAAATTAATACTGACAGAATATCTCCATTAATGTCAATTCTGTTATTTGTACAAAGTTAAAATATAACATATAACTTTTAATGTTGAATAATGCACTAATTCTGAAGTTTTGTAACAAACACAGACAGATGGAAAAGGATTATGGGTAAAATGTACCTCTGCTAACACTGATTGTTTGACTCATTCATTCTATGTAAACACCAACACGTTAATATAAAGTGTGTCGTGTGTTGGTGTTTACAGATAAATGTGCTTTTGTAAAATATGCCATTTTTTTATTTGTTAAAAAAAAGCCATTTTCAAAAAAAACAAACAAGTTGTAATTAGATAACAGTCCGATATAACCGGTGTCAAAATAAATAGAACACTGCCATTATCTACTAGTGCCCAGACGCTGAGTACTTAAGGTGGGCTTAACAAGTTTTGGCCCTTTTTCAGCTGATTTTTCACTCGTGCCAGAATTTTTTGGATCGCGCTGAGTTTCAGTTTAATCCTGCGTCCGGCATCGTGTAGTATACATGGAGTAATGAGCTGCGTTTAACCTCTCACGACCACCTCCTGATCGGCAATCGTATGGTCGGATGAAAATCAAACCTGTTTGATATTCTGGTCAGCCATCGTGAGGGTATCCCACTGCTGAAGCGCTACAAGTGTCCAACCTGTCACACTGTCCATGTGCAAACACCAGAGAG